>NC_069383.1:66929090-67244772 GCF_027475565.1 Acinonyx jubatus | reverse complement strand
AATCAATCCCATTTTCCGTAAGTTCTAACATTCTACTTCTTTACCATTTTTCAGATTTCTTCTCTCCATTCATTTCCCCTAGTACAGACCTTCAGTTGTACCCAGGTACCTACATCAACCAAACTTCACTCTGCCTCTTGTCTTTTCTTATGGTGAGCTTCTACTCATTTAAAGACCTATTTTCTGCATCATCTGTTTCCTGATTTTGCTTTATCTCCCCTTCTCTGTTCTGGCCAAGTTCCCATTCCACTATTCTATAGGATTTATCAGCCACAGCTGTCTTATTCCTCAGCACATTGAACAGAGCTCTGTTTGTACAGAGCTCTACTATAGCATCGCTGTTACTGTGTGTCACATACTGGATTGCCTGCCAAGGTCTCCTGCAAGATTGTGAATTTTCTGTAGTAGGCCGTATGTCTTACTCATCTTTTCATCTCCTGTGCGAGCACATGCCTACAACAAAGTAATTAATAAATGAATAACTAAAAAATGAGAAAGAATATTTCTACCAAATCCCAGCAGTGAGGAGAAGGTTGTCTTGCTCAAAGTGAAACATTAGAAAGTCCTGCATCTACCAGTTTCCCTGTTCATCCAGTATTTTGTTTATCTATAGCCAGGAGTTTGGGACCCTCAAGTCCCAATGAAATATGAATGCTGTCTGAAAATAGGGTGATTTTGTTTGTTTTTGAATTGTGAATTATCGCTATTCAGAGGGACAAGAGAATATTTTCAATGCATGCCCAATCTTGCCCAATGTTGTATTCCCTCTCAATTAGTTAAGTAGAAATTTATGCCTCCAGTTGTTAATTTTTCACAGGACTGAGCTTTTGTAACTCACTGGTTGGCCTTACCTTTAAGGACATGCTTCCTCAGGATTCTGCCTGTATTATTACCACAAAAAACTATGGTTTTGCAGGTCCATGCTGGTCCACAACCACATAAGTATTGAAATTGGGATTAAATAGTTGGAAGCTTTCATGGTAATTTAACAGAGTAATTTTTGTCTAAACTATAAGAATTAGTACTTATACTTTGCAATATCTTTTTTAGTTTTTTTTTTCTACTAATTCATTTTTTAGCATGTTTACAAAAGTATAGGTCTTTATTGAAATAAAAATTGATCCTTCACCAAGCACTGGTATAGAATCTTAAAATTAGAGTCTTACTTTAAACCATTAATACTCAGAATGTGGTCCTGGCCTGACAGTGTGAATTATCTGTTATCAGTCTGCATCCAGATAAGGAGTTTGTATCAGGATGTAACTCAGTTAAGCTCGCTTTTTAGTTAGGTGGACTTTTTGTGGGGTATAGCAGGACTTCCTTGATGAAAGAAGTAATGTGTTGCTTTATATTCTGGCATAAGCTCCCTATTTCTTTACAAAGGAGTACTTTGAAAAACATTGCTCTAGATAGTCTTGGAAAGACTACTGATACTCTATTCTGTTTCTGACTGATGGATTTGCATTTTGGAATGAAATATGGTACTATGAGAAGTAATCTCAACTCTCTATTAACCCTGTTTCTTCAAACTGAGATGGTCATGAAAGCCTTTTTTAAAGTCACATCAGGGTACTTGTATAAATTCCTAACAGTGAACTCTTGTGGACTCCAAAATGAACTGCTACTTCAGTAGCATGTCTTTCCTGTCTTTTAGAAGCTTATTCAGAGCAGTGAGAAATTCCTTCAGTGTTCTGTTGTGAACCAGTAGAAGCTTTCTTTGTAGAATGAAGTGAAAAACAGAGACTAAGACTGTGCTTTATATGTATACAAATCTCTGAGAGAACTTGGAGATTAAAATGCAGATTCAGATTCAGTAGATCTGGGGTGGGGCCTGAGATTCTGCATTTCTAACTCCCAGATGATGCTAATGCTGTTTGGTCAATAAACCACAGTTCAAATAGTAAGAATCTAAGTCATAGTGGCAGTTCTTATTAACGCCAATGAATCTCCTGGACAAGACTGACATGATACCAATAAATCAGAATGTCAATTCATATTAGGTTGAGTTTTGCTTTCTTTCAGCTAAATTACTAATGCTAGAAAGGTAAATAGAAGGGGGCCTTTGAAATTGCGTAAGAAAACGTTTTCTTCAATATAATTTATTTGCATTTTTACACCTATGTAGATATAACTCTAAAAATTTTTTGTTTAATAGATGAGAACACAGACATCGCTGAAAACCTCTATCAGAAGGTTAAAATTCTTTGCTGGGTTATGACAGGGCCTCAAAATCTAGAGAAAAAGGCCAAACACGTCAAAGCTACATGGGCCCAGCGTTGTAATAAAGTGTTGTTTATGAGTTCAGAAGAAAATAAAGACTTCCCTGCTGTGGGACTAAAAACCAGAGAAGGCAGAGATCAACTATACTGGAAAACAATTAAAGCTTTTCAGTATGTTCATGATCATTATTTAGAAGATGCTGATTGGTTTATGAAAGCAGATGATGATACATATGTTATACTAGATAATTTGAGATGGCTTCTCTCAAAATACAACCCTGAAGAACCCATTTACTTTGGCAGAAGATTTAAGCCCTATGTAAAGCAGGGCTACATGAGTGGAGGAGCAGGATATGTACTGAGCAAAGAAGCCTTGAAAAGATTTGTTGATGCATTTAAAACAGACAAATGTACACATAGTTCCTCCATTGAAGACTTAGCACTGGGGAGATGCATGGAAATTATAAATGTAGAAGCGGGAGATTCCAGAGATACCACTGGAAAAGAAACTTTTCATCCCTTTGTACCAGAACACCACTTAATCAAGGGGTATCTACCTAGAACCTTTTGGTACTGGAATTACAACTATTATCCTCCTGTAGAGGTAAGTTTAGAAATTTTATTACTGTATAAATACTTAGACTGACTTTTATTTACTTAAAAAAAAAAACTAGCAAATAATGTGTTTCTTTGGTACCAATAACTAAGAATCTCCTTTACTCTTTTTATATAGAGTGGCGATGTATAATAAAATAGCTGAGAATATGAATGCCAGCAATAGTAATTCAATAAATATTGGTGCTATTATATGTCAGGCACTGAAAATATAGCAGTAAATATGGTCAAGTTCCAGTTCTTGTGAACCTTATAACATAACAGTGTATTATGAATCTTACATTCTGGATGCAGAGACATACAATAAACAGGCAGACTAGTAAAGATAAAATATGATATTAGGTAGTGATAAGTGCCCTGAAGTAAAGTAAAGCCAGGTAAGGGGATAGAGAGTGACCCAGAGTGTCATGGGGTATGCTAGTTTGGGTGATTATGAAAGGTGTCTCTAAGGGGTGACTTTTGAAAAGAAATCTGAGGGAGGTTAGAGAGCAGGCTGTGTGAAGATCTGGGTAAAGAGCCTTCAAGGTTTCAGGAATGGTGCATGAAAAGACTTTTGAGGTTCAGAAAGACCTAGGTTGAAATCTTCTCCCACTTAATAGTTGAATGACTTTGGATGGACAGAATTTTCCCAAGTTCTGAGCCTGAGTTGCCTCATTTGGAAAATGGACCTGATCTACCTGTCTCACTCAATTGTAATTACAGTGTATGCCTGTCACACAGTAAGCACTTAATAAGCCTTAGCTCTCATTTGGCATCTTAGAGAATTTTATTTAAAATACATTATTTTATTAGATATCTCAGATGTACAGCTAAATATTTGAGAAGAATTAATATTTTGTACCCACTAACTAGCTTTACCAAATATTAATCTTTTGCCACATTTGCTTCCTTTTTTAGAACAAAAAAGGATATAGATACAGTTGAGGCCTGTGTACCCTCCCTAGTCCAGTTTTCTTATCTCCTTCCTCAGTGTTAACCACTATCATGAATTTAATGTTTGTCATTACCATGCATGGTTGTATCTTTTTTCCTACATATTTATGTATCCATAAATAATATATAGTATTGTTTTGTAGGTTTTTAAACAAATGGAATTATTCCATAAAAATCCTTGAACATTTGCTCTTTTCATACAACATTAAAATTTATCAACATTAATACCTGTATGTGTTTCATTAATTTAGGCTGCTGTGTAATCTAAGGTATGAGTATGTGGTAATTAATCCATTTGCCTGCTGGTAAACATTTAGAAATTTGTTTCCACGTTTTCACTGTTAGGAACATTGCAGCAGTGAATGACTGAAGGAGACCAGGAATCACAAACCTAGCCATTTTTTCGGTTCATATCTGTTATTGATTAATAATGCATGTAGGTAAGTCATTAGTACTCTCTGGCCTCTTTTTTCTGGCCCTAAGATACAAATAATACACCTCATGCTAGCATTCTCAGCTTCACAAGCCAGTTTTTTCAAATCATTATTTGGGACAGTGGTTCTCAACTGTGGGCTTTTTTGCCTCCCAGAGGACATTTGGCAAAGTCTGGAGACATTTTTTGTTGTTAGTTGGGAGGCTGCACTGGCATCTAGTGGGTAGAAACCCACAAGATTGTAAACCCACTAGATGCTAAACATCTCACAATGCATAGGACAGCTCCCCACAATAAAGAATTATCTGGTCTAAAATGTCAGTAACACAGAGGTTAAGAAACCTTGACCTAGAACAACTGATCCAGTCTTTGGGTAATCAGCTTTGAAAACTTAGAAGCAAATCACTACTGCTTCCGATGTCAACCACCAGTCTGTTCTTGGTACTTAATAGCTATTCCTTACAGTAACAATAGCTATTCCTTACAGTAACAATAGCTATTCCTTACAGTAATTCTGCATTTAATAGGTGACAAAACTGAGACTCCAGAAAGTCAAGTAATCTGTCTTTCCTGATAGTCTAGGCAATACTGCAAACCACTCTGATTCTAAAACTTGTAATTTCCATTATGAGCTCCCCTCCATGATTAATGGGATATGTGCCCCAAAGGGAAGAGCTGAGGAATGTTAAAATAAACACTCTGTTGTTGGGATGAAATTCCACTTTAATAAACAAACAGTTTAAAGTTTGATCCTGGGGTGCCTGGGTGGCTCAGTCAGTTAAGCTTCTGACTTCGGCTTAGATCATGATCTCACAGTTTGTGGGTTCAAGCCCGACATTGGATTCGCTGCTGTCAGTACAGAGCCCACTTAAGATCATCTGTCCCCCTCTCTGTCTGCCCCTCCCCCACTTGTTCTCTTTCTCTCTCTCTCAAAATAAACTTAAGAAAATAAATTATTTTTTAAAAAGTTCATTTCTATGTATTGAGCCTGTTTGAAAGCTTATGCTAGCACTTTATTGCTATTTTAGATGCAGCAATTTCCTAGACTATAAAACAGATGTATTCCCGGTCTGCTTTTTGATAGTCTATTTTTATTTTGTTCTAGTGAGTGCTTGCGTGCTTTTTTGATGTAAACTTTTCTTAGCATAATCTGACCATTCCAAGATTACTTGATCTCTTCCCTTCTTAATTCTGTCCTCCTTCCCATCCAAACTTAAAAACATTACAAATGCATATAACAAAAACACCTAAATGCATATAAGATTTTACTAAGAGTGTCTCATATTGGTTACACATACAGTAACAGTAAAGGGACGTCCTAATTGTTATATGTTGTAACCAGTAAAATATCCTTCTTTCCCTTTAAGAGTGCTACCCACAATTCCCACCTACAAATAGGGTGTACCTAACAATATACTTTATATGAACAAAATAAATATTTCTATGATACATCTTTTATTTAAATTGTAGTTGTTTTTAAAATGGATGCAAAATTTATGTTTTCTATGAAGATTTATTCAGTTACGTAAAAGACTTGGAAGTACCAAAATTGACCCAACTTCCTAGTCCTGCCTGTTCTCTCACAGGAAGTTACATACACACAATGTGAAATCAAACTTCTGTTATTACTCATCCATCGTTTAACAAATTTTCTTCTCCCTAAGTGAATTACGATTTTCAAAGTTATCCTAAATCTCATACATATACTTTTTCTTTGTAGTAATCACTAGAAACACATTGTGGAAAATTTTTATTTTAGTAAGTCAGTGTGTGAGATATTACAGTTGATCAAAGAGTTACGTGCTTAAGTTGGTTGTTTAGAACGTGTTCTTCACGCAATTCCCTTCTCCCACCACCTTCTCACTTCCCTAGAAGTAAGTTCCTCGGACTAAAGTCTGTTTCCTAGAAATCGCCTTCACCAGAGAATGTGTAATCAGTCTTAATATAGTGGATTTAAAAAATGTGTAAACAGACACACACACACACACACACACACACACACACACACACACACACACGTATATATCCCTGTGTGTGAAATTGCCTTTTTTGTAGGTCAGAAATGATCAAATAACAATTTATTCTCTTCTTCAGTTCTATTTGAATTAAGTGTATCATCTGAAACTTACTGATACATGGTTAAGGTAGAGAGCTCCTGATTTTTCCAAGTTGTTAACTGATTGTTCCCATACCATTTTTAAAAAGCATTTTTTAATGTTTATTTTTGAAAGAGAGAGAAAGCGTGAGCGGGGGAGGGGCAGAGAGAGAGAGAGAGAGAGAGGGAGACACAGAATCTGAACCAGGCTCTAGGCTCTGAGCTATCAGCACAGAACCGGATGCGGGGCTCAAACTCACAGACTGCTAGATAATGACCTGAGCCAAAGTCGGATGCTTAACCGACTGGCCCACCCAGGTGCCCCTTTTCCAGTACCATTTTTTAACTGTCTTATTTTCATTGCTGATTTAAAATATCTCCTGTGTTGTATACTGTAGTGTTACTTACAGTAGAATTGGTGTCTGGTATTTCAGTTCTGTTCCACTGTCCTATTTGGTTTTGCCTAAGCACCATATTGTTTTGACCCTTGTAACTTTACAGATTTTGAAGTTATTAATCTAAGATTGTATATTCCTGTGCTTTATATATCTCTCAGATTGTGTTGGTAATACTGTGCCTTTATCCTTATGCATTAATTTATTCATTTAGGGACAATGGATGTCTTTGCCTGGGATTTAAAATTTTATTTTCGGTCCTTTAGTAAAGCTTTATATTTTCTCCAGATTTTATTTCTTCTTAAGTATCTCCCTATGTTTTTAATTTCAAATGTTTATTTCTTTAGAGAGTGAGCAGGGGAGAGGGGCAGAGAGAGAGAGAGAGAGAACTCCAAGCAAGCTCCGCACTGTCAGCACAGAGCCCTACTAAGGGCTTGAATTCATGAACCATGAGATCATGACCTGAGCCAGTATCAACAGTTGGACACTTAACCAACTGAGCTGCCCAGGAGCCCTCTCCCTTTGTTTTTAATGTTTTTGTTACTACTCTACCTGGGCTCTTCTTAAAAACTTTTTGCATGTTATATATGAAAGCTGTTATTTCTTGAAAGCATCTTTAAAGTCTGGCTTTGTTCTGGATTTTCTATTTCTGATGATTTTTTACTTGATTCTCTTGAATTTTGGTAGGGACCATAATTATATGCAAAGAACTATTTTGTTTCTAATAGTTATAGCTGTTTTCTTTTATCACCTTATTGCTTATAAATCTTAATAACAGTATCCTGGCCATCTAGCAAAAAAACAATAATGCAATAGAGTGAAACATAATTAATGCAGTAAATATTATCAAAAATATTATTGCAGTATTTCAGGGTCACATAAAATTGCTGTCAGAAAGCATCAGCAATTTAAAATTAATTGCTATTTAGTCCTTTAGTTTAATATGCACTGGCCAGTATAGTAGTCACTAGCCAGGTATGACTGTTGAGTATTTGAAATATGGCTAGTCCAAATTGAGATGTGCTGTCAGTATAATAAAATTCCTACCTGATTTCAAGGACTCAGCACAAATAAAAGAATGATTTAACAATTTTAAAATATTGATTGGATATTGAAAAAAGAATATGGATTTATATAGTTAAAATATATTCAAATTAATTTCACTTTTTTACTTTTTTTTAATTAAAAACTTTTAATTTTAGAGAGCATGTAAGGGAGAGGTGCGGGGGAGGGGAGTGGGGAGAATCTTAAGCCGGATTCACATTCTGCGCAGAGCCCGACGTGGGGCTCAATCCCACAACCCTGGGATCATGACCTGAGCCAAAATCAAGAGTTGGATGCTCAACTGACTGAGCCACCCAGGCACCCCTCACTTTTTTACTTTTTAAATATGGCTACCAGATTTTAAACTGCATTATGTGGTTCACATATATCTATTGGGCAGAGATGGTTTGATGATCACAAGTTCACTTACCTACTTACTTTTCAGATTTGTTCCTATCCTTACATTGCCTTCAAGGTGTAAGAAGTAGGCACCAAACAATTTTCCAGTGTCTATGTGATTGTCCAGAAACCTCACATATCCTGTGTTTGTTTCAAAGGAAAGTTCAGAGAGAAGGCCAGAGAAAATATAGTGGACAATTCCTTGATAATTTTTACTGCATTGTAAGCATGCAGTAAGTGAATTCAAACATGAATTATTAAATGTTCAGTATGAATCTTCACTGAGAACTTGCCAGAATATCTTACTTCTTGGTCCTTGCAAAGACATTAGATAGAGTGTGAAGTTTTGTTTGAGTCACCTGGGTGAAACATTCTGTAGATACCAGTTCTAACCCCAAAATAACCTTATGACTGTTTAATTCTGGGGTCAGTTTTGTGTTTTTTTCTGTGTTATGTTCTTGCTTTTTTTTTTCCTGTTTCTTTGTTGTATTTTTTTATTATTGTCATGTTTTTATCTTTTTTAAACCTGTTCTCATACCAACTCTGTTAGGAATCAATCAGAGTTATATATCTGAGCAAATGTTTATGATCTACTTACTAGGGCCACCTAAATGTGATTATTCTATCAATAATGTCAACATTTATTGAGCATTTACTACAAGCTAAGCTGGTCCCAAGCATTTTACAGACATTATCTCCTTTAAGTAACTATCTTTTGCAGATGAAAAAATTGAAGCTTATAGAGAGATTAATTAACTTGCCCAAGGTCATACACCAATAGGCAGAATTTGACACTAGTAGACAAAATTTGGATTCAAACTTAGATTTGACTCAGCACTTCCTCTTAAATACTGTACTGTTTGGGTTGATGTGCAGATGAAGTATTAGGTTGCAGACACATAATGGGCAAGGCTTTGTAGTCACTGAAATTCTCCAAAGATGTTTTTCTGAGGTTGAGCCAAGCAAAAATTCATAGTGAGAACATTATGAAGAAAAAACAAAACTCAGAAATAGAGCTTCATTCTTTATAGAGCTGCCTCTTTCATTTGAGGAAGTCTTAAGATTCTTTTCTGCAAAAGCACTATAGATTCTAAGAGAATATTATTTCAGTTAGATATATTTTAGCAGTTTTCATGTTTAGTTTTAAATCATTAAGAACTCTAAAAATTCTTAGTTTCTTCTACAGGTCTAATAAATTGGATGCCTCTGCTTTACCTTGCTAGCTTTAATGCTTGGATTCTGTTAAAATTAATATTTCCTCAATGAATATGTTAATATTGTATATTAACTGTATACTGTTTAGTAATAATGCCTGTTTCCATTACTTTTTTAGGGTCCTGGTTGCTGTTCTGATCTTGCAGTTTCTTTTCACTATGTTGATCCTACAACTATGTATGAGTTAGAATACCTCGTTTATCATCTTCGTCCGTATGGTTATTTATATAGATATCAACCTGCCTTACCTGAGAATATACTAAAAGAAAGAAGTCGAGCATACAAAAATGAAGATCCAAAAGTAAAATGAGAACTCTTGAAAGAAAAACATAAATGAAGAGGTAAACTGTCTAGCATTGCACTGAAGAACTTCTGCATATCTGATACAGAACACTGGAGTCCCAGTGAGGAATTCTTTTGAAGTGAACATTCCATATTAGAAATCTTTCATACAAATGACTGTAAACTGAAGCTTTAAGTGAGCTGTGAAATCTGTTAAAATGTGTTTTGATACAGTAATATATATATATGAAAAAACTTGTGTTTTTAAAATGGTGGCCAGGCAGAAGGACTAGAAACAAGATTTTTGTTGTCTGTTCTCGACCACATGTATTATTTTCACTGAGAAACTAGAACGTTTAAATTTTCTAAAACTATACTGCACATATTAGTAAAACACACACGATGCTAAAGGTCTGCCTTAAAGAAAAGTTTAGAAGGAAATATTGTTGCTTAATGTTATTTATAAACTCAAGACATGAGTTTATATTTGCAGCATGATATAAATGAACCAACCCCCCCCAACACACACACACACAAACACACACACGCAGTTTTTGTCTAATGAAAAATTTCCTGTGATTATAATTGGCAGTATTTCTTCCAGATGAGGTAAAGTAAGAATGGCACTTGTCCTAAAGTGCATTAATAAAACCACATTTTGAAATTATATGGGCCTTGACTGTATTATATACTTGGTTCTAATTAGTAGTTTATGTTTTACTGAGTCCCTGTTGTCTCTTTTCTAAATATGTTTATTCTTGAATACAATTTTATTAATATTTATTTACTCAAAGCATTAATAGCATTCTATAAATATGCATTTTAAAATATTTTGTTCCCAAATTTACCCATTGTTAATCATGGGTAACTAATAAATAGTAAATTTAATGCTATTTGAGGATGCTTTTCTTAGATCAGTGCCACTCTCAGGAATTACTAAGTGACATTTTTAATTGATTATTTAAAACTCATTCCAGCTACGTAATTATAGTTCCTTTCGTTATCATCCTGTTGAGAGATGAAAATTTGTTTGTGCCTTTCATAACTTGTTTAAAGCAGAGTTTAGACATTCATTTTTAGGCTCTGAGGTGGCTTTTGGTTACACTGGCAAAATAATTTGAATGTAATATTTTGACCAGAGTTAATTAAAAACATTAAAAAAACAGAGTGCTTAAACAAACTGAAATATGTCAGATAGTAAAAGACCAAATACTTAATTCATGAATAACAGCCTGAATTTTGATGCAGACTTAATATTTTGGGATTTTTTTTAAATTTATTTTTTTTGCCAATGGATAATTCTAACAGCAGAATACACATTTAATACTGTCTTCAAAAATACATTCATAAATTTTCATTCTAACTTTAGTGACTATTTAAAGAATTTCTGGAAGGAAAGAAAAGTATATCATAACAGAATATTTTGCAGACTATAAGATTATCTTAAATGTTGCAAATTTCACATGGCTGTCATGCCATTGACTCTGCTGCTTAGCTAAAGAGTTTATATTTATTGTGCCAAAACATGTCAAAATCATCTCTTTGGATGGTATTTGAGAGGATGTTCATCTTAGTAGCAATTAGTGGTTATTATGGATTACTCTGTCCACAGAGTGAAAATTCACACCGGTTTTTTACTTTAAATTGTTTTTTGTGGTTTTCACAGCAATATCATCTGCCAAAATTTCAAGTCATTCATTCTGTTGTCTAAACAACTGTTCACGTTGGTATGGATATGAATTTATTTGCAGTCCATATATGTTACTTTCTAAAAACCTTAACATTTACTCATGGGAAATTAACATTGTGATGAATCCTGGGGTCTAGTCAGACCTCCTGGGTTTAAATTCCTGCTCTATCAGTTCCTAGTTTTGTAACATTAAACAATTTACTTCGTTTCTCTGTGCCTCAATTTCCTCATCCATAAATTAGGGACAGTAATACTACCTACCTCACAGGATTTTTATGAGGATTAAATGAGTGAATATATGTACAACTTTTAGAACGCTTGTCTGGCCCAGACTATGGAGCAATAAGTATAAGGTTTTATTATTATTCTGTTACCTTAGAGTGTAAATATTTGTTCTAAATGAATGAAAAATCTGCTTTAATCAAATATATTGAAATATTTCCTACATTTCTTGTAACAAGTAATAGCTAGTTTTATCTAATGCCTATTGTATGCCATATAGTATGCTTAGATATTCTGTGTATATTAGTGTTAATCCTCACAAATTGATTGTTCTTCCTGTATTATAGATGAGAAAACTGAGGCTCAGAAAATTAAAGTAACTTTTCCACTGTCACTAAGCTAGCAAGTAACAGAGCTAGGACTTATGCTCAAAGCCTGTGTGTTCATCATGCCATATCAGCCTTGAGGTTAGTCATTTAACATTATTTCCATTTTTACTTATTAACATGAGTGATCTGATACATCAACCAGTAATAGTCAGATTAACCAGCCCAGTTGTCAGAGTGGCTTTCAAATTGTGGTCTTACACTCTTCTTGCCTGGGAGCTTGTTAAAATGCAGATTTCCAAACCCCAATCCCAGAAATTCTGATTCTAGCATGGGGCCCATTAATATGCATTATTGCCATATTCTCTTGGTCACTGGTTCTCAAAGTGTTGGCTCTAGGTAGCAGTATTTGCATCATCTGGGAACTTGGAAATTCAGCCCCTCTGGGACCACCCCAGACCTAAATTAGAAACTCCAGAGGTGGAGGCTAGCAGCCTCCAAATGTAGGGTGTAAAGCCCTCCAAATGAGTTTTATTCATGCTAGTTTGGGAACCAAGACCTCGATAATTCTGATGCAAATAATGATTGGAATGTGCTGCAGATTTATTGCCCCAGAAGTAGGGTATCTTTCAAAGATTTAGATAAAGCATGTTTTAAATTGGTGTGGTCCCAGATCACACCATATAAAACGTAAGAGACTTTAAAGATAATTTAAAGGGTCCTTGGATCATTCATTTTGACAAAATTCTTTAGCTTCTTCAGACTGACCAATATCAGGGCCCACAAGAAAATATGTAATTCTCCAAGTTTAGTAATTTCACAATGGGGGCAGGAAGAGTTTAATAAGTACTAGTAAATACATACTAGTTCATTAAATAAGCATATCTAAGTGAGTGTCCTCACTTGTTAGTAAAAATTTTTTTCCAATTGTTAGTAAAAGCTTTTAAATGGAAGTAGCAAAATGCTATTTTATAATATGCAGAATGTTTTTTCTGCTAATTCATACTATCAAAATTTCATCACTTTTAAGAATCCATTTGACTGTCCTATATGACCTAATACAGCAAAAATTCTCCCAAGTATTTGACAGAGCACATAAAACCAGATTTCATAATGATGACTTACTATCTTTTAAATTAAGATCATTTGGATAAATGGTTGTAGTGTGGTCTCAAAACATAAGGTTTTTGCTATCTTTATGTTTTCCAACACCAGTATACTTATATTTTCAAGTGGGAAGTTCATAGATGATACAAAGCAGATTTGTTTTCAAATATTTTAAATTTCAGAAAGAGGAATTTTTGTTACTGTAAGAAAATTCAAAATGGCCAGTTTTTAGTATTTTTTGAAATACAGTAATTGCATTTGAGCATTAAATTTGTTAACTGGTTATTTTCATAATTGTCTCTTGAGATTAATTTTTCACTTCCGGGAACCTATCAAACTATTTATATTACCAGATTGAGGCTTGAAAAACAAAATGCTTCACTTTATTGATTAGATCAAGTCTATCCTTTTATTCTTCCTTTAGATTTTTAGCTCATTATACTATTCTGTCTTTGACAATTTCTTCTTTGTATTTATTGCTCTTTATTTCCTTTATAACTAATTTCCATTTTCTAACTACTCTTAATGCTGCCTTTGCAAGGTTAATTTGGCTGTAATTAGTGATTAGAATTTGTATCACTTATTAATAACTTTATACCTGTTAACTTCAGATTTCCCTATGAGATTGGAAGTTAAAAAAATCCAAGAATAATGCCTACTGGCTCTCAGGATATTTGCCCTACTTAAAGTCTACAGTTCGACATTCTAGATACACAATTATTAAATAAAGTTATGTGGATTCCATTCCCTCTACTCCCTTTTCTCAAAAACAAACCAAAAAACTCTGATTTATTGTAGGCCTGACAGAAACATTCTTAAGAAATCTGGGGGACAACCTGTGGTTTATTTTATGCTAAATGTAACTTCTCGATTTAAAAATATGACTTACGTTTATACATTGGAGTTGAAATAGCAATTTTAACACAGATTAGAGTAAGAAATTTTACAAATTGTCTCTAGAAAAACCAGTTCTAAAACTAGTTTCAGAGGTAAATAGTGCTCTATTTCACCTCCATTTACCTCTGTAGTTTTTAGTTTTTATCAATTCATTTTAAATAACTTTGCAGGGCCCTACAAATTAATAATCCATATAAAGTATATGTTAGAGGGAAACTAATCTAACTGCTAAGCAGTGTGTTATATTACACAGTGAATATTTGTGTTTTGGAATTTAAAAATTATGTAAGGTGATAGTGTCATGAATGGCTTAAAAATGTGTGGTGACTTGCTTATTTTAAGTGATCCACTAACAAGTCAGAAAAATGTATTTTTAAATATGTTTTTTAAAGTGCCTTTTGAACATTTTTAAACAATGGATTTAAACAACCACATAAAATAAATTACCATGTTTAAAGCTGTTTTATCTGATTATTTTTAACTGATATAAGAGTTGTGGGAGAGACTAAGGGGTAGTTTTGGGGTTATTTTACCAAAAATATGAATTCGTTTATTTTTTTTGAATAATTTATTTTTTAATTTACATTCAAGTTAGCATATAGTACAACAATGATTTCAGGAGTAGATTCCTTAATGCCCCTTACCCATTTAGCCCATCCCCCCTCCCACAACCCCTCCAGCAACCCTCTGTTTGTTCTGCATATTTAAGAGTCTCTTATGTTTTGTCCCCCTCCCTGTTTTTATATTATTTTTGCTTCCCTTCCCTTATGTTCATCTGTTTTGTATCCTAAAGTCCTCATAGGACTGAAGTCATGATTTTTATCTTTCTCTGACTAATTTCGCTTAGCATAATAACCCTCCAGTTGCATCCACGTACTTGCATATGGCAAGATTTCATTCTTCTTGATTGCCGAGTTATACTCCATTGTATATATATGCTAAATCTTTTTTATCCATTCATCCATCGATGAACATTTGGGCTCTTCCCATACTTTGGCTATTGTAGATAGTGCTGCTATAAACATTGGGGTGCATGTGCCCCTTCAAAACAGCACACCTGTATCCCTTGGATAAATACCTAGGAGTGCAATTGCTGGGTTGTAGGGTAGTTCTATTTTTCATTTTTTGAGGAACTTTCATACTCTTTTCCAGAGTGGCTGCACCAGTTTGCATTCCCACAAAAATATTAATTTAAATTATTTTTCCATCAAAATTCTTTAATTTGCATAGGCTTATGTAATTTTTACTGCAGTATATATTTGTCTTTAAAGCAACAAAATACTCCACCTCTGATTTTGAATAATAACCTTAAAAAAAGTAGAGGGGTACCTGGGTGGCTCAGTTGGTTAAGCGTCTGACTTCGGCTCAGTTCATGATCTCGTGTTTGAGCTCCACATCAGGCGCTGTGCTGACAGCTCACAGCCTGGAGCCCGCTTCGGATTCTGTGTCTCCCTCTCTCTCTGCCCTTCCCCAGCTCACACTGTCTGTCTGTCTGTCTGTCTGTCTGTCTGTCTCTCTCTCTCTCTCTCTCTCAGAAATAAACATTAAAAATATATATATATTTTTTTTAATTAGAAACACTCTGTTACCCAGGTAAGTGTGTGTGGAGGACAGGGGAGTACTTTTCTATCTCTTTGGTGTATTTTGATCTGTCATGTACACTGAGGAATTCATTTATTCAGGTAATTATTTATTCAAATAATTATGCCTGGCATCTACTGGAAAAACAGTGGTGAGCAATATGAATGGATTCCTAGTCTCATATGTCTATAGGCAAACAAGTTAATAGATGAATGAACAAGATATTTCAGAGAATGGTATTAATCAAAGAAAATAGTGATTTGATAGAGCAATTTTCTGGGTTAGGGTCTCAAGGGTGTCAATAAAGAATTCTGAGGAGGTAATATTTGAGCTGAGATCTGAAAAACATTTTGTATACTTGTTATATTTATTAGGTTCTTTGCCCCTACTGTGTAAAAAATTAATAATTTTTTCACCTTTGCTTAATTACGCTTTGGCTATAGGAAAAGGCTTGGTGAAATGCAGTCAATAGACCAAAAACTTTGTGGTTTTAAGCATATTTCATCCAGAGCTCAGGTCTATTTGTTGATATTAAATCACTCTAGTACTTTTACAATATGAATAAAAATTTACCTACCTCTTCCTTAAACAGATGCTTGCAGATGTTCATAAGGCCCTTGAGTCTAGCCTATCTACCTCAATTTTCAGTAACTTGACACCCAGTATGTTCCTTATTAGTGCACACCGTTATTTGGATTCACCAACTTTAGAAAACCTGAGGAAATAAACATCGCTTCATATTGCTTTAGTAGTGGAGTTGTACAATTTAATATATTCAGTTGCCCCATGTTTTCTAATTAATTGTATTCAGTTGTATTGCTAATTGATAAGTCACTCAAGAAGAAATTTATTTACCTAAATACATACAGATTTACTACTACCTATTTTAAGTTTTCCAAAGGTGTAGTCCTGGAAAAGACACAGAATTATTGCTTAATTTATCTTCTTCTTACTAAAGGGAGGTGAAGGTAACTGTGCTTAGAATAATAGGACATAAAAGTTATTTAATGTTTATAAAAAGTAATTTTTACAAACCTATTTGCCTGGTTACAGAAGCAGGAAAAAAGGGAAATAATTGAATCACATATTTTCTTAATCTTAAATTAAACAGGTAGCCACCTATTTCTGAGATCCTTAAGTAATCATGGTATTTGGTGGTTTTTCCCATCTGAAAGTCTCATAATCTTTACCAGGTTAGATCTTCTCTCAGTGTCTTACTGTCTTTAACCCTCTTAGACCACTAAATCTTCAAATTTACCCATAGGAAAACTGGTGTTCCAAGGTCGAATGACTCAGAACAGTTGAAGCAGAACTGAGTGGTGAAACTGAACCTGAGTCTGAAGTTCTAAAACACATGAAGATCCAGTCTTCTTTATAATATACTGACTTAGAAAGTAGATGAAAAACTGCTGGGTGCAGTTAAGTAATTTAAGATCAACAAAGACCTCATTTAGGGCTAATTGATTACCTCATAATAATGTAAATTAGTGCTTATTAAAGAATATTAATAGAATTTTTGCTATACATTAAATAATAGAAATTTATTTATCTTATTAATTCTGTAATCTTTTTTTATTTTTTTAATTTTTAGAGAGAGGGAGCACATGCGTGAGCAGGGGAGAGGAGCAGAGGGGAAAGAGAGAGAATCGTAAGCAGGCTCCTGGCTCAGTACAGAGCCTGATGCAGGGCTCAATCTCCTGACTGTGAGATCATGACCTGAGCCGAAATCAAGAATCAGACACTTAACCGACTGAGCTACTTAGGTGCCACACTAATTCAGTAGTCTTTACAAATGCTAAACTTACAGCATATTTCCTGAATTTATTCTTTGACTGTAGATCACTGCATAGAATTATTTGAAACTCACTTGTCAGGATGTCTTTAAAAGGGTTTTCTTTTTTCTCCTTTGCACCCAGATTTCCTGTCACTACTAAAACTGAAATACATGACAAAAAGTAGAAGCTGTGAAAATGCAAAGCATTTACCGGAAAGCACAGTTATTTACATCAGTGAGATTATTTTTTTTAAAGAAGTTAAAGTAGGTTGATTTCCTTTGACACCATTTTTCTTCAGACTTCCACCTTATGTGACAGGATGGTAGTGGTTGCCTCCCTAAGTTATTGTACTTTTTACACCTAAGAATTAAAAATTAGCCTCACTCCATGGCATATCATGTTAAACTCAAGAGTTGTTTTGTTTACTTACTCTTTCACCTCTCCCACAGGTGATTCTCCAAGCTTCTGTATACACAGTCAGCAAATATTTGATTTACTTTGTTAGCTTTAATACATGTCACAATCACACCCGGGAGGCCCAGGTGTGGCAATACAGACATCAAGTCTCCTAATAGCCTAATTCTAAACCAGTCAGGGCACACTGTCTTTCATATGAGAAAGAATGACAGAAACAATCTGACAAGTAACAATGGGGCTTCTAGAGCCAAGGGTGGCTGTGGTTAAATTAAATCTTCACTGTTCCTGATACTTCAGAGCTGTCTTTTAGGAATACTTGCCCTCCCCCATTAACAAAACAGGGAACAAAACTCCTCTAGGGACCCTACTCTTCATTTAGTTCAACAGTTTGGATAGAAAAGGGAGATGTGCTTTGAGGCCACACAAGTACAGTGACCCCATTTTCCACCTCATGCATTGCACACAGGAAAAGATATTTTGATTCACCACTTTTTTTCTTCTTTAGTAGTTTAGTCTTGAGTCAAGGTAACTAAAGAATAATTTTACTTATGTATTGTGATCCCACAGTTTCCTTACCACTGAATAAAATTTAGCTATACATTTGCACTCTCTGCTAAACGTGTAAGATGGGAGAGGGGTTACCATTAGAGAAATGGAAAAGATCAGCTGCCTTCTACACACCACCAGTCAGGTCTTTGGCAGACCTCTCACTTTTTACTACTTTAACAGAATAAGCACAATACCTTCCAGTGACAAGAGGACAATCACACTCCTATCAATCACTGTGAAGGGAGGACTGGCCAGGCTGAGGGCAGCTTGAGCTAGGCTTTTGCCTTGAGAGGAGAAGCAGCTTCCGAGTGTTGTGTAGGTCAGGACTTTGCCCTAGGGCTTGTTGTTTTCAGTCTCTCAGTATCCTTTTACTCTTCAAGTCCAATTCTTACATTCATATGAATGACTTTTTACGCCCAGATACTTTGCTGGTCCTAGGGTTGCAGAGAGGAAAAGATAAAGTCTTGGCCCTGGGAATTCAGTGTTTAGGGAAGACTCCTTCAACTTAACTATAACAGAGCCAATGATAGTCTTCAAATATGTCAAACCAAAATGGGCAGTGAAGGCTAAGGGCTTAAAGAGCAAAACTCAAAGACAAGACACGCCTGTTCACTAAGATAAAGCTCTACCTGGTGCACTGTCCAAGGCAAATAAGGCTGCCTTTTGGAAGCTAATAAGCTTTTTATGAGATTAGAATTTGAGGAAGGTCACCCAGTAACTTCTGTAATGAAAAATTTTCTTGGTAGTATTTGCCCACTGTTAAGCCCATCTATTGAGTTCTTGGTTTCATTTATCAAATATTTCAATTCTAGAATTTCTATTTGGTTATTTTGTATCATTTCCAGGCCTCTGTAAACATATTAAGTATAGACATTATAGAATCCATGTCTCCTACCCCCATTATCTGGACCACAACCTCCCCACCATGGGTCTATTTCTATTGTCACTTCTTTTGGTAATTCAGTTACATTTTCCTGTCTTATTATTTAAAAAAAAAAAATTTTTTTTAATGTTTATTTCTGAGAGAGAGAGAGAGAGACCGAGCTTGAGTGGGGCAGGGGCAGAGGGAGGGAGACACAGAATCCAAAGCAGGCTTTAGGCTCTGAGCCGTCAGCACAGAGCCCAACGTGGGGCTCGGACTTGTGAACTGTGAGATCATGACCGGAGCTGAAGTCTAACACTTAACCGACAGAGCCACCCAGGTGCCCCGTTGTCTTATTACTTTTGATTGAATACTATCTTTGGCCGGAACATTACACTTGGTAGTCTTTTGAATAGGACAAATGAATCTCACCTTATAGAAACTATAAAATCTATGCTATCCAGAGTCCTGCAGTGGCAGTAGTGTATATTTAACTGTCAACCCAAGAACCTCACTGACCTACTAGTCAAGTGGAGAAGTTACGCAGAGAGGTCAGCCAAGCATTGCCCTCAGAGAACCAAATGAGGGAGGAGCCCACTCTGATTCCTGTGATGTGTATAATATCCACATTGCACTGACTAGTATTCAACCTAATAAAAATCCCTTTGTTTTAGACGGGATCAAGGGTAAGCAAACCCGCATGGTCTTTAAAGGATAAACTTGTATTTAGTGCCCTAGCAGTCATACTTCAGTGAGGGCTCCATGAACTCAAATTTACAGAACTGAGGGAGTTCTGAGGAGGTATCTTGCATTCCTTCAGCATTACTGAGTCATAGAAGCAAGCCATACACTCCACCATGCTTAGCAGACCTAAATTCATTAAAAGCTCCATTTGGAGAAACTTGCAAGTATTCATTTAGATAGTAGAGGCTAAGGGTTGGACTCTGCACTTGGGAACAGGTACTGCCTCAGCTCTAAAGGAGTTTCTAAAGTTAAACATATCCTTAGAAGTGTGCAGTTTCTCAAATTTTAAAGTCAAGTCTTTATATTTTAAGAAAAGACTCAAGGTCTGGGCTTTTCTTTCTGGAGTTGGAACCTTGATATTATATCCCTAAGAATTCCCTGAATAGTTCAGGGACTCGGACGTCCTCACCAACAAATCAATAGTAGTGTGACAATACTGCACTTGGAATAAGCACAGACATTTCGAAGATAATAACTTTGACTTTGTTAGCGCCACATGCCTAATATCATTTCAGTCTGATAGAGTAGGTTGGTATTACTCCTGTTCACCAATTCACCTGTCACCACCTGGTCTTGATCGTAAAGTGGGGAGATACATTGAGAGCAAAAAATAAAATCAGTTCAATTTTATGAGCATTCCATTAAATGACTTCCAAGAGACAATCTTACATGAAGAGATGTTAAGAATAAAAACAGAATTAGGGAAAGGTTGAATTACATATTTAGCTGAAAATTAGATGACGTTTTAGATTCACAGAGAGCAAGAATTATGTCTCATTTATCTTTTTATCTTACACAGAGATTTGCAGAGTAGGTCATTCATAAATATTTGTTCAACTAAAAGGATCTCAGACTGTGACTTCATTACTTAAACCTTAGATCATAGCATATCTATGTGCCTTGGTCACAATCCAAGGGGTTTGGGCTAGATTTATCTTTGAAGACTCTTCTAGCCCAAAGCTAATCGACCTGTTGTGCCACCTTTCCTTACATTTTAATGTGTCCAGGAATCACTTAGTGTGCTACTTACAGTGCAGAATTCTAGGCCAAGTAGATCAGGAGTTGGGGCCCCAGGAATCTGAATATTTATTTATTTTTCTTTTTTATTTGAGAGAGCACAGTAGAGAATGGCAGAGAGAGAATCTTAAGCAGGCTCCACATTTAGCACAGAGCTGAAGTGGGGCTTGATCCCATGATGCTAGGATCATGACCTTAGCCGAAATCAAGAGTTGGACACTCAACTAACTGAGCCAATGAGGTGCCCCAATCTGAATTTTTAAAATCAGTCCAGATAATTCCAATGCAAGCAATGTGGAACCTCACTTTAGAAGCATTGAATTGTATACTGACTTGCTTCCAGTGTTTGCTTGACATGTAGCAATTTTGTTATTTATCACTATAAAGAATATACAGTGTTTTTTAACCTGGGATGATTACCTCTAAAAATGTACATACTACATTTTTAAAAATCTTTTGAAGCCAAACTTTTACCCAAGATGAATAGCACAGGAAACCAGAATCTTTCACACATGTCTTACCCACAGATAGCCTTCTGATTTCCAACTATACTTAAGAGCACGTTGTGCCCTAACTCTTTAGTGTTGGGTTAAGAAGTACTCTTTTCAAATTATCCCAATTTCCACAAAACCAAGGATATCAGAAGATGTAGAAAATGTCTATAGAATTATCTACTTTGGGGCATAAAATAGATACTTACATACATGAATCTGACATATATCTTAACATCCAGACTGATTCTACTTTGTCCTATTCTTAGATACTATCCATTATTCTCTCTAGCTTAGCATCAGCATGTCAGTTCCAGCCAAATTAACACTTTACAAGATCCAGACTGGAGGTCAGTGAGTCAAGGCTCTTGTTACTCTAAAAAGTCTATCCGTGTTCTAAGGAGTAGTGCTTCCGTCAGGATTGCCACTTAAGGCTGTGTTCCCACCTGCCATTGCTGACCACTCTACAGAACAATTAAGAGATGAATTTGGGAGGGAATAATTTCCTGGAGTCATTTTTCGAAAGATGATGGAACATTCTTGTATGTTGTTAATGTTTGAAATGGCTCCATTATTTTGCAAGTGCCGTATCCTGGATAGCTAACTATGGCTAACAATCTACCCCTTGTCTTGACTGCACCCAAATCATGTCTAGTGCATCAGGGGAAGGAAATGAATTCGGTACACTTCTTGCCTCTCTGAATTTTTCACTATTCCATCATTAGCTTTTATAACTCTTTTTGGCAGACTAAATTGAGACTTGAGAAAAGAAATGTTGAAGCTCATGATGAAAAATTTTTAAATCCAATACGTTTTTTTCTTTGTTTTTTCTGGTCATATTTTAAACTGCTAGATCACTTGCCCATTCTTTCTTTCTCAAGCTAAACAGAGAAACACACACACCTGATGCGTGTACACAGGCACAAAGACACAGACACATCCACATCCTCAGGTTGATGGGACTTGTTAGAATCTGTTGCCAGCCTGAGACAAGCTTGCAGGAAAGTGGTTGGGAAGTGGCCTTGGGAATCACGCCTGTGGGGAATTAGAGGGAACAGCTTTGTGCAGAGGGGGGTGTTGAACTGCAAGGCATCCCTTACAGAGGCCTACACCAGTCTCTCAGGGCAACTCTAGAACTGGAATGGCCCTTCAGTCTTGTCCTGCTTAGGGCAAAGCTGTCTGACCTTCATACACCAATATATACCCATCATTGGATGAGGACTGCCCAGGGAGGGGCATGATCTTGCACAAGGTCATTCTTTTCATCAGGGTCATTCCCTGAGAGGAACATGGCTGAGAGCCGTCAGCTGCCAATGTCCCCAGCAGTTGGGGAATGGATGCATCAGACTTGAAGGAAGGACTGGACCACACCCCATAGTGTCCACTACAGAACCACAGTAAAAATGTGGACATGAAACCTCACCTATGGCTGCTGTCTTTGGGCCTTTAGTTTTTGTTTTGTTTTGGCTTTTCAAGATTATCCAGACTTTCCCAGTGTCTCCACTCTTTATGCTTTGATTTTCAGTACTTTTAAGTTTTCTCAAGGTAAAGATTAAAAATCAGGCTAAAACAATACTTACGTAAGACTTCTAAAAAATGCTCTGGGTAACTACTAGGTAGTAGGATATGCTCCAAAACAGGAATTTTCTGAACCAGTTTGGGCTTCAGAGAAAAGTCAGTTGAGTTTAGGAGGCAGGGAAGTTGGGGTCTGCCTGTGCTGTGTGATTGGAACGGTCATGAAATATCTCAGCAGCTCTGAAATCGTTCCCATTTACAACTATCTGTGAACCTCCATGGTGCTTACCTGTCAGTGTCCTTCACTTGGCCCTTGGAATGAATTGTCTCCTCTTGTTATCTCTTTGTGTCTAATTGGAATTCCCAGGCTTGACTGCCCAATGCCTCCAACCCTTTGAGGTCAGGCCAGGCTACTGATTCTCCGTGTCCATGACCAGGGAGGGCATACATGTGAAGATAACACTCCTATCCTGGTCTTTGCCTATATGCGAAGTAAGTTATGCCTAATATGGGAAATAATTTATACCTAATAAGCCTTCAATTATAAAATGTGGCAGGTACTAACACCTCACCTGGAGATTGCTAAATACTGGCTGATAACAAGATTGAAGGATGGGTAAGAGCCATTGGGATAAAGGGGTGCTTGAAATAGAGAAGTGGATGGGCAGATATGGTAGGCAGTATTTCTAAAGTTCCCCCTCCCCAAAGGTGTCCCATCCTAATTCCCCAGAATGCATGAATATGAGGAAATATCACTTCCATGATTCTGTTAATATAAAGCACAGTTTACATTAAAATAAAGGGATCATCCTGCATTATCCAGATGGGCCCCATAGAATCACAGAAGCCTTTAAAAATGGAGAGCTCTTTCCAACTGGAGTAGAAAAGGAAGTCAGATTTGAAGCATGGAAGAACTTGATAGATACACTCTTGTTGCTTTGAAGATAAAGGGGACCATGTGAGAAAAAAATGAGAGTTGCATCTAAAAGCAGAGAGAAAACCCCAGCTGACATCCAGCAAGAAAATGGGGCCTCAATCCTACAGTTGCAAGGGACTGAATTGTGCCATCAACCTCACTGAGCTTGGAAGAATATTCATTACCCAAGCCTCCAGGTAGGAACCCAGCCCAGGCAACTCTCTAATCTCATCCTGAGACCCTGAGCATGGGACCCAGCCTAGCGTGCCCAGACTTCTTAACGTACAGAACTGTGAGATAAATTAAGTTGGTGTTTTAAGCTGCTAAGTTTGTGGTATTTGGTTTTTGCAGCAGTAGAGAACTAGTGCAGTAGCCAAGACTAATAAGTCTACTCACTATTTTGAAAAGCACTGTTGCTGTGGGGAAAACTAGAGGTTTTTTTTGTTTTTTTGTTTTTGTTTTTTTTTAAGATTCTACACATAAGTGATACCATACAGCATATTTCTTTGTCTGGTTTGTTTCACTTAGCATAATGCCCTCCAGATTTGTCCATGTTGTTGCAAGTGGCAAGGTGTTCTTTTTTTTAATGACTAAATAATATTCCTATATATAATTATATATATTTACCCCCTATACATTCCTATATATATGGATTTCAATATATATATTCCTATATTGTGTATATATGTACATAATATTGTATATGTATGTATATAATATGTATATGACATTTTCTTTATCCATTCATCTGTCGACAGACACTGTGGTTGTTTCCATGTCTTGGCTATTGTGAATAGTGCTGCAATGAACATGAGTGTTTAGGTATCTCTTCAAGATGGTGATTTCAGTTCCTTTGCATACATACACAGATGGGAATGCTAGATCAAATGATAGTTTAATTTTTAATTTTTTGACGAGATGCCACATTATTTCCTTAATATCTGTACTATTTTACACTCTCCCTCAGGGGAGAGAGAGAGAGGGAGAGAGAGAACTATGCTAAATATGATGATGATGATGTGGGTGAGGTGATGGATGTGTTAATTATCTTGACCTTGGTAATCATTCTACAAGGCATATGTGTATCAAATCATCACATTGTACCCTTTAAATATGATTATATTTATCAAGTATTCCTCAATAAAGTTATAAATAAAAAAAAATTGTAGAAAAAGAAAGAAAAAGGAAACCAGAATCCTCCTCCAGAACCAGTCTAGCAGAAGAGGAGGAGGGTAGACTAAGATCCAAAACTTAATGTGCTGGCTTGAGCTTCGACTTTATATATACCAACCCATTTATTTCTAATACTTATCCTATGTGGCAGATACTGTTATATCCTAATATTATCACCATGGGCTGCCAACTGCTGTTCAGAGAAATTTACTGATAAGTCCACTGAATTCTTAATCCAAGCTGCACACCGGAATCACCTAATGAGCTTTAGAAAAAAAAAAAAATCCAGATGTTCAGGCCTTACCCCTGACCCACTCAATCAGTTAAGTCCAGATCTCTGACACTTTTTAAAGCCTCCTTGGATGCTTCTGATATAACCCATTGGTTTAAAGTGTGGTCTGTGGAATCTCCTCAGGGCCAGGGCAGACACTAGTGGTTGTCTCCTGACAGCTATTCCCTACTTCTCCGTTTACAACAGAACCCCAATTATGTTCAGGGAACAATGTGCCTAGCCTGAGGTTGTTGTCTCAATTTGACACTCCATGTTTCACTTTCCCAAATACCTTCCCATCTCTTTGTAGCTAGAGGCAACCTGTAACAGTCTGACCAAAAACATCTCAGGAGACTGCCAGGAATGGAGAATTTCTATGAAAGGTTTTGCTTCTAAAAAAAAAAGATGAAGGTGCACAAGGGGAGCTGTCTGGTACCATTCCTTGGGCATGGTAGTGAGAGGATGTGCTCCTGGGAGCAGCAGTCATCTGTGCATCTAAGCCTTAGATCTGAGACCTCTAAGGTAAAAAGCTAACATGCTGAGAAGTGAGGACAGAAAGAAAGCCTGAGGCTCTGATGACATCACTGAGCTGCACCAACCCTGGAGCAGTTATTAGGAGACTTGTTACTATGTGAGATAGTTAGATTATTGAGTATTTTGTTACTTTCAGTTAAAAGCATTTCTAACTACACACAGGACTGATTGAGAATGCAAATCAGAATTTCTGGTAATAGGGTCTAGAGTACTTGCATTTTGAACAACCACCCAATTCTTTGTGCACTGACATCTAAATACACTGATCTAGGATCACCTATCCAGAAAATGATGAAGCTACTTCTAACTGGCCCATGTTTTTTTCCACTTTACTGTGCTGCAAAGGAATGGAAAGACATTTATATTCCTTGTATGTTACTACAGTCCTCATGGGAAAGTTGGTATTCTGTATTTCAGAAAATAATAAGTAAGGAAATAACTGGAGAAAACATGTCCACAGGTTTTTATTTAAAAAAAAAAAAAAAGGTCTCGGGGCACCTGGGTGGTTCAGTCGATTCCTACTTCAGCTCAGGTCATGATCTCACAGTAAGTTCGAGCCTCTCGTTGAACTCTGTGCTAACAGCATGGAGTCTGGAGCCTGCTTTGGATTCTACATTTCCCTTTCTCTCTCTGCCCTTCCTCTGCTCACAGTCTGTCTCTCTTTCTCTCAAAAATGAACAAACTTCAAAAAAATCTTTAAAAAGTCTGTAAAACCCATATTTGCATATAAACCAGGAAATACTGGGTATGTGGGGAGGGATGTAGAAGAGTGGGGAGAACCAAGACAAGGCTCACTTTCACGTTCATTATAAAGGACCTGCTGAAGGGTAGTAGCTGCCAGGGTCTCAGAAAATGTTCCCCATAATCAGTTTACATAACTTTTCGTAAATATGTTAACTCCACATATCAGGGTGCACCCTAATAATCTAGATATCTAGAAACAATCTCCTTGTCTAAAAAAGCTTCAGATCTCTCATTTTGAGTATCTTTGTATCTTTATCATGACCCTTAGAGTTGTCTCTAATATTTTCCATTTGGAAATGATTTCCTGCATAGGGAGTTCCATGTGAGCTCCTGAAGAGAGTAGCCATATCCCTTTTGTTTGCTGTCGTATCCATAGTTTAAAGCACAATGCTTTGAACATAGTAGGAGGTATTCATCCAGCATCACCTGCAAGATCCCGAAAGACCCGGCAGGCAGATGACTTCTTAGGAACTGGTATTTTGTGAGGCACCTGGAACATGTCATTCGATCACTCTCTCAGATGGGGCCCAACACTCAGAAAATCTTAGCACTGTTCTAAAGGTCACAGCTAAGCAGCCGCAGAGCCAGCTATCTGAGTTTATTCCTGTGTCCTTTCTTCAGGTTCATTCCTCACAAAGCCCAAATCACTCTCCTTTAAAATCAATCTCAAATATATGTCTCCTGTGGAGATTACATAGAAGAGCAAGGTAACTATTCACCCTCAACAAATAGCATTCTGCCACTTAAAAGAACTGTACATTGTGGGTTTCTCTCAAATAAGTACTCTCAAATAAATTTAATGTCCTTGATATAGACACACATAACTCTTATACTGTACATTACATAAAGCATAATGACTGGTATATGGAAATTTAGTATCCATTCACCATGTTAGTACATCAAAGCACAAGTCTTTAGCTTTTTTTTTTTTTAAGTTTATTTACTTATTCTGAGGGAGTGAGTAGAGAGAGAGGGAGACAGAGAATCCCAAGCAGGCTCTGCCCTGTCAGCACAGAGCCCTTCACAGGGTTCAAATTTATGAACCATGAGATCATGACCAGAGCCGAAACCACGAGTCGACGCTTAACCGACTGAGCCACCCAGGCACCCCTGAACTTTCAATTTTATTTGCAGTGAGTGAGACCCTAACTACCTAAAGCCATGAGATTAAACCATTTGTTTAATGAGTGAGCTTATTACTAAGTAGTGATCATGGGCCAACAAGGCATGAAGATTGAGCCATCAGGAAGTTTACGGAGAATTAAGGGAATAAAAACAGAAGGATGACATGAGACCTGTTTCTATACCTTGTGTGTGTGTGTGTGCTCTTTAAATCCTAACTGTCAACAAGCCTGGATCTACACTGTTGGCTCAGCCAGGAAGAACAGCTTGAGGCACAGAACAGGCTTACTTGGATGGCTGGAGACCTTAGAAATGCTGAGAAAAACCTGAGAAATGCTGAGAACATAGAAAGAGACACTGGATGTATTCCAAATAAGAGTTCCTCAAACGGCATTAGCTTTTGTTGGACAAGTGTGAAAGTTTTGTTAAACATAAATCAACTGTTTTGATTCACGAAAGAAGTTTATCTCTATGCCAGCAAGTCTTCTCAGGTCTGCATGTCTGTTATTTGGGCTTTTGGGTGTGTCTGTTGGCGTTTCCAGAGATATTTGTGTTGGTGATACTCTATTGCATGAATACTTTCTAGGTAAAAATATAACTCCTTAAGTACTAGGTATGCTAAAACATAAGCCTAATTGCTAAGGAACTTACCAACCCTAAAATACCTACATTTTACTTCAAAGATAGCATTTTGGTTAGAAATGTGACCCAAAGTCACTTAATTCATGAGGTCTGAGAGGCATGTATATTCCAACATGCCTTTATTAAGTGATTTTTAAAATATTTTCCCCTTTTGAAGAGTTAATACACATAAATGGTGCAAAAATCTAAAGGAAAAGAAAATACAGGAAAAATGGCACATCTCCCTTATCTTGCCTTGCTTTTAAAAATGATACGATGGGAAGAAGTACAGGGCAGTGGAAAGAACACACTCTTAAAAGGAGAATAAAACCGAATGGAGAGAGAATATTGAGTTAAAAAAAATTTTTTTAATGTTTATTTATTTTTGAGAGATAGAGTGTGAGCAGGGGAGGGGCAGGGAGAGAAAGGGAGACACAGAATCTGAAGCAGCTTCAGTCTCTGAGCTGTCAGCACAAAACCCAATGTGGGGCTCGAACCCACAAGATCATGACCTGAGCTGAAGTCGGTCGCTTAACCGACTGAGCCACCCAGGCGCCCTGAGAATATTAAGTGAGTTTTAATCCATAGTTTGGAAAAGAAATGGACAAAAGCGTAACTCAGTCTGCAGAGAAGACATTGCAGGCAAAAGTGAAAATAGATTCTATGTGTGACTTAATACCTAGTAGTCAACACGAGGTGCCTGACATATTTCTTTGCTTACTCCACAATCACTTGCAAGTTAGGTTTAATTGTCCCAATTTATTATTCTTATGAATCCCAGCTCTGCCTCTTTCCACTGGGGAATATTAAGTTTATGAAAAGTTTTGAACCTCACTTTCTTCATCTATAAAATAAGAATAAGCAATGTCATGAGCATGCGTGGAAGTTCCTTAGCACAGTGTCCTGGACATGTGAAAACTTAATAATTCTTTTACCATTATGATTAAGTTGTGTGCTTGAACCAATCAGATCTATGCTGGAAAACAACAAATTATAGGGAATCCCACTCTAGTTTCTTGTATTTTCATTCTGAAGATCTAACTCTAAGCTAAGCCATCTCAGCCCTCATCCTATGTGACTGGAGTTTTATTTCTCAGGAGGGAAAATGGGGTCCAAGAATCTTACTTGCCACTATAAATGATTATATTATGATATTTTGCTCAGTCAGTCTCCCTGAATCATGATCAAGTTACAAAGACGTCTACCTATATTATCAAAACAAAACAAACAAACAAACAAACAAACAAAAACACAAGGAAGGAAGGAAATGAAAAAGAAAACCAAGGCTGGAGACATTGCAGTCCTAGACTTCAAGCTCTATTACAAAGCTGTAATCATCAAGATAGTATGGTACTGGCACAAAAACAGACCCATAGAGCAATGCAACAGAATAGAGAACCCAGAAATGAACCCACAAGTGTACAGTCAACTGATTTTTGACAAAGCAGGAATGAATATCCAAAGGAATAAAGACAGTCTTTTCAGAAAATGATGTTGGGAAAACTGGACAGTGACATGCAGAAGAATGAACCTGGACCACTTTCTCACACCATACACAAAAATAAACTCAAAATGGATGAAAGACCTAAACATAAGACATGAAGCCATCAAAATCCTAGAGGAGAAAGCAGGCAAAACCTCCTTGACCTCAGCTACAGCAACTTCTTACTCAACATGTCTCTGGAGGCAAGGAAATAAAGAAATGAGCAAAAGACATAAACAGACACTTTTCCAAAGAAGACATCCAGATGGCTAACAGGCACATGAGAAGATGCTCAACATCACTCATCATCAGGAAAATACAAATCAAAACCACAATCAGGTACCACCTCACACCTGTCAGAATGATTAAAATTAACAACTCAGACAATAGCAGATGCTGGTGGAAATGCAAACTGGTGCAGCCACTCTGGAAAACAGTATGGAGGTTACTCAAAAAATGAAAAATAGTACTACCATACGACCCAGCAACCTTACTACTAGGTATTTACCCAAAGGATACAGGTGTGCTGTTTCAAAGGGACACCCCAGTGTTTATAGCAACACTATCAACAATAGCCAAAGTATGGAAAGAGCCCAAATGTCCATCAACCGATGAGTGGATAAAGAAGATGTGGTGTGTGTATATATATATATATATATATACACACACACACACACACACACACATATATATGGTATATAAAATGGTATTATATATATGTGTGTGTATATATATGTATATATATGTATATATGTGTATATATGTGTGTGTATATATATGTATATATATGTATATATATATATATATATAATGGAATATTACTGGTGATCAAAAAGAATGAAATCTTGCCATTTGCAACAATGTGGTTGTTGTTGATTGTATTATGCTAAGCAAAATTAGAGAAAAGACAAATACCATACGACTTCATTCATATGTGGAATTTAAGATACAAAACAGACGGACATAAGGGAAGGGAAGCAAAAATAATATAAAAACAGGGTGGGGGACAAAATATAAGAGAATCTTAAATACAGAGACCAAACAGGGTTTCTGGAGGGGTGTTGGGTGGGGGGATGGGCTAAATGGGCAAGGGGCAGTAGGAGGACACTTTTTGGGATGAGCACTGGGTGTTACATGTAGGGGATGAATCACTGGATTCCTTTCCTAAAATCATAATTGCACTATATGCTACTAATTGGATGTAAATTTTAATTAATTAATTAATTTCTTTAAAGTGGGGGACAAAAGACCAAAAGGAAGGAAGGAAGGAAGGAAGGAAGGAAGGAAGGAAGGAAGGAAGGAAGGAAGGAAGGAAGGAAGATAAAATAGGCCCTCTGTCTCCACTTCTTATCTATGATCCCCTGATTTTATGATGGTATGAGCCTCATAGCTCCCCATGCTCTCCATTTTCTCAGGTAATATTAGTTATAAGGGTTTCTAGCTTTCTGTAAGGTGATTCACTACTTTTTTTTCTCAATAAACTGTTAACACATGACCACCCAGAGAGAGGAGAAAACTTTCCTAGGCTCTAGCTGTCTTCAAAGCCAGATGAAGGAGAAGCCAACTGGACACCTGACAGGGGCATCAGTCTATAAGAGGCACTGAAACATTTCTGAACATAATAAGATTAATAAAACCGTGTACACCAGAACTCACCTCAGGGGGAGTATGTATATAGGGAATACTTTGATAGACTGCTGAAAACAAGAGCTAAGGCCTCCAGGGGCATTGTGGAATCAACACCAGATGTTCACTGGATACCAAGTGTTGGTTCATTTAACTGAATGCTTACTGTTTTGCTCTTGGGGTATAAAGGACTGAGACCTGAGCTGGGTACTGCTCACCACCATCCCACCTCCTCTACCCTTTCTCCAAAAAGCTCAGCCTCACCTATAAAGCAGTGTTTAAAAATACTTGGAGATAAAATTTAATAGGGTAACCAGGTACTCATAGATCTTGATTTTTAAAATACTTCCAAATACCACTCAGGACGTCATATACAGAACCTATACTATGTCTTGTTGTTGGATGTTGCATTTCAATCCTCTACACTAGTGGTCATTTATTGGAGCTCTTCCCTTTCTGGAAGAGGGAGATGTGCCTGATTTCACCATCAAAAACACACATTTAGCCATTCCAGTGGGATTTGTCAACCCCACATCTTGCTAATGTCCAATTCACCAATGCACATAACTAAATCAAGCACAGCTCTCTGCTATTAATTAAAATATAAAAGCAAGATTGCCAGTAATAATGTGTGTGTTGGTGAGTTGACTCTATTATATAAAGCTGTTCTGTTGTGGCTTCATCTGTCTTGCCACGTTGGGGGGGTATTTCTTGATGCACGTGTAGATAATGACGTGTCAGCAATATAGAAAAGTTTGCTTGAGTAGTTGGCCATTAACTCTTAATATGTTGATTGTGGTTTATTCCATAACAAAATTCTGTATGTTTGTTAGTTTTTTGCACCATGTTATAGAGACACAAAAAGAACCAGAACCACAAATCTCATTCAACTTTACTTGTTCACTGGAGAGGGATGGAACGCGACAACTGCAATGTGTATTGTGTACATTGCTATTTCAGACATTGAAATTGAACCTTTTTTGAACCCTTTTTTTTAATGTGGGAAGATACACTTCATCATTGTGCATGTATAAGGGAGTGATTTGATCATAGCAAAACCTTGAGGACCTGTGAGTCTGTGTGACTTGAGAAGCTTTGGATACAGACATCCTATTAAGTATCAAATTCATATGCCAAGGAAAATGAGCTCCTGTAATGGATAAATTTCTGTGCATTGGAAATGTTTTTAGAAAGAAGTATTAAAAGGAGATGTACCAAAGAAACTTCAGCATGTTCCCTTGTTCAGTGATAAGATTTGTTTTAAAATTTACATGGATATCTGGAAGTAAGTTATAGAAAATGGAAAATCTATCCTCCCTCTTAAAGTGGATATTAGTTTGACAAGCCATGTGATAATAATGGCTGTAGTCAGCTGTTGGTATTTTTGCGGTGTGTAAGAGAGTTTAAATGAATTCTTCTTTTGTGTACCTCTTAACTATGAAAGGAATCAATGTGTTCAGTCTCATCTAAGATTTCTTTTTGAACTATAAACCAACCTTCATGTGTGTGGATCATTTTGCACTGATAGTATCCCCTGCTATGCTTGGTAAAATGTCCAGCTTTTCTGCCTATATACAGAAAGAAATAGCCATTTGTATAGTACACTGTCATCTAGTTGCTGCAAGAGATTTGTTTACAAAAACAAAAAATGCCCAGTCTTATTATAGTAACAAAGTCTCCACTGGGAGTTAAAAACCAAATCTTTGCTTCTTCCATGATTTTTGCTAAGAAATTGTTAGCTGGCACATCATCTCTCTCTATGTAGAAGGAGGTGACTTCCAATGGCAGCATGTTTATTTTGTAATAGGGTAAAATTTTGGAAATCAGTAATGTATTTCTTTCTCTTGTCTCACTGAGAGGGCGACCTTCACCTAGTTGTGCTGAATGCCCATCTAATTGAAGGGGGGGTACAGTGGTGGAGATTGGGATTTATAGTAAGAAAGAATGCAAAAAACATTATTTTATATTATTCAGATTCTGGCGTAAGAAATAAGATGATGCAGAAAAATGTAAAAAGTACTTCCAAGTCAGGCTATTGCCTTGTGAGAAGATTTTTGCAAATACTCTCATTTCTCCTCTTTAACATCTCACAGTTCCAGCCTGGGTGATCCAGCTTATGTGGGCTAGAGAAGAAACTTTTGCTACCAGACAGCAAAGTTCCAAGAACTGCTGCTACATGGAAGAAGATACATCAGAAAATTAAAGACAACCCACACATTTTTCTTCCCAGGGTGGAAAGAGGGAAGTAGGATGAAGAAGGAAGACTAAGAAAACAAAGTACAGGAATGATGTATGCCCCCTCCCACCCCAGCTAGATGAGTGAGGAAAACTGAGAGGTAGAGGGGGCAGAGGGATTCTTGCCCCATCTCGTCACTTGGAACTCTGAGAGGGATTGCCTTGCAGGCTGTTCTACCCCAAACTGGAGAGAACCCATATCATTTGGCTTTGCAGAAGGTCAAGAGGAGGCTATGGTTTCCCCAAGTGGCCTTGCCTCTCATGTGGTGTGTATATAGGATCCTGCAATTGCTGAGCCTGGGGTGGAGAGAGACCCAGTGGTTGTTGCTGTAATGGGGGTGGAGTGTTCTGTAGAGAGGGTTACAGAGTAAATCACCAGACCAGGGACTCAGAAGTGTCTGTAGCCCCTGAGAGACCAAAGTGGGGCTGAGTCTGTCAAGAGAAGATCGGATGACAGAGTGGCCATAGATCCCTCAGATAAGCTCTAACCATGTGAAGACCTTGGGGACTGCTCTAAAGGTTCCTAACCATTGGCATTGAAGAAGAGGTCCAGAAGTATATGAAAAATTGAAAACTTGTGTGGGGAATGGAGAGGAGCATGCTGATGATGCCAAACCAGCACCCATAGGGACTTTGGGGCACTCTAGCTGTTCAGTAGCCACAGAACTGAGCCACAAGTATCAGCTGGGCAAGAACCAACCAGGAGAAGTAGGTCCATCACCCCAAAGACTACTGTCCCAGGAGTCATGAAAACCACACCCATATATGCAGAAGCCATTTTGGAGAGAAATTGGTGGGGGACATGTGATACAAGAGATCACAGAGGCTTTTCATTTTTTTGCCTTTTTTCCCTAAGCATTATTTGAAGGGATTGTTTCCTCTACAGATGTTGGTGAGGATGTGAAGAAATGGGAACCCTCTTGCACTGTTGGTGGGAATGCAAAATGGTGCAGCTACTCTGGAAAACAGTGTGGAGTTTCCTCAAAAAGTTAAAAGTAAAACTAGCCTATGACCCAGCAATAGCACTACTAGGAATTTACCCAAGGGATACAGGAGTGCTAATGCACACGGGCACATGTACCCCAATGTTTATAGCAGCGCTTTCAACAATAGCCAAATTATGGAAAGAGCCTAAATGTCCATCAACTGATGAATGGATAAAGAAGATGTGTATATATAAACAATGGAATACTACTTGGCAATGAGAAAGAATGGAATCATGCCATTTGCAGCAACATGGGTGGAACTGGAAGGTAATATGCTGAGTGAAATAAGTCAATCAGAGTAGGACCGATATCATATGTTTTCACTCATATGTGGATCTTAAGAAACTTAACAGAAGGCCATGGGGGAAGGGAAGGGGAAAAAGTAGTTACAGAGAGGGAGGGAGACAAACCACAAGAGACTTTTAAATACAGAGAACAAACTGAGGGTTGATGGGGTTTGGGGAAGAGGGGAAAATGGGTGATGGGCATTTGAGGAGGGCACTTGTTGGGATGAGCACTGGGTGTTGTATGTAAGCCAATTTGACAAAAATTACATTCATAAAAATTTAAAAGAAATAAATAAAGTGATTGTTTGAAAGATTTTAGCATAAAAAAAATGAAGGGATTGTTTCCTTTATTCATTTGAACTAAGATTTCACCCAGATAGGGCCAAAAGTTAATGATTTTTCTCCCCACTACCAGAAGTCAGGGGGGAAGCCCACAGTATTTATGGATAAAAATAAAGGAACAAATCTCTATTGTAACATAAGTTAAATCTGCAACTCTGTTATATTTGTTTTTGAAAGCCATGAGAAATATATTTATTTACACCAAATTAATACTTTATTTGACAATTTATCTTTTTGAAGTTTATTTATTTATTTTGAGAGAGAGTTGGGGAGGGGTGGAGGGAGAAGGAGAGAGAGAGAGAATACCAAGCAGGCTTCCTGATGTCAGCACAGAGCCTGGCATGGAGCTCAATCTCATGAACCATGAGATCATCACCTGAGCCAAAACCAAGAGTTGGACATTTAACCAACTGAGCCACCCACATGCCTCTTGACAATTTAAAAAATAGAAAGTTTATCCTTCACATAGCATATACAGCAACTGTACTCAAGCATGAAAATGAGCATAGTTAATCCCTCTAAATAGTGATCTAATAAGAACATGGTGTAGACAAGAAGAAATTACAGTAAAACCTTGGATTGCAAGTAAATTGTTCCATGGCTGTTCTGCAAGACAAACAAACATTTCTTATAAATTTGAACTTGATAAACAAGTGATGTCTTCCAATATGAGTAGTACATGACACCGAATGTCACATGATCACAGCTGAGCCAATGGTTCTTCTCTCTCTCACTTCAATCTCTCACGGGATTGTGGGTGATCATCTCCCATGCTCAGATGCTCCACCACAGGCCACAGTGTTTGGCAGAAATCAGTGATTTTTCAGGACATTGGAAGGTGCCCACAACTGGCACTAATGTATTTTTTGTCACTTCAAAGCACCTATGGACAGTCCTTTGCTTTTTCATACAAGAGTAAGCTTAGGAATGCTTTGCTTCATTCTAGGTCAGGCTGCCTGCAGATATAGACCCTTTCGTCTGCTGCCTTATTGCCAGTTACATTAAGTACAATATATGACAAGAGTGTATTAATACTGTACTGTCATCAACATCCGTGAAAGCATATACAATGGCTTCCATGCAGAAAAAGATTCCATTGAGCCAATAGATAGCAGTGATTCTGTTATGATAGTGAAAGTCATCCTACACAATAACCCTACTCTTGTCTCCCTCACACCAGCCATGGAGGTTTTCAAAGATAAGTGCAGGTTAATTTGTTTATTTTTCTTTACATTTTATATTGTCTTTATTATTTTGTATTATTACAGTAATCATTTTCATATGAATGTTTTTGGGTTATGGAACGAGTCATCTGAGTTTTCATTATTTCTTATGGGGAAATTCGCTTTGATATACAAGTGCTTTGGATTACAAGCATGTTTCCGGAACGAATTATGCTCACAAACTAAGGTTTTACTCTATTTTCTTTATAAGGAAATTTCTAGTTGAGACAAAGAATGTTGAAATGACTTTCCTTTTCTTGAACAAACAGTTTTAGAAAATGAAGAAATGACTATCACAACTAATGTGACAACATATTTGCAACAATTGAGTAACTTTTTTTCATGGGTTTTTTCCATTGAATATTTTGTGTAGAAAAAAGGAAAACAAAAAAAACAAGGATATTTGGGGCCATTTAAGAAAAAAAGACCTCAATTCCATCAATGATAATCCTCTCTATAAAAGATAAAAGATAATCTTATTGAATTATGACCCAATGAATATATTTTAGCAAAAAAAGGGGGGGATGCTTGGGTGGCTCATTCGGTTGAACATCCAACTCTTGATTTCAGTTCAGGTCATGATCCCAAGGGCAAGGGACTGAGCCCCACATTGGGCTCCACACTGAGTGCGTAGCCTCGTAAGATTCTCTCTCTCTCTGAGCCAAAGCATAAGAGACTGTTAAAAACTGAGAACAAACTGAGGGTTGATGGGGGGTGGGAGGGAGGGGAGGGTGGGTGATAGGTATTGAGGAGGGCACCTTTTGGGATGAGCACTGGGTGTTGTATGGAAACCAATTTGAAAATAAATTTCGTATATTGAAAAAAAAAAAAGATTCTCTCTCTCTTCCTCTTCTGCCCTTCCCTACTCATGCACATGCACATGCTTTCTCTAAATAAATAAATAAATAAATAAATAAGGCTTGAGAATTTCTGGTGAATTTGATTAGCACATCCTACAACTGTCAAGAACAGCAGTAGAGATTATGTGACTTTTCTATTTGTATATATCAAAAAAAGGTCTTGTGTGAATCCAATTAATGCTATCTTGAACAAAGATAGTACATGTCTATCTAACAAAGATAGTACATGTCTATCATGTCACAGTGTGACATGAAGCCTTCTTGAGCACATCCTTCTTAAGTACATCCTCAGGGCATAACATCCTTGATCTGGCCTGGAGATATAGATATATGACTATGAGGCACACCTATTCTCAGACAATCTCCTCCTGGATGGTCTCCTAGCATGTACTCCTCGGTCTGTAGGACTATAAAAGCAGGTGTTACCCAAGGTGGAGTTGTGGAAATCTACTTGTTTTGCGGCCACCCAAGACATGCTTCTGTATGTAAGTCACCTTAATAAGCCATTTCTTATCAAGCTGGATTTGTTGCCTTTTTTTCAATCTTATGACTCCTTCAGCCTTTGGAGGTCATTTTGCATATGCTTTCCTTTCATAGAAGTCTAGAACTGATAATGACACAAATATAGATATTTTTTAAAATTTGGTTATTTTTAAGTAAAATATCTTTGGTTTTTAAATATCTTTGAACAAAAGTTGTCAGAGAATATATTGTTTTTATAGGGCCATAGTTTTAATGTATTCTTATTAAATTAGGACTATAATGAACACTAATTATATTTTATTCTATAGTTCTAATGATCTAAAATGCATTAGCCTCTTTCAGAGGTTTGTAATACATGGTATAAGAACATGATTTGAGAACAAAAGGATGCCACTTGCCATCAAGTTAAGGACCAGGGTTCAATCTCCAAACTGTCAGTGCAGGTTTCCAAAGATCTGGTACGCTTATATTCCAACCACAGCAACTCATGGCAAAGCCAATGCCCTGATCTAAATGTAACTGAAACCTAATGAAGGCATCCACTTGCTTTTCATTGTAAACCATGTCTTACATGATTTGATACAATATAATGCTTGTTAAGGAGCAACTTGAAAAACTGAGCATTACATAATCACTCTTATTGATATAAAACAAATGCAATAACTGTGTAAATTGTGAGAGTAGACATTGAATATAAAATCATTTTAAGTAGTCATTCTTATCACAAGCTATTAGATCTTGAAAACTCAACACGTCTGAGCTTTTACTGAGTATTATGTATCTAATATATTAGCCCCGTGTCTTTTCACCCTCCCGCCATTGTTTTCCCAGTTGGCACTCCCTGTACATCCACCTGCCTAGGGCAGCTCCTCCCCCTTCCTCAGTGGCAGTGGAACTTGTGTGAAAGTGGTAGAACCTGCACCTGACGTCCTGCCTATCTCTTTCCTTTCTCGTCCAGCTATTGTATCTTCTCATGTTCCAATGGAGCACCAGATCCATTTTCAAGGTCTCTACCGTGAGAAGATGCAGAGAGTGTGGAAAATCCTCACAGGGATAGTATTTTTGTAAACCATTCGCCGGTTAAAGTTGTGCAATTAGGACTATCTGCATTCAAACTCGGTTTTGCTGCCAGAAAGTTTGCAGACAACTACAGCCTGCCAAGTTTTCCTATTTTTTCTGTATAAGGTTTTAAGTTCTTCCCCATCAAGCTACTTTCTTGAGGAACCTCAGTCTGCATGGTGAAGATCTATTGTGTGATAATCCTCTAGGACTTTGAGCTCAGGGATAAATACACCCCAGTGGTCATTCTCCAAGCTCAGGTTCTATTCTCCTTGCAGCTTTTGGAATTTGGGTGTAACCTCTCAGAAAGGAAGCTGTTAGCTGAATAAGAAACAAACACCTCCAACAATGCTATTCACCCTGAGGGTTCCTTAAACTCTTTGTTGCACAGACAGATTCTAATGATATATACCCAAGGTGAGTTATAGAGAATTAATTATAGACTCCTGAGAATTTAGAAGTGGGATGGCAGCACAGTTGTTCTGATCTCTGAATCATGCTGTTGCATAGATTCAACCTATCTTAGGTAAACTTAGTGTTTACTTTTGATAATGCAGCAAGTATGAACATAGGACACATTTCTAAGTGACTTTAGGAAATTTGAGTATGTATTTGTTAACACTAATATGTAGTAAAAAGATTATGCCTTCTAAAATTTGGGCAACAAATTGAAAAAGTGGTATTTCTGTTCTTTGAATAAAAAGTGAATGCATTTAATATATATAGAGAGAGAGAGAAAGAGAGAGAGACAGAGAGAGAACATGCAGGTAGGTAAAATAAATTTATCAGAAGTAAAAAATAATCAATTCTATTTAAACTACCTGTTTCAGAATTATATTAGCTTCTTATTTAGAAATGTATTAAGTCAACTTATGTACTATTTATTACATCAGAACTACCAACACCCTTGTTACCTAGTTTGAAAGAAACAAAATGGATCAGACATCAGTTCCACCTTAAATAAAGTCGTTTCCTTCCATTTTAATAGTTGAAATATTAAGAAAAAATGGACCTGATGGTGATGTGATCCCATAAGCAGGAGATAAATGTGTTCCAAATGGCAGTGTAGTTCCAAGGAGACCTTCAGGTTTTTATTCCAAGGGTTGGCTCAATACTTCATTACACAGAAAGTGTGTTTGATCAGGCAACACCTTCAAATCTGAACTCCTCTGTGGTCAAGGGAATGCTAATGACTATCTGACAGCTTGTCACAGACATTGGATTTTTTTCCCCCTATCATCCCCAGCCAGTTTTCCTTCTGTCTGGCAGCTAATGTGGTGCAGACTGCCAGCAGGCACCATACCCACTATCTTGGGAGGAGTCTGTTTCCAGCAAGCCTTCTTTTACTGTCATCTCTATATTGTATCTTTATTCCAGGTCATTCTAGAATTTATAGGTATGCTGGTATGATTTTAATTTTCATTTGTTTGTTATATTACTTTATGTGACTCCTTTTTCTACTTCATGAATCTATGTCTGATCTCTCCATAACATCAAAGTGCCTGGAAGGTCTGATTCTCTTTGACACAGAGAAGCTCACCAGAGGCCGTACCTCTGGTTTAGTTTATGACCCTTTAGGACATGGTTTCCTCTACAGACCAGCAAATGGCCAAATTATGGAGTGGAGAAGAGAAGGAAGAGAGTGGGAAGAAGTGAGACCTGAGACAAGTCACAATACCTGCCCCTAATACGAAACCTTTGCCTCTCAGAAGTTATCATTTGCTAGACAGCCCCACACAGAGCTAGCCATCAACCAACATCAACCACTTGCATTTACCTGGAGTAAAATTACCTTGTATGCAAATAGTAATGATTCTCATAATGACATACAATGCCTAAACAGGATCATCATATGGTAATAGCAAATTAGAGGTGTGACAGGGAAGTGATTTACAAATACCCCAACTCAGGGTGCACCCTCAAGCTTATCCAGTTGCTCCAAGGCATGAACAGGGGGGCTGGAAGCTTTCATTTCCACTGCACCCTCCTTGTGGTGTCTAGGCCCAAGTCTCAGAGAGCTGGTTATCCTGTTTTTTAAAAAGGGCATTTGTCCACAAGAATAGTTCCAATAGAGCTGAGTGACGTCTTAGGGCATCACCCCTATTGGGGCCTGCAGCTGTAGCATGGGAGGGAGGAGGGAGACTCTTGTCTGTCAGCACAGGCACCTGTGGTGGGCACCAGAGTGGTGAGTGAGCTGGGTGTCATCTATTGGTCCCTTGTGACAGCTGGCAGAGAAATGTACACACAAGTAAACACTGAGAGGTATGCATACAAAAGGTGAGGGCTTGTAGCAAAACAAGGGCTAAACAGGAGGCATGGTTGAGCCAGGAATTCCATCAAACTAGAAAGCAAGGAAGGAAACCTCAGGCCTCAGTTCTTGGTTAAATCCTAAAAACAACTCATTGTGCTTCTGTTGCAGTCAATGCATAAGAGTGAATGGGGCAGAAAGTGAGACCATGAGTAAGAATGAGAATAGTGTGGCTGAGACTGAGTGTACAGGGAGTCAAAAATGAGTGGCTTGTTACACCACTGGTTCCATGTTGGCAGAATATGTGGATGGGAAGCCAAGAACATGCAAACATGTAAAATGGTGATTACTTGTGTCAAGGGCACTGGAATGATCAGTGCTACCAGGATACTGGCTTTTTACTCTTTGAAATGTTTTTCCCCCATCCCCACCCAACCCACAATTTGAATTTCTTGACTTGTTCACTGCTGTCTCCCTGGCTCCAGGAACAGCCTGGCACATAGCAGGTGTGCAATAAATATTTGTTGAGTGCATGATTAATTAAACTGGCTGGTATTACTTCTCAGTCTCATTAGTGGAGAGATGAGAAGCCAGCCAGTCTGCAAAACCTTTGTGGATTTAGAAGCAATGAGAAGCCATGCATTCCAGGAAAAGCAGAGAGTCACTCTTGTGTTTCTTCTGTTCTCTGTCCCCAACACTACTTTCTTCCCCCCTCACCTGCAAAGGATCTTTTCTGTCCATGTTGAGTCCCAACACCATCCCTCAACATGATTTCTCCCACCCCACCCAACACTGTTGTGCCACATGATTGGGCAACACCCTGATCAGGAGCTTTTCTCAGCACCATTAAGTTTGCTGGTAACTGGAGACGAGTCTTCCCATTACAGAAAAAGCCTAGATATAAAGCAGAGACATGGGCTAGAAGTAGATGAAGCCTTTCTGGAAGACACTTTATGTCTCCCTGAATTTCATCCATTATTAAACCATGAATCAGTCCTACGGATTTAATGTCTTGGCTTGCTGCACAACTATATTTAGCAACACTTCAGGATAGCACAGAGTGACTTCCTGCAGGAATACTCAGCTTTTTCCCTGGATAGATGTAGCCTTGACACATCATCTGGTGATGTAGGTTCTTAACTTTACTTGTACAGGTCTCCTTTATTTCCCCTTACTGGGGACCCTTAGCTGCTAGCTGCTACCTGCTAGCTATTTTCAACCTCTTTGAAAATAGGCAGTGATAAATAAGATAATTTGCTAAAGATAACTTTATCAAAAAGAAGTATTAGCAAATACGGAGAATCTCCAGTATATATTCTTTGGCTTCCTGAGGTCTCTTAATCAATATGGAATTCTTTAAAAATATGGAGACATTTTGATAACATCACAATCAGGATTCTATTAAGTCACTAAGAGCCACCAGACTGTAAATTATTTTAGCTATTCCCCTCTCCCCAAGTCCCAGACCTCACCCAGAGCCTAACATGGTGACTAGTTCTGGTACTGGCCAGATTAATGAAAGCACTCATTAATCAATATGACAGGAAGAATTTGAATAATTCCTATTTCCCTCAGTCTAATAAGAAGGATACAGCCCAAGGATACAGTGCATGTGTGACTTTGATAGAATTTGTGAATTCTCTCGAACATTTGGAAATCTGTGATTTTGTTTCCCAGACACAGAGTATATTAAGGTTTAGCATAGAATTTTTTGCATAGTTAGGTACTTTGGGGCATTTTGTTTAGTAACCAATTTGATGTCCTTTTTTCTGTGCTTTCATTATAGTATCCATGAATCCTATTAATTAAAAAAATAATCTTTTAAAAGAAAGCAAAGGAGGGGTGCCTGGGTGGCTCAGTCGGTTAAGCCTCTGACTTCAGTTCAGGTCATGATTTCATGGTTCGTGAGTTCAAGCCCTGTGTCAGGCTCTGTGCTGACAGCTAAGAGCCTGGAGCCTGCTTCAGATTCTGTGTCTGCCTCTATCTTTCTCTCAAAAAAAAAAAATAAAATAAAATAAAAAATAAAAAATATATGCATATTGAAAGAAAGCAAAGGAAATAAGTCATCCCTGTGGTGAGGCAGGATGGTGATACAAATGGAGGGGATGAGGGATTACCAGATACCACTAGATATGTTTTGATTTGCAGAAGGGCTCTCTCACATATGAGTATCCTCCACTGCTGTGACTTCAGTGTGGGCAGAAGATAGAGCAATATGCAGATGGAAAATTCAGAGTTGAATGTGCCAGAGGAAGAAAAGATACATTTGGATGTTGCTGTTTTCATTTTTCAGTGATGATCCTTTGGTGCTTTACATGGTCCCATCCCACTTTGGCAGGAGCTGTGGTTGAGGACTTGCCCTAATTACAAGATTCTGTGCTATTGAAGCTGTGTTTATGCCTTGAACAACTGCTCAGAATATCGCTGTAATTGCATGTCTGCCTTTCAGACTTCTTCAAAAATGGGAGCATGACTTATACATTTGGAAAAGGTTAAAATAAGTGCTTAGGTCTAAAGGAAAAAATAAAAAGGGCTAAAAACTTGCTAGTATTTCACTATAGTTCTGTTTTAAGGTTGTCTTTATTGCAGTAGCAATACTTTGAATTTATAAAATTCTGTAATGTTTTAACCCTTGTTGTGCATTCTCTCATCCCTGGAAATATGACGTGGGCTTGATGTTAATCTTTACAATAATTTGCAGTGAAGAAAATAGAAGTGACTTGTCTGGATCTCTGTCTCCTCTCTATGTCCCTGGTCACTCTCGGAACTTTTCTGTCACTGGGGTTCCATCACCTCTTACATGTGGGTGGAAGATGGACAAATCATTTTCTGCAGCCTAGACATCTCTGTAGAGCTCTTGCCCCACACATCCTCCTGGCCATTGTCCACAGACATCCTCCAGGTACCTTAAAAAGAGTATTTGAAAACTGAACTCATCCTCTTAACTCTGATCTTGTCCTGCATTTCCATATGAATCGACAATTGCCTCAAAACAAAAAGTCTAATGAAACAATAGCTGAAACAAACATTATAACAAACATATGTTGGTTTGACTAAATATTTCCAGGACTATTCAAGACCATATCTCAGTACCACTATTTATCAGCAATAGCCCCACTATTTAGTAAGTACCCATGAGCTATGTAGCTTTAACTTTTCCAAGCCTCAGTTTCCTTCCAATGTATAGTGGAAGACAACACTTTACAGCAAAATTTCCAGCTGATGTTCTGAGACACTATGATATCCCAAATGTAGAAATAATAAAATGTAGGGATAAATAATTTTCCCTTTACTCTTCAAGGTTCTTGGCTGATACCTCCCAGTGATAAAAGACAGATTAACAGAAGGAAAAACACAATTTTAATTAAGTGCATAATTTTAATTAAAATGAGTTATCTAGTTAATTACATTAATTTTAAATAATTTAAATTTTAAGTTAATTAATTAATTAATTAATTATGGAGCCCCACAAAAATATGAAACTCAAAAGGCTTTGAGGTTAGGAACAAGGTTGGTGTTCTGCGGCTTCAAAACCAGGAAAAGCAATTCAAAGAAGGCAAGAAGAAATACAGATAAACAAATGTTGCCCTGCCATGCGGATAAGTCTCCCAGGTGAAAAAAATGATCTCTGGCAATAGCCCTCTTCCTGTTATGGACACCCTTTCTAACATAAATTTCCCTTATAAGAGGGTAACTTCTGCTGCTAGAGTTTCTCCTGTGTCTGCAATTTCTCAAAATTATAAGGTCAAAATAATCCTTATGCCAAAAAGGCATCTTTTGGGGTAGCACCTTCTGCTTCCCTTCACAAATGCATTACAAGGATGCCAAGACATTGGCTGGAGCCCCTGGGCTGCTCACCTTTGGCTTTGGGCAACCTTACCGTTCACCCTAGTGTATTGCAACAATTACCATTTTGTATGTGGGTCATGACCTGAGAAAGATCATATGTAAAAAGCCAACATAAGATCTGCAGTATAAGAGGCATTAAAATGTATATTACTTACTATTTTATAAATGGGTGACTTTGTCTCAAAGGAAAATAATAATATCTCATATTTAGGAAGCATTTGCTATGCTTCAGGTACTTTATGTACCATATGTTATCTCCTCTAAACTTCACAATGATTTTATGAACTAAATAGTATTATCCATAAAGAAGCAAAGCTCAGAGAAGTTTATTAACTTGCTTAATATCTTACAGTCATGAATGGTTAACCCAGGGGTTGTCTTGATTAAGAAATCAAGTCCAATTTCTTAACATGGAGTAATTACCCTCTTACTGGGCGGGTGGGAGGGGGAACATTCTGCAAAGTCCAATACTACTGGTGAATGAGAAACTGGTCTTTATACATATAGGAAAGTCTAAAAAGTGTGACTCATGGTATGCCAGAGACCCACAGGGCTTTATTTCTATTGTCAAATAAATACAGTGCAAATACCTATCAGAAGTAACACTTTAGATACTAGTGGTAAATAGTCTTTGGTATGAGGTACTTTTTCATATTTGGGGGGGAAGAAAGGTAAGTAACTTCAGCTCTGGGACCCCTATGAGGAAAGCAGGTTGGTGTTCTTATGAGAAATGAGCAGAGTGGGGGAAGACGGAAAGAGGAAATGTAGTACTCTAGTGCTGTTTCACTATTTTTCCAAGCACAGAGAGAATTCTCATTTTAGATAGAATGGGACCAGGGAGATGTGAGCACTTTATAAATGTGTAGTCAGAGTAGTTACCATTTCATTCCATCCCTTTCAGCATCCTCACTGCCTGATACAGACTAACTGGCAGTTTTCTAAGAAACGACAGAGAACATCCTAGCTAAAAGACAATATACTAAAAAAGGATGGGGAGCCCTGCACAGCCTCAAAGTGCTAAGAGCAAAATAAAATATAATCATCAACTTAATGATGAGGACTTTTCTTGAATTACCACACAGTGTGAGCAATTCCATCCGATTAACAGTTGCTTTGGATATAGAGTGACTAAGTCAGCCAGCTTCTGGTTTTCCAGTAGGTAGAAAACATATTACCATGGCAGATGTTTCACAAGCTATCAGTGGCTTGATTTTCAATAGACAGATTCCTTTCCTTTGCAGTTAATTCAGTGTAATCCGTTCTAGTGCAACAAATACTTAGTGAATACCTACCATGTATAAGGCAATTGATAAGTCTAAGAAGAAGAACAATATGTGTACATATATTATAATAATCTATGGTAGAATAAGTGAGTGAAGACATCTGGTCCAGGTGGAAAAGCTTTGTTTTGCCTTTGAGGTGACACTGGAAGATAAGCATGATTCCAAAGACTGAGACAGGGAAAGGGATTTCTAAGAATAGGAAATACTGCCTATTAAAATACAAGGCATTGGAAAAAACAAACAAACACAGAAACAAAACACAACAAAATACAAGGCATTGGATTATAATGGAGAAAAACATTTTTCTTTTTCCTCTACCCACCTCAGGTTCATTACCTGGGGCTCTACAAACTGAACTGATAAAAGACAGATTAACAAGACAAAGGCAAACAATTGTATTAATTTGTGCATCACACATACACACAGCGGTACTCAGTGATGAATAACTCAAAGCGGTGGTTAGAACTTAAGCTTATATAGCATCTTAACAAAGAACAACTAGTTTGGGGAGAAGTAACAAGACGAAGGAAAGGAACTTTGAGCTTCTAGAGATGGCAAATTATGGGAAGGCAAATATATGAAGAAACTAATGGAATTTAAGAATTGTTTTACAGAGTTTGTTTGTATTGTATTGATTGATTCCTCTAGTGCCATTTCTAGGCTATTAAGAGTCTAGTCTTGTCTCCAATGATTAAGAATCATCCTTCCTTTTCTAAGAGAAAGGGGAAGGGCAAAGAGTTAGTTCTTATGTTTGCTTTTTTCCAGTTGCCTTCAGCAAAAATAATCTTATGTCAGAATGGCATATTTTGGGGTGACACACTCTGAATCCCATCAGGGAAGATAGAACTAATTAAAATATGATATCAAAATTGACTCCATATATTTTTTTTACAAGTGACCACTAGAAAATTTCAACTTACACATGTGGCTTATATTATTTTTCTATAAGATAGTGCAGAACCAAATTCTGGCACACTTGAACATCAGAAAAAGTGTTTGAAAGGTGTTTCTCCCTCAGCACGAGGTTTCAGCAATGTGAGGTGACTATGACATCATTGACAAGGTAAGGCAAATGCTGCTATCTTGATGATATCATGCAGAAAATAAGAGTTGGAGGAGGGCTGGAAAACAGTGGCTTGAAGTTTTATTCATAATATAAAATGACAAAGGTGCTAATATTGCTGCTGTAGTAGTAAAAGGAGAGGCAGTTATTCTCAAGAGAAACCGGAGGTAATTCAGTACTGGATGTACTCTGTTTCTATTATATAGAAAATACTTTATCAGGTAAATTTCTGTAGGAAAAACATCTGTTACTACTAGTCTAAATCTCTCTAGACTGTAACTTCCATTTCCCCCTTGAAACGATAGTTTTTAATGGAATTGTTAAAAACTGAAGGTTGCTTAGGAACCCAGTTACTGAGTTTTTACACCGTGTGAAATTTACCTTAAGTCCTTCAGCATAGGTAGTGTGATGTGTAGGTGTCTGTTTAAATTAGTTTTAATCTATACTCAAGGAGATGTTTGTTAACACCTGAACTATTCTAATCACAAATCCATACTTGAAAAGTGGATAGCACTTGAAAGATGCTGTACTCTGGAGGACATTTCTGCAAGACCTTCAAAAACTGCTGTTTAAATCTGCACGTAAGAGGATTTAAAGGCTAGCATAATAGTGAATTGAAAGATGTGGCACCTGAGGAACCTGGCCGCCTAGCACCTTGGGGGAAGACTTCTAGATTTAGGATTCTGTCCTGCATTCCTTCTCTTAACAGAAGATTCTCTTATCTGACCTAATCAGAAAGTTAGCTGATCTTCAGTCAGAATGTGTTCTCATTTTTCCTAGGAATCAGCCTTTCAGGCAAAGCATTCGCTGGAGTTCTTAGATGATCAGGGAGCTAGAATTTCACCAAGCTTCCAGAGCAAGAAGTATGAGTGTTTGTGAGTCAATTTGTAATACATATTTGCACGTGTGTCTCGGTCTGAGATTTATCTTCACGAGAGGTTATGGGAAGACCAGTAGCTAAGTGACCATACATCCTGATTTGCCCAGGAGAGTCCCAGTTTACACTTTCTACCCAGCCTTGATTATTTTTTTTTAATTTTTTTTTCAACGTTTATTTATTTTTGGGACAGAGAGAGACAGAGCATGAACGGGGGAGGGGCAGAGAGAGAGGGACACACAGAATCGGAAACAGGCTCCAGGCTCTGAGCCATCAGCCCAGAGCCTGATGCGGGGCTCGAACTCACAGACCGCAAGATCGTGACCTGGCTGAAGTCGGACGCTTAACCAACTGCGCCACCCAGGCGCCCCTCCAGCCTTGATTATTAATAACACCATCTTTCACTCTTAAAAATGCCTGAGTTTGAATGATAAATTATATAGTTACTCTTCTGTGGTGGCTTAAAAATATGTCCACAGATTCTTCGCTATTTCCCCCCAAGACGTGGAACCTAATTTCCCACCTCTCGACTATGGGCTAGATTGGTGACTGGCTTCTAAGAAATGACAAAAGGCAGAAGCCATGGTGTGTTGACTGCAGTGTAGATCATAAAGGCACTTACTCCTTGCTCTCTTTTGGATCACTCACTCTGGGGAAAGCTAGCTTCCATGTTGTGAGCATTTTGTAAACAATGAACCCGAGATTCTGGTAAAGCAGGTGGCCTAAATTCCCACAGCTACATAGGTGGTGGTGGAGCCAACTTTCAAACTGTGTTTGTCTGACTCCAAACCCACACTCTTGGAAAAAACAGAAGTATACTCTACTGCTTTGCAAAAAAAGAATCCAGAAAAATGATATAACAGAAATTTTGGTAAAAGGCAATGAGTAAATGCAGAAAGACTGTCTGAGATAGTAAACCCAAGGTTTTACATGCTGCTCTCGCCACATTTTTATTTTTCAGAACACATAATACATTCACATGGTTCAAAGGACATGAATTGTATTTCAGTGAAATACCTCTCTCACCTCTGTTCCCAGCCACCTAGTGCCTCTTCCTAAAGACAACTAGTTTCCTGCATATCTTTCCAGAAATACTATATGCTTGTACAAGGCCATATATACATATACATTTACCACCACCATTCTTTTACACAAATGATAGCATAGTATAGATACTATTTGGCATTTTATTTTATTCTATTCTATTCTATTCTATTCTATTCTATTCTATTTTTTCTTTTTTTACCTAACAATGAATTGGGGATGTCATTAAGTATTGGCATATTGAAAAATACTGTCTCTATAGCTGCACTATATTCTAGTGAATTGTGTAACAGGATTTATTGTAATGAATACTCTTTTGATAATAATTTTTGTTATTTTCAATCCTTTCATATATATATATATATATATATATATATGTATATATATATATATATATATAAAATGCCTCAATTAATACCTGTGTCCTCCGGTCATTTCTAGATGGAGGTTCCTAGCACCATAACCCACCTCATTGCCCTGACTTGCAGAAGGGTCAGATGCTCTAACTTACTCACCAGTTCAAAGTTAAAACTGTGATGGGTACTGGGGTGCCTGGTGGCTCACCTGGTTGAGTACCTGACTCTTGATTTTGGCTCAGGTCATGACCTCCCAGTTGTGGGATCGAGCCCCTCATTGGTGCTGAGCATGGAGCCTGTTTAAGATTCTCTCTCTCTCTCCCTCCCTCTCTCTCTCTCTCTCTCTCTCTCAAATAAAATAAATAAAAATGTGATGGGTAGTGAAAATTTTGTTTCCTTTTCTATTACTCTGGGTGTGAGATAGGAGTAAAAGACCAGAATTTGTTTTTATTCTCTTAAATAAATATCTGTGGAGATATTTGTCCTCTAACCCACCATAGCAGAAAAAAGCTAAGGAAAGGATTTAAACTTGGTAGGCTTACTAGTTTGGGTATTCAACATATATTCTTTTGTCCGTGCACCAAGGATATAGTGGATGCTTTTTTATATAAATACCTTTAAGTCTTTTCCTCAAACGTCCCTCTTCCTCCCTGTCTTCTTTCTGCCCACCCGCTTCCTCCTCCTCCTTTAGATGTCCAATTGTCCAGGCCAGAAAGCCAGGATTCACCCCTGCTTCTGCCTTCTTTCTCACCCCTGCACTGTGGTGCAATGGTCAGAAGAGCCGGAAATGATCACATGCTCATTCTTGGTTGCCAAGACAGTGTGCCAACCGGGCCATCTCCTTCTCGGTAGAAGAGGCTGCCCTCATACCGCCTGCTCAAGGGGGCAGGCCCCTTCTCCTATCTCCTGACCACTCCCTGCAGCTTCCCATGGGCCCAAGGTTTCCCATGAGGGACAGCTGACATTCCCAGACAAGTTCTGCAAACAATAGCCTCCAGCAATGTATTTCCCCATCACCCTGTAGCAGGCTGTTTCCTCACATCGGCCCAATACAAAGGATAGGCATTGATGGGGTTCAGGACTCACTACCCCAAAATATGACACCTTGACATATTGTGTATTTTAAACCAAAGGAGTTTGAGAAAATGGCAGAAGCAGGAAGGTCATTCTGACCTCCCCTATCCTCCCTTTACCCCAGAAGCAGCATCAAACCCTCTTGTGGGAGGTGCCTACCCAATACCTGGAGGAAAGGAACATCCTTATCTCTGAAGAACAAGGGACTTTGAGAAGTATCCTAACAAACAGGCCATGCTAAGTTTCTCCATGTTAACTACACTTACCTCACTCATCCGTCTACCATATTTCTTCACAACTGCCTACTCTTCATCAAACCTAGAATAAAAATCCTCAGGTCTAGTTGTTTCTTTGGGTCTTCAGTTTCTTTTTTTTTTTTTTAATTTTTTAAAATGTTTATTTTTGAGAGAGAGAGAGAGGCAGAGCATGAGTGGGGGAGGGGCAGAGAGAGAGGGAGACACAGAATGTGAAGCAGGCTTCAGGCTCTGAGCTGTCAGCACAGAGCCTGACACAGGGCTTGAACTCATGAACCATGAGATCATGACCTGAGACAAGTCAGATATTTAACCGACTGAGCCACCCAAGAACCCAGGTCTTCAGTTTCTTATGAAGGCTTCTGTGTTAATAAAACTTAGATAAATTTGTGTGCTTTTTTCCCGTTAATCTGTCTTTGTCAGTTTAACTATCAGATCCAACCAGAGACCCAGCATCATTGAGGAAAACATCTCCGCCCCCTGCTGCAACCAGGAGCAATTCTCTCCATCATATGCGGAATAGAGCACTCTGCCTACAACTTCTCCCTGTGGGGTGATAACAGAATGGAAGCTTCCTCCCCTTCCCTTGATGATGCATGATAGTAATTCTCCCCCCACCTCCCAGTAACACCTCTCGCCTAACCCATGCCATGTGGCATTGTGGAATTTATCCTGAACCCTGACATGAGATAAGAGGTAACCACAGAGAGACCCATCTTGTATGATAGGTGACCAGTCAGTCCCCGGATCCTCTTAATCCCATAGTAGCTGGTTTATTGAATGAGCTGGACTTGGTAGGTATAAGCAGAGTGCAACATTTTTCCTTCTCACCTGTCCCCTCCCAACCTACCCTGTGAATCCATTCTAGGCCAGCTCTGGATGAAATCTCAGGCAAGTTCTGTCATCTTTCTGGTGACTATCACATAATAAACGTCCAGCCTGACTGACCCAGCTGCAGGGCTAGGGAGACACAATGGACATTGCTGTCTCCACTCACCCTCTCACCCCTCCCCCCACCCCCACAGTGGGAAAAGACTTTCAAGCAACCCCATACCTTCCAACAGAGAATAGAAGGTGATAGACTGATCCAAGAGCAGCATCCTACCAAAGTCCCAGGGGTACTAAGAATAATACAAGGATGAGAAGCAGCTTCCTAGACTGGATAAAACCAAGCACCACAGACTAGATCATGTCAACATGAGTGATTAATCAGAATAAGTCAAAGGGCATACAACTGAATGTTAATCAAACCACTTCCTTCTGGTAATAGATATTAAGTGGGAAGCATTTCCACTTGGGTTCTGAAGCATACCAAAGTGAGAAGGATAAAGAAACCTTCCTATATGTAGTGTACACCTCTCAGGAAACATTCAGAATGAAAAGGCTCATGTAAGACTAGCAAAATGCATCTATTCTAGAATGTTTTAAACCCTTGCCAAGGATAACAGGGAGGCTACCAACTGTGACTGATCAATTCACCTAATCACAGGTTATCAAAGTGTGGTGTTCCCACCTAAGAGTTTTAGGAAGTTGCTTTGGTATTTCAAGCCAAAAAATTGAGTTCCAAATAGCCACATTCAGCTTTGGATAAACCACATTATTTAGCCTAGGCTCTCTTGTTTTTAAGTTTTAAAAGTTTAGGGGAACCTGGGTGGCTCAGTCTGTTAAGTGGCTGGCTCTTGATATCGGCTCAGGTCATAATCTCACAGTTTGTGGGATCGAGCCCTGCGTCAGGCTCTGCACTGACAGTGCAGAGCCTGTTTGGGATTCTCTCTTTCAATCTCTGTACCCTTCCCCCACTTGTGAGCACTCTCTCTCTCAAAATAGATATTTAAAAAATATTTTTTAAGTTTAAAAATAAAATACTTCGCATATTAAGTGGCCAATAAAATTGACGTTGGAGTTACTTTAATGCTCTTTTTTCCCCAATAGGAATATGCACTGCAAGCAGTAGCTTAAAGGCATTCACAGGGACATTGTCTTTAGGCTCACAGAACATGCTGACTTCGTAGAAGGGCTTCTATTCGACCAGAGAAATCTCCACAAGAGGATTTTTTAAAATTTAACTAGTCAAGCATAACCTCCCAAACTTCTTTGCCATGGTAGTTGGCACGAAGAAAGATACATAGAGATGTATAATAATAATAAAAAAAAATCCTAACTTTGAATGGCCATACAAGGTTCCTGATTCCTTATAGGTAGTTAACCAAAAGTTAACTTTCTTGCAGTGTTAGCAAGTTCTTATCTTGTTTGTTCTCTGAATGATTACACATAGAAAACAAGCAACAACAACAATAACACTGCTTAATAGAAATCTTGAAAAATTTGTAATTTTGGTCTAGCTTCTAAAAAGTCCCAGAGGAAAAGGGAGTAGCATTTCTTCTGCTTTTGGATTTTTCTAGAAACTCAGACTAGTGCCTAATTTGGTAAGTAAACAAGCGGTTTGGTCAGTTTTGTTAGTGGTAGAAACTATAGATTACCAAAACCAAAAAAGTATTACAGTTCAGATTCACTCCTATCTACTTTTTGGGTTAAAGCTCTACACGATTCATGTTATATGTTAAGTGACTGAGTAAAATATGTTATTAAAATTGTCACATTTTTCAGAGCACCTCAGTTATCACCATTAGATGAAATGACCACCAGAATCCCCCATTCTAACTGCATGTCAATTGCGAAGTAAACATTGCTAAAAAGAGACATATGCTCTTTACTCTAGGTTAACGTCAAGAGACAAACAACCTTTAGGTTCAACGTAAATAAACAACTTGATGCTTCCTGCTCTTTGCTTGGGATTCACTGGACTCTTCATGGGAATCTCACAGAAAATTCACAATATTGTCCCATTAGACTGTATCTGTAGCAGGTCAAAACTCATGCTTGTGTGTTTAGGTGTATGTAGAGTACTCGCATCTCTTAGTGACAGTTATTTACTGTAATGGAGGGAAAGGGCAATATCGCTGTGTATGAGCCCTTGACAGATCCTATAGGGACCCCCAACCTCCTGTCACATATTCTTCCTACCCCATGTATCTGTCCACATGGCTAACATTTAGTATGTGTATTTTTTACTTTAGGTACATTCTTAATCAGCTTGTCTTATTTAGATTGTATACATCCTTATATCTGGCCTTCTTATAACTACTGTATGAGCAATAAGAATACAGTAAGAAATATTGCCTTAAGAAAAATACCATGCTGAGAAGGGTGACCTACATCCTGCATTAGTGGATAGTCACTCTATTTATAGGATCTTTAAAACAACTACATTTTTAATGAACTCAGGTGAATAAAGACACAACTAAAAACTGTCTAAGAAGAAAGAAAAAGAAAGTCCAATCCAGGGTAATAGTGAAACTCAAAGTCCCTACCAGTTTAAACCTTTCCCCTTGCCTGCGTCAGGTCTCAGGTCTCTACTCGATGCTGTGAAATGTGCTGGAGAGGTTAATTTCACTTTAAGATTCTTCTTGAGTGTTTGTTCTACCTCCTTCCCACCACTTGCACTGTTTTGGGTACCTCTGGGGATAAAGCACCCGAAGATTGGCAATTGGAGGAAATGGGTACAAAACGTTTAACTTGAGAGGTGCAGCTGCAATCTCTGGAGGTGTCCCCGGGGCATGATAAAAAACTGGAGCCAACCCTATCTCACTGGCACTCCCTCAGGGTTTCCAAGATCCCCTATCACAGGTAATACCTTTCCCGGGTGTCTGTTTGGGTGAGTCCCCACTCAGCTCCAGGTTCCCAGAGAGAGGTTCATTCAGTTATTGGAATCACTCCTCAGGCCTCAGTCTCCCACCAGGTGGCCTCTTTGGACAGGGGTTCTTCTCAAAGTGACTCCATCCGGCTGCCTCCCCGTGTGCCTGGCCACTGGACACCCTGAGTCATTCTCACCCTGCCACACTGAGAGTGCTGGCCGTTCACAGGCAACTTCCCCTTTTCCTGTGCTGCTGCCAGGCAAGGTAGAGTTGGGACAGTCAGGTAACAAAGTTCAAGCTCTCCAAACGTGGTTTTCTCTAAGCTCTTCTCATTAGCTTCGAGTTGGAAATACCCTCTCCACCCACCACCACACCCTGTTCTAAGGAACACGATACTTTTCAGCAAGAAAATCCTCCCAGGAGGCTCTCCAACCTCCCAGTGACCCTCACCTTCTCTTTTATAGTCTGGAGGTGGCAATGCTGGTTAAACCATTTCGCAATGTCTTCACCGGCTGTGTGTGGGCAATCCATTACCTTTCTTTGGAACGAGGAGGTACTTGGCACTTCCTGTTTTGTCCTCCACAATCAGAGCCTCTGCCAGGTTTCAAGGTGAAAAGAAGAGTCCATTTTAACACACTGTTGCAGTTTACATTCTCCATTTTCAGATGCCATTGTTAGTAATTCCGTCTATGTAGTGAGCGTTTTAAGTGACTGGGGAGAGAAGAGCAGCACTGTGCTCTGAGTGTGACTGACAAGGAGCTGTATCTCAGAGTCTAAGCGGGGAGAGTCTGCCTTTAAATACAGAAAATGCATATTTCTTACATCTCTCTACTTTGCCTCCATTCTCACTGCCCACCTTAGCTTTAGACCCCATTGTCTCTTGCCTGTGTGGGGGCTGATCTCTCCAAGCAGTAATCTGAGCGACAATGTGTATCCCTTCCTCTGCTCTCACCAAACTGTTTCTCACATGTCACTATATTTGTGTCCTAGGCCTACAGAAACAAATGACCACAGAGTTGGTGGCTGTAAACAACAGAACTTCATTGTCTCACAGTCTTAGAGGCCAGAGGCCACAATCAAGATGTCCTCAGGTTTGGCTCCTTCTTGAGGCTCTGAGGAGAGCACCCATGTCTCTCCCCTAGCTCCTATTGGCTCTGACAATTTTTGGCCTTCCGTGGCTGGTAGATGCATCATTCCAACCTCTGTTTCCATCTTCCCATGGCCTTCTCTGTGTGTCTCTGTCTCAAATCTCCTTCTTCTTGCTCTTATAAAGTCACCAGTCGTTGGATTTGGACCCACTATCGAAATCCAAAACTATCTCATTCTGAGATCCTTCCCTTAATTATGTCTGCAAAGGCCCTATTTCCAAATCAGATCACATTCACAGGTACTAGGGTTGGGACTTCGATGTGTCTTTCGGGCGGGGCCCCACTCAGCCGCCACCATCACAAAGGGCTTCCCCCACACGGCTTCCTCCTCTTTACTCAGCATTCACCGTCTGACCTCCAATGCTTCTGAAAGACTGAGGCACACACTGACCGACTGTTTTTCTTACACAGACTAGATGAATGAGAATGGGGACTGGAGAACGCGGAGTAGAGAAACCTCAACCCTGGAAGGTGGAGCCGGAGACAGGGTGCAGAGGCAGACTCAGCACGAGCCAACGGCCACTGCAGGGTAAGCAGCCTCTATAGGCTGAGACTCATCCGTGCCCGGAAACCCTGCCTGGTACACACACAGACACGCACACCACATGTAACACACACACCTCCCACGCTAGTCCCCGCCACCCCCCAACACACACCACACACACACATGATGGAGTATGGGGCAAGCTGAGGGCAAAGGGCAGGCTAATAGCAGCCCCTCACCAGGTGGGACATATACGATATTCCTTGGACACTTCCGGCTACCCAAAAACAAGAAAGGACAAAAAAAAAAAAAAATGCTTAAACTGTTAAGAGTCTCCATCAGTTTACCAGAAAAAATCAAATCAATGGCCCGTAACTCCCTACAGTCTTAATGTTAATGTTTTTGCTACAGGGAAAAACAACCTTAGCTTGACAATAGCTAGGCCTCCAGTTAAGTCTTTAGCATGCGAAAGTCTCTTTGGAAACTCCCTCTTGATTTTATCTCCCTCCCCACCTCCATAAAATTGTCACCCCCCTCACAACCCCAGTACAGCTCTTTCTGCCCACGGGTCCTGTCCCTGTGCCTTAATAAAATCACCTTTTTGCACCAAAGAATTTGCTTGGCTGTCGTCTCCAAACTCCACGAACCCCCACATCCCAAAACTTCATCATGCACATATCACAAAACCCACTGCTCATCAACCCTGGATTGGAGGTAGAGTTCTGGGACACTTATGATGTAATGGTGACAAGAAGACAAAGCCTGGCTCCTTGGCCAAGGTGAAATTCACACTCTGTGTGCCTTAATAATTACCACAAGCCTTATCTTCCCTGATCTCCTGGCTCCCATTCATTCCACACATTGTCCTTATAGCGATCTTCCTAAAGAGTCAAATCTGACCTTAATGTCACTCTGGTTTGAACCCATCAGAGGCTTCTTAGAGCCTTCTGAATGCAATCCTGTCAAGTTCTAACCACACAGACTACTCTCAGTTTCCTTAAATAGACTCCACGGGCCCACACCCCTGCACACGTGGTTCCTTCAGCCTGGGGTTTGCTGCCGTTTCCTTCACCCTTCAGCCACACCAAAGCCCTTATCTACTCATCGTGAGCAGATTTGCCCTTCAGGTGTTGAGGGAGCTGGGCAATTTGGATGAGCAGCACTGTGTGCCCAGATCGACCATCATCTTGCAAGTTATTCCAAGGTGTCAGAGTCACGGTGTGCACACAGCCATGCCAGAACGCCCCTGTTCTGGGAAGCCCTCTCCACACCAAAGTGTGGTTTCCTGGCAGTTGCCATGTGCACACATGTGTGTGACATCCTGTGCACATTGCCACCGGCTCTTATCACGCCACTCTGAAGCTGTGTCCTTCATGAGATTGTGGCCCCTTGAGAGCAGTGATCTGGACCTATTTGTCATTGTGCTCACAGTGCCTGTGACAAAGCCAGTATTTCTTATGGTTGGATGCCTGGAAAGGGAGCAACAACCTCCCATCCACCAAGTAAGTAACAGTGGTGCCTCCATTTTCTGGGGGCTAGCAATGAGGAGGACTGGAGATGGTCCCTACACCCTCAGCCCCTTGGACTCTAGCAGTGGAGGATGAGTCAGCATATTGACCTCTGGTGGCCTTGATCCAGCCCAAGACGCCATAGTCTAAAACCACAACTCTGGGTGATTGGTCCCTTAAGATAATTACAATGTGCTTTTTTTTTTTTTCCCATTATAGAAATAGATACTAATTGTTTATCATAGAAAAATAGGAAAACATAGAAAAGCCAGAAAGATTGCACATATCCCTGTTTAAACTTTTGGTGTGCTTATCTCCAGATTTAGAAAGGCAATTCTATTTTTGTTTGCTTAGGTTTGCTACTTTAGGAAGGATTATGAGAGATGATGTTATATTTGTCATTTCACATCTGGCTTTTTTGATGTAATGTCTTCACATAAACATTCCGACTTGAATATAAACTGTTGGTAAATATTTTGTGACTGACACCTAACTTTTTGTATCTCAAGTTTGCACTACCTCCTTTAATTTGCTGGCCCCTTCCCAAGGAAAAAGGCTGATACAAACAAAAGGTTCAGAGTATAATTTATCTCCCAATATTTCCTGCTCAACCAGAAATTCAAGTACCAGAAATTGCAGTAATCTCTCTGATTCTCTAGTTCCTCAGTTGGTAAGCCTATTTCTTGATGTGGTTCTGCAGATTAAATGAGATCATCTGCAGCAAATTCCTTTACATTCCCGAAGATGGTCCGCCCTGAAATCCGGTAAGTTTCCCTTGCTCCCCTGTAACCTCTGGGTGTAAGAGTCACAGCCAGGTCAGTCCTGGGGGAGGCAGATCAGTAAATGAATGAGAGGCCGCCAAGATCTCCTACATCACATTCTCACTTGCCAGCTCAAAGCCTTGCTCAGAACTCCCTGGCTCATCAGAGCAACAGAACTGGAGCCACCTGACTTCCAAATTGGATTTCTCTTACCTGGTATGTAAATTTAAATGAAAATGAATTTATCAGTCATTCTGATATTCAGTTGAAAGCTTTATAAGGAAATTCTTAATAAGTATCTATTCTATTCTTTCTGGAATGACAAGTTATTTTGCACTTACACAGAATTTTTTGTTGGGGGTAGCAGAAAGCTGGGAACAAGTGGGTAGAGCATAGTATAATCCCAGAATAAACTGCTTCTTCTCTTTTCTCTCTCTCTCTCTCTCTCTCTCTCTCTCTCTCTCTCTCTCAGGCTCTGATCATTGTATTTCCACTAGTGATAGGAAATTATGCAATGGTCTGTTCTGCGCCAGCCGCAGGAGAGACTGGGTCTGGGGAATCCCAGGTTGAAAGTGAAAAGGGCAATTGACCAAGTCATTTCTGGCTTATTCCAGGCCCTGTGCCAGCTTCTCCATTTGGGAGATTGATGGTCAAGGCAAACAGCAGGCAGCACATCCTAGCCTATTGCCCTGGGATTGGCCAGGAATCTAGGAATCCAGGATAGAAATAGAAAGGCAGCCATTGTGCCACTATTGTGCCTCCTGGGCAGGCCTGGGTTATCTTAGAAGACAAATAACTTGTTTCTGGTAGCCTGTGGGTAACTATTACTCTTCCAGAGAAGTGCTCAAGGAAAGCCTTCCTTTGCCTGGCCGCCAGCCCTCCCCCAACCCCCAGGAATCTGAAGCATCTGGAGGAACTGACCTTAGAAGGCCTTACCACATCTCTCTGGGCTTGTTTTCTTACCACTAAAAAGATTAGCCTTGGACTCTTTTACCTTAACTCTTATAGTTTCATGGAACAAATTGTTAAAATGGCTACCTTAAGAACAGGGGGTGGTTAATATGCAGCCAGAGAGGTTCTGGAATTAAAAGTCAAGAATGCAGGGCAACTTCAGGGCCACCTTGACCACCCTGGGAGTGCCACTTCCATCCCTGTGGCGGCTCCAGGCTCCTCTCTCTCCTTCCAGCTTCCTTGGCTTTCACCCAGCTTTTCTGCTCCCAGATAACTCCTGCTTGCACATGGCTTTCAGTTATCTTGGCCCTGATTCCAGCTCACCACATCGTTTTGCTGTGAACTCCACTACCTGCTGGTTAGTTCCATGTGTCTCTTCATTCATAGTCCCAAGGCAAGGACTTTGATTGACTCAGTGTTTGGGGATTGAACTGTGTCCCCCAAAAGGATATACTCAGGTCCTAACCCCAGTACTTGTGAATGTCACCTTATTTGGAAATAGGATCTTTGCAGATATAATCAAGTTAAGAGGTCATACTGATTATGGTGGGCCCTAAATCCAGTATGACTGGGGTCCTTACAAGAACAGGTCATATTTGGACACAGGAAAAAAAGGCAGACAGGGGGAACACCATGTGACAACAGAGGCAAGGACCAGAGTGATGCATCTAGAAGCCAAAGGAGCAAGGGTTGTTGGCAACCTCTTGTAATTACAAGAGGCAAGGGAGGAATCTTCCCTACAGCCTTTGGAGTGTGATTTCAGACATCCAGCGTCAGAACAGCAAGAGAATAACCACCTATTATTTTAAGAAACTCAGTTTATGGTAAGTTGTTAAAGAAGCCGTAGGATATGAATACATTCAGCCTATCTTTTGGTGCCAGGCCAACCTCCGAATGTGGCCACCTCAGATGGGATGGGATGCTCAGTCTTTGCCCAATCAACCATGGCCAAGAGAGTCAGGGTGATGTCATCCAATTGTGGCTATGTAGGCACCAAGGCTGTAGACTGAGCAGCATCCTGTAGAAGGAGGCCTGAGCCTGGATAGGTGTTTGCTGGTGTGACCTCTCCAACACCAACCAGGTGGCTTTTAAATTAACTCTGCTAGAAAGGACTTTAGAAAAAGTCACACACTGCCCAGGCTAGTCCCACCCAAGGAATATTTTTGTTATTGTCTTTGTTTATCAGAGCAGTATTTTTTATATAAATTATTTTCCCACTTACATTTCCCAAGGGATAGTTTCTTCAAACAGAAGGTATATTGATTCCTGTTGAGACCTGCTCTTATTCCTAGGTGAGCCCAGTGGCAATGCTGCTCACACTGGCCAGCATCGAGGCAGAACTGTTCTAGGCTGACCTTGAAGGCATGTTTAGCTGGCATAGCCAGAGGTAGTTACTGTCTTAAGGAGAACTAATGGTCTTACCCAGATAATTGAATAGCGCCAACAGTCATGTCAAGTGAGGTAGAGGAAAGAAAGAAGAAATGTCCATGGCCTAAGGGCTTGAAAGTTTGATGGATCCAGGTGACAAGAATGAGGAAGAAAGCAATTTAAAGCCAAGACCATGAATGAGTGTGTGCAGGATTTTATCTTTCCTGCCCAAACAGCATGTACTTCTAAGGTGGATGTACTCTTAGCACAGAGTAGACAGACTAAGACTCTCCATTCCTAACAAATGCTTTGTTGTGTGTGAAATTAATGTTTGCCTTAATGAATAAATCATTTTGGCATGATTCTATATTTATGATGATAGCCCTGAATATTTGTTCAAAAAATTTGATTCTTAATTTAGGAACATTATCAGAGACTAAATTACTGACAGAGTTGACTAGAGCTTAGCTTTGCCACTTACCTAGATATGATCTGCTTTCTTGTGTGCTGTATGTAACTTGTTTTCATGAATGTGAAAGTTATACCTATGCACTGCAGAGATTTAGGATGGAAACTTATTTTTAAATATTTTTTTTTAATGTTTTTTAAATTTATTTTTGAGAGAGACAGAGACAGAATGCGAGTGGATTAGGGGCAGAGAGAGAGGGAGACACAGAATCTGAAGCAGGCTCCAGGCTCCGAGCTATCAGCACAGAGCCCGATGCGGGGCTCAAACCCATGAGCTGTGAGATCATGACCTGAGCTGAAGTTGGAAGCTCAACCGACTGAGCCACCCAGGCACCCCGGGAAACTTATTTTTAAAAATGTTTAAGGTCTGATGCTGGACGTGGTTTAGAAATGGCTCTTCCAATCAGATCTCTGCTTATGGTCAATCCCTGTTAATGCTTTTCTCTCTTTCCACTCCCTGAAACTCTAGTTTTGCTCAAACCTTAGTATGTCACCCCTCCAGGGAAGCACTATTTTTACTCATCCTACTTACTCTGTTAAAACAACTCTTAGCAAAATCTGCCAACTTGTAGGAATATCTTACATTGTCTTTGCATACCTTTTATGAGGAGCCTTGGGAAAGATCCCCATATAGAGTTGAAGACCCCTTGACCCTACTTTCGGCCATGCTTCCTTTTCTCTGGGAGATAGGTGGCATTAGCAGACTTTCATTATTGTCTCTGGTTCTTAAGGTAGAAGATCAGTGTAGCACCTGTTAGACATAATTGTATTTCTGCAAAAGACAGGAGATGTCAAGCTGCAAATTTCCTATCAAAACTCCCTCTTTGTTTAGAAATAGTCCTTGCTTGTTTTTAATGTTTTCATTTAAAAAAAAAAAAAGAATGAACGCTGTCTATATAATGCCTTATGTAAGGCAAGGGATTTATATTATTGTGCTGGGGAAAATAATGAGAGGTTTGTAGCATCTTTTACTCCAATCTTTATTTCCAGTCATTTGCCTTGACAGAGGCATAGTGGACAACTGGAGCACATGGGGTTATGAAATTCCATTGGCCTTGAGCCCCTTGTATGAGCCCACATGTAGGCTCCTGCCCATCAGTGTTCTGACTGTGATTTTGCCTCCAGGCTATAAACCTGAAGGTGGTGGTGATGGTAGGTGTTCTTTTCCTATGTGTTTCTACCACTGAACCCACGGTAGTCACCCTGTCCCCTCCACAGGCTTGGCACCCTATGCTAGTCAGCTCTTGGGATGGCTACAACTGTCTCCTCTGAGAGCTCCTGAGGTTATTGCCCCACCTGAACAATGAGTCCTTTTGATCAAGGTCCTTTCTTGTCTTCCATTAATGTGGTAACACCATACTCTCCTGGGTTGATCAGGTAAGTGAAGGACATTTTTGTATGAATGGGACTGCCCTTCCAGCTTTGCCCACAGGTCCTTCTTCTCTTCTACTTGTTGGTGGTAGTGTATGGAAGGAAATGGTGAAATGAACACTGAAAGAGATCATGTTCTAGAAATACAGTGAGCACAGCCTAACAAGTTCAAGAGAAGACATGGTTGGAAGACCTGTTGTTCTACATTTATGTTGTAAAATTACAAATGATAAACTTAACATGACCAGAAAATGAGGTATCATTCACATTTTCCCTCATACTCTGGGTGAGACTTGCATTTGTGGTTATCATCAACAAAGCATGATAACAACCTTTGAGAGAGCCATTGAAAAACAGTATTCATGGACAGCATGATGGATGATGCTACATTATGAATAATGATGCAAACATCATTAAATCAGTGGTATCAGGGAAGTACAAAGGCAAGAATAGCTATATTGTTGCAATACCAAGAGGTTCTGAAGAGCCATAGCATTGTAAGAAATTGGCCAAGAAAGGTGCATTTGACAGTAAAAAGCACAAAGAGATGGTTCCTGGGTCTGAGCAGGGAGAGATATTACAAAGAATCTTCATGTGCACTGATTGGATAACAAATGGATAAATACTTCTCTACCATTATTCTAAATCTTCACTCATAGATTAATAATGATATGTTACATGGATGCATTAATTTTGTGAGACATTTTTCAATCCAATTGCTTATGTAGACAGACCTTGCAGAAAATGTCCCACACTCTACCTTTACCCTGTCTTCACTCACCTTTCTTGGAAGAAAGAGATGAAACTTCTTTGTAAGAAGTTTCTTTGTAAGAATAAGTCTTTGGTCTATGCCCTTGATTTTATAACATCCTTTTAGTCTTCTTTATCTTTTTTGTATGTTCAGTCTCTCCCTCTTCATTGCTTCTTTTCCTCTACTATTTATACAATTGAGTTCTCCTTTTTCTTTTTTTTTTTAAATGTTTGTTTGTTTGTTTGTTTTGAGAGAGAGAGGGAGAGAGAGAATCCCAAGTCAGCTCCACACTGTCAGCCTAGAGCCCGATTCAGTGCTTGAACCCATGAACTGTGAGATCATGACCTGAATGGAAACCCAGAGTCTGACGCTTTACCGACTGAACCACTCAGGCACCCCTAAGTTCTCCTTTTTCTAGTGTAATGCTCTTTGACTTTTCTATCCTAGTGAGCTTTATGCCAATGCACTTTCTTTTCCTCATCATACTTACTGAAAGGATAATTCACAGCCTCTTCACTCACCTGCAGTTATTTCTTGCTGTCTGTGTTCTGATCCTTTTATTGTTATTGTCCCTTTTTCCCTTTTCCCTCATTAGGCTCTGTTCATGTGTTTATGTGTTTTTGATTTATCCACAAGTGAGTCAGCATATACCCTTCTTATGACTCAGATTTTCATTTCATTTGCCCATAAGACAGCTCTTCCCTAAAGTCCTCATGGTCATTCAAACTGCACAAACTTAAAACAAAATCTACCATTAAGCCCGTATCTTACTACTCCCATCTTCTTCCCTCACCCAAAATGCTACGCGCTGACTTTCTTGTTTTGATGGTGGTTATTGCTATTTTTTTCCTCTTCCCTATTCCTGAGTTCCTGAATCCTCCCACTCTGAGAGGTTGCTAATGTTTGTTTTAGCATTCATTTGCTCCGGCTTGGGAGAATGCAGTTGTTGTTTAACAAGTATTTTCACTCCTAGTCTTTTTTCTTCTTTTGTTCCATTCTTCACCAAGATAATTGGTCAACACATTGATCATACGTTAATAATTGTTCCTCTTGCTGCATTAGAAATAATTGAGATACAGAAGAAGTTTCTATTGAATGCTGATATATGTCTCAAGGAGGATTCAATGAAAAGGAAAAAGAAAAAACCTTCTATATATTCCTCTGTAGTTCAAAATATCAAGGAGGTTGGAAGTTGAGGGGATTCAGGAAATCCTCAGGATAGAAGGAGAAACAGACAAAGGAATGAAAATAGAAAGGAAAAGGTGGGTAAAATAAGAGATTAATCCTAGAGTTCACAAGATATGTCTAAGAAGGGAAAAGAATCGAGGAAACAGAGGGAGTGACACTTAACTGGGGAGGTACAAATGCCCCCTGGAGGCAACCTGGATTTGGGACCATTGCTAGCAGCTCTCAGGAGTGGTGTCAGGCTTCACATGCTCCCTATGTGGAACACCTCTACACCAATCTAGTCACTTGGCAGATGCCCGTTTCTTTTTAAAGTATGTCCATGGAAACATACAATCAGGTAGAGGCATTAGTCAACCATTAAGTCAGGAACCTCACTATCAGATAGTGAAAGATACTGAAGACAAATCTCAGACTAAACTGCTAGTAAAACCATCTCTGACCAAACAGACCCAAATTGTCCCACAACAGCTTGTTGGAATCTGAGAGAAGCCTCCCTTTCTTTGCCTTGAAGGGCACTGGCTAGCAATGTTAATGAAAGTATGAGCAATGTGACATTATGACACTGCAGAGTAAGAGGCTTTATAGGTGACCCAGATGGGGTGGGAGGTGGGGAGTAGCTGGGTAGAATCTTCTATTAAGGCCAAAGAGTTCAGTGCCACAAACTATGCCCCACTAGCACAGATGCCATAAAATCCCTAAGTGTTACTAAATGTATATAGTTATGCTACCATCACAACTGAGTGTTAGAATATTTCCATCACCCTAAAAATTTCCCTCATGCTCATGTGCAGTCAGGCCCATTCTCACTCCCATCTGTTTTCCATCGCTATCATTTTGCCTTCTCTAGAAATTCCAGGTAAATGGAATAATTCACAATATGCAACGTTTGTGTCTGGCTTCTTTTACTTATTGTAATGTTTTTGATTTTCATCTGTGTTGCCACAAGTCTGAGCAGTCTGTTCCTTTTTACTGCTGAGTGGTATTCCATGTCCATGCATGGATATACCACCATTTGATTATTTATTCACCAGATGCCCGGACATTTGATTGCTTCCAGTTTGGAGCTAATATGAATAATGTCATTATCAACATTCATGTACAAGTCTTTGTGTAGACATATGTTTTCATTTCCCTTGAGTCAATACCTAGGAATGAAATTGCAGAGTCAAATAGTATGTCTATGTTTAACTTTTTAAGAAACTATCAGACTATTTTCCAAAGTGGCTATACAATTTTATATTCTAAACAGTTCCAATTTCTCCACGTCCTGACAATATTGAAAATTCTTTTTACTCTAGCAAATCTAAAAAGTGTGAAGTGATATCTCCTGATTTTAATTTGCATTACCTAATGACTATTATCCATATGTATACTTTTCTTGGTAAAATATCTTTTTCAATATTTTGTTAGTTTTTAAAGTTAGATCATCTTATTATACAACTATAAAATTCTTTATACTAGAAGCAAGTCCTTAATCAGACAAATGGTTTATAAATAGCTTTCCCAGGCTTGGCTGTAATTTCATTCTCTTAATGGTATCCTTTAAAAAACAAGTTTTCCATTTTAATGGAATTTAATTAATCAGTTTTTTTTCTTTTATGGATCATGTTTTTAGTATCTAAGAAATCTAAGAAATCTTTGTCTATCCCAAGATCATGAAGGTTTTTCTCTCTTTTGTTCCAGGTTTGGCTAGATCTGGCTCTTACATTTATGTCTATAATTCATAGTGAGTTAATTTTTATGTATAGTGTGTGGTAAAGGTCTTGGGTTTGGCTCTTTTTTGTTTTTGCATATGTATGTCCAACCATGCAGCACAGAGAGCTAAAAATATTATCTTTTCAACCTTGGCAGCTTTATCAATTATTAAGTTATCATAAATGTGTGGGCTTATTTCTGAACTATTATATTTATTTAATCTACATGCCCATACTTACGCCAATACCACATTGCCTTGATTACTGTAGCTTTACATTAAGTTTGAAATTTATTCTTTTTAAAAAAATATATTTTGGCTATTCTAGGTCTTTTTCATTTGCACATATAATTTAGAATTGGCCTGTCAATTTATAAAAAAACAAACAAACAGGGGTACCTGGGTGTCTTAGTCAGTTAAGTGTCTCACTTCAGCTCAAGTCATGATCTTGTGGGATCGAGTTCAAGCTCCACATCAGTCTCAGCTGTCAGCGAAGAGCCCACTTTGGATCTGCTGTCCCTCCCTCTCTTCCTCTCCCCTGCTTGCACTCTCTCTCTCTCTCTCTCTCTCTCTCAAAAGTAAATGAACATTAAAAATATCTTTAAAAAACAAACAAGCAAACAAACAAACTTTGTTGGGATTATGACTGGGATTGTTTTGAATGTACAGATCAATTTGAGGAGAAATGCAATCCTCACAATATGGAGTCTTCTATTCCATAAGCATGGTATATCTTTCCATTTATATAGATCTTTTAAAGTTTTTTCATCAATGTTATGTTTTCATTAGATAAGTCTTGCATTTCTTTTGTTAAATATTCCTAGGGCTTTTATTCCTTTTGATATCATTATGAATATGTTTTCTTCATTTCATTTTCAGACTGTTGGTTGCTAGTAAATAGAAATACAATTGATTTTTGCATACTCATCTTGTAATCCTATGACAGTGCTAAGCTCACTTAATAGTTGTAACAGATTTTGTAGGTTCCTTGTGGTTTTCTACACAAAAGAGTGCATCACCTGCAAATATTTACAATTTATCTCTACTTTTCCAATCTGTATGCTTTAACATGCCCCTTACATGATTTTTCTTGCCTTGTTGCACTGGCTAGAACCTCTAGTACAATAATAAATAGAAGTGGGGGGATGGACTAAATGGGTAAGGGGCATTAAAGAATCTATTCCTGAAATCATTGCTGTACTATATGCTAACTAACTTGGATGTAAATTAGAAAATAAATTATTAATAAAACTGTTAAAAAAATAAATAGAAGTGATGTGCGAGCCAAGGTTCTCTAAAGAAGCAGAATCTATAGGATGTACATATGGGTACATATAGAAAGAGGATATATAGATAACTGATATACAGATAAGAGAGATAGATGATATAGATAAATGATGTAGATATAGAAAGATCATTTATTATGAAAAATTGCTTCACATGACTATGGAGGCTGAGAAGTCCCACAATCTGCCATCTGCAAGGTGGAAACCCAGGAAAACCAGAAATGTAATTCCTGAGTCCAAAGGCCTGAGGACTAGAGGAGCTGATGGTGTCAATCCCAACTCCAGGGCAGGAGACTAAGGTCCCAGCTCAAGCAGGTAGGCAGGAAGTAAATGAATTCTCACATCCTCCACTTTTTGTTCTATTCAGGTCCCTAACAGATGAGATGATGCCCACCCACTTTGTTGGGGGGGATGCAATATACTTCACTGAGTCCACCAATTCAAATGCTAATTTCTTCTGGAAAGACCCTCGCAGACACACCCCAAAATAATGTTTAATCTTGGCACCCTGTGACCCAGCCAAGTTGACATATAAAACCAACTACCACATATGGTTGAAGTGGACCTTTGTCTTCCTAATCTTAGGAAAAAGCATTCGAACTTTCACATTAAGAATATCTTAGCTGTAGGTTTTTATAGAAGCCCTTTCTATAAGGTTTCTATATAGGTTTCTTTCTATTACTGGTATGTTAAAAGTTTTTAATCATGAATGAGTATTGGAATTTATCAAGTGATTTTTCTGCTTCATTGGGATAGTCTTTCTTCCCCCTCTTTTCTTCTATTTATATAAGGTATTACATTAATTATTTTTTTGTGTCAAACCAACCTTACATTCTGGGATACATCTCATTTGTTTATGGTGCATAATTCTTTTTATAGTTTCCTGCATTTGTTTTGTTAATAATTTATCAAAGATTTTTGCATCTGTATTTGTGAGCCTAGTTTTCTTCTCTTGTGATGCTTTTAACCTGGCTTTGGTATCAGGCTAATACTGGCCTGAAAAAATGAATTGGGGAGTGTTCTGTCCTCCTCTACTTTCTAAGAATTTGTTGGTATTGGTATTATTTCTTCCTTAAATAGTTAATAGAATTCACCAGTATAGCCAAATGAGCCTAGAGGCTTTTCTTTGTGGAAAAAATTTTTATTGCTAATTTAACTTTTTTTTTTTTTTTTTTTTTTTTTTGCTTGTTGTAGGTCTATTCAGATTTTCTGTTTCTTCTTGTGTCAGAGTGGATAATTTGTGTCTTTCTACAAATTGGTCCATGTCATCTAAGAGATGAGTTGCTGAACAGCTATGTTTAATAATTTGGCAGATTCTCTTAAAGAAGGGAGAGTTGAACTTCTGGAGATGATTTTATGTTGATAATGGGGTCCAGGAGTGTATTGGACATGGTGAATGGTCCTTTTCTTGGTGGGAAATAAAATTGTGACTTTAACAGTGGAGGAAGCTGAGGAGAGAGACAGTCATTAGGAGGATATCCCTTGTGAAAGGCTGTATGTTCTCACACCCTAAGAGCAATACCCTGCATACAGTTTTAACTTTTCTTTTTTTGGACACTACTTCCTTACTGTTGTCCTCAGTCTTCAGTAAATATTTTGAAGTCTTCATCTTTCTTTTAGCTGTATCTTGGAGAGCTACCAAAGGGGCATGAAGGAAAGTGGTGAAGAAGAAGAAAAAGAAGAAGAGAGAGGAGCAGAAGAAGCATGCCACAGAAGCAGAACAGCAGAACCTGCAAGATATCAAGAGGTGACTCCCGAGTCCTGGTGCAGTGCTGTTTAGAGCACAGCAGAGGTGGCAAGCAACAGCCAGAATCTGTGGACAATGTAAGCAATCCTCAGTGACTTCCAAAAATTCCTTTGGGAAGGAAACTCAGGAGGAAAAAAAAAAAAAAGAATAAATTAGAATATGTCCCAGTGACAAACAAATAAAAAATTTCAGTGGCTTAAGACCATAGAGTATTTTTACTCACACTACATTTTTTTTAAGTTTATTTATTTATTTTTCAGAGAGAGAGAGAGAGAGAGAGAGAGAGAGAGAGAGAACACTAGCAGGGGAGGGGAACAGAGAGAGGAAGACACGGAATCCGAAGCAGGCTCCAGGCCTTGAGCTGTCAGCACAGAGCCCGACTCGGGTCTCAAACCCACCAACTGTGAGATCCATGACCTGAGCCAAAGTTGGACACTTAACTGACTGAGCCACCCAGTCACCCCAGTCACCCTACATTTTCACTGTGAGTCAGCTGGAGGGCTCTAATTTAAGTCATCCTCCTCCGGGATCAAGGCTGGAAAAAAAAAAAAAGTAATTTCTAGAATCTAAGGGATGAAGATTCTAAGTCTCCAAGTTATGGGTACTTTAAAAAAAAAAAAAAAAAGTGACCCTATTTGTTAACCTCAGGCACGCCAAGACGGGCCATATTAGTTACACACCATTTTGCCAGTAATCACTGTCTACATTTCCCAGGACACCAGTGGAGTCAGGGTATTAGCTGCTCCTTCTAAATTAAAAGCAATCAGATAAAATCACATCACATAAAAGTGTTCTCTTTCCCAAGGTTAATAACTGCATTTTAAAGGACACATTAGCTATCCCAGAGACATTGCTTATTACGAAGAAATAAATGGTTAACTAGCAGAATTTCAAATAGCAATGATGGTAGATAAAGAATTTGTTTCTTTGGGGTGAAACTTTTGAACCCTTAGATCACACAAACAGATGATGCTATCACTTGCCTATTCATAAATAAGTCCCAGCCTGAGCTAATAATGTCAGCTAGTCAAGCAAGCTGAAGAGAGAATGTGAAAGAAGCATTTAAACTCCATTAACTGTGCACCTAGACAATCTACTTATGTCTAATTATTTTACTATTAAATGCCTGTGCATCCAACCAAAGAGAAAATTTCAAAGTAGATGAATTAGTGGAGTAATTCACAGACCTCAGAAGTAAAGAGGGATTATTTAAAATGGGTCTTCTTTACTTCTTACCATCCTGCTTGGAGCTTTATTTATAGTGAGATTGGCATCTAATTCCACCTTATATAAAATCCCATGCCAGTACACCATACTTCCTAGGGGATGTGCTTGATGTCACATTGTGAGGGGTACCTTACAGGTCAGAGTGATTTGAACACTGAGTGAACAGAGCACAAGACCAAGAATTGGTTGGAAATATTTTGGTGAATCGACCGTTATTTTCTCCATACTTTTCTTCTTCTTCTTTTTTTTTAATCTTCTCCACCTCCATCTCTGCTCATAACAAGGTGTTATCATTTTCTCCAAGGAAGAAGGGTGGAGAAAGTCTGTGGAAGCTTAGAGACTTTTTGGGTTTGTTTTCTCTGAAGTTTTTTTTTTCTTTTTTTTTTTTTAATTAATTAATTTATTTATCTTGAGGTGGGAGAGGGTGGGGCAGAGAGAGCATCCCAAGCAGTCTCTGTGCTGTCAACTCAGAGCGTGATATGGAGCTTGAACCCACAAATTGTGAGACATGACCTGAGCTGATATCAAGAGTCTGATGCTTAACCAACAGAGCCACCCTGGCTCCCCTTCCTAGAAGCATTTTACCAGTTGAGGAGATTAGGGCTTGAGGGGAGGGGGTAAAGCCATCATGGGGAGAGAGACAGAAGCTCCAAAAAGACTACTGTGGCCTAAGAGCAGAATGGAAGAAAAGGGCCAGGCTTGAATTTACTGCCAGGTTAGCTTCGTGGGGACTCAATGAAAACTAAATTAATATAGTTTTAAAACAGAGATGAGATTTCTCATATACTTAACTTTGTAAACTGAGGTTTATGTCAGCGTACAGGTATATTCTTCTCTAAATACAAACACAGGGCTTGAGGCTTTGGGAGTATAGTGGGTTTCTTACTAGAAAGATTTTTGATAGAGGTAGGAGAGAAAGCAGGTTACAATCAGAGAATTGCTTTCAAGGCTACTGACCAGTCAATGAAAAGAGCGGTTTCATTTTAGGGTTTTTCTGCCTCTGGAGTAGGGAGCGTCCCAGCTGCTGGCATGGGAAGGATGTGGGGGGAGGGGGTTGCTTCCCCCTCCCCAGAACGTACCTACCCTACTTCCTGACTGCAAATAAATAGTTAATACATTTTATTCTTGATTTCAAGCTTTTAAGAACTAGGTTTCAAAATAAAAATTATTAAAAATATCTTCACCGCAGTGGGTAGGATTTCCCAATGTTCCATCTCCGAAGTTGCCTTGGGATGGGAGGAGGAGGATGCAGAGTGGGAGGCCTTCTCAGGCTTCCCTGATCTTTGCAGACCTCCTGTCTGTCCCTGAGGCTGGAGCCAGGGGCCAGGTGCAAGAGCACCTGGGTTCCAAACAGACCAAGTTTGGCTGCTGGCTGCTGACAAAATCCAGAGGCAGAGAGACAAGTGGTGTTGAAATGAGAAAGGAATTTATTTCAGTGAGGCCAGCACTAGAAAGACAGGACTAACATCCCAAAGACTGTCTCCAAAGTGACAAAAGTACTTCCACGTGTATATAAGGAAAATGTGGGGCAAAGGTGGGTGCGCCTGTGCAGGTAGGCAGTGAAGGTCAAATCCATCGTTGTCTTGGAGTCAGTCACGGGTGGGGTCTTGCTGCTTTAAGGTAGTCCTTATTGCTTGAGGGGCTAGTTCCTGATCAGGGGATCTTACGCCTATTGGGTATTCCACCTGAGCCTAGAGACAAGCTAGAAAGAAGAACACAACCAGAAAGTTTGAGGCTAAAATAGAGGCAGCTAAAGTCCTCTTTCAAGGCTGATGTAAAGGTGAGTGCGTGAGAAAGAGGTCCGGCCTTACCTAGACCTCCCTGAGCTCTCACTTTGTAGAGGAAGGCTCTGACAGGGGTCTCCTTAGAAGAATCAAATTATAGTTGCTGGAGAGCTGGCTCCAGCCCTCTTCCCCATTTATGGAAGTCAAAGCCAATTAGTAGTAGAGAATAAGGTGGCAACTTTATAGAGAAAGGGACAACCTTGCCCGAGGCAGAAGCATTCCTCCTTTCAGCCTAAAAGCAGAAGCCCTCTCCCCCACAGGCCTGGCGCGTGAGACAGCAGAGCCCCCCCTTCCTCATTCCCAGCCTCCCCTCAGCCTGTGCTGGAGGGGGAGGGGCAGGTCGAACTGGCCCTTGGACATTGAAGTTTTATAAATTAAGATTTTCATCACATAGGAGACGGAAATTTTATAAATGAACACGACCAAAATGTAAGAACTAGAATGAGATTATTTTAATGACTGAGAACTTGTGGAATTAGGTTGAGATATTGCCAAGTTAGCCTAACTATGAACATGTAGGAGTGGGTGACAAGGAAAGGGGAAGGTGATCAAGATGGTACAGTTCACAGCAGCTTTTGGAAAAATAAAAATTGTATTTTATTTATACACCAGTGAGTTGAGCTTGCTCATTAAAAAATAATTGTGTTTATTAGCAGTTTAATTACTTTTTTGTCCTTGGTCTATTTTTCTCTTGGGCTGTTCTCTTTATTTATTAAGTGTTCCTTATATGCTAAGGAAATTCACATTTGGTTGTAGGTTGGACAAATATTTTTTTTTTTCCCAGTTTGTGTTACACCTTTTAACAAAGTTTTTTCCTATTATATTTTTTACATAATTGTCATTATTTTCCTTTGTAGATTCTGGGGTTTGTTTCTTTCTAAGAACATTCCTCACCCTAAAATAATAGTAAAAAACAAGTCATTCATGATTTCTTCTAGTACTATCTTCTCACGTTCATAAATGCCACCTTGGAATTGTGAACTAACCTTTAAGAGAGAGCACTTGTTATTGCTTTAACAACAATGAATCTTTTGTGACTTTTTCTTCTGGCACTTTTCCACTCATGCTGGGGTATGAGAGGATTTTGGAGTGGTGGGGGTCCGGAGCCAACAGTCAAAAAAAGAATTCTCTCGAGACATCTTTGGTGCAAAAAGGTGATTTTATTAAAGCATGGGGACGGAAAGAGCTGTGGGCAGAAAGAACTGTGTTATAAGTGTGAAGGGTGACCATTTCTGGAGTTGAGGGAGATAAGTCAAGAGGCAGTTTCTAAAGGGATTTCATATGCTAAAGACGATTCACAGAGGGCTCTGGGTGGCTCATGATTTCACAGTTTATGAGTCCCACATCTGGTGAGCTAGTGCCCCACTTTTGGTGGGTTCGAGCCCTGCATTGGGTGAGCCCTGCTTCTCCCTCCCACTCTCCCACTCTCCCACTCTTTCTCTCTCTACCCCTTGTGGGATTCTCCCTCTCTGCCCCTTGCTCACTTGTGCCCCCCACCAAGAGAAAAAGAAGACTCACAGATTATTGGAGGGCTAGCTATTGTCACGCTAAGGTTGTTTTTCCCTCTAGCAAAGCATTAACATTATGACAGTATGGAGTTCTGGAGAAATGTTTTACTCTGTGATGAGGGACCATAAGGCAAGCTGAGGGCCAAGCACAAACGAGCACAACCCCTTCACCTCCCCAGGTAGGATATGTGTGATATTCCTCAGGCACTTCTGGTTGCCCAAGAACAAAGGACAGAAAACAAATGGTTAAACTGATAAGAGTCTCAGTTTATAAATCTCTTAGTAATATTACAAGAAAAGGGCAATTTTATCAAATAGCCTAATCTCCAGGAACTCCCTACTGTCTTAATGATAATGCTTTGGTAGAGATTAAAACAACTTCAGTTTGACAATAGCTAGACCTCCAGTAATCGTGAGTCTTTAGCATATGAAAACCCCTTTAAGAAACTTCCTCTTGACTTTATCTCCCCCAACTCCATGTGTATAACCCAGTCACTCTTCACAACTCCAGTGCAGATCTTTCTGCCCACAGGTCCTGTCCCCATGCTTTAATAAAATCACCTTTTTTGCACCAAGGACATCTTCAAGAATTCTTTCTTGGCCGTTGGCTCCAAACCCCACCATCCCTCCAAAGCCCCATCACTTTTTATTTGCCTCAAGTATTTGTCAGTGGGCTGCAGTTTATAAGGAGATTTAATTTTATGTGCCATTTCCTTCTTACCTTTGTTCCCCATATCACTATGGAGGGGAGGGTAATGTTGGGGCTCCAGGAAACTGGGTCCATAGGCTTCTGGAGATTAGGCTGTATGGGGAGACACAGAGAGTCATGACACAAAGGCTTTTCTTTCCAGGAAGCAGCTTTCTTTGTGCCTGCACGGGCTCAGTGGGTTAAGACCCAAAAGGCTGAGCCCCCAGTGCAGGTTGCCTTTTATACAATTTTTGCTCCTTTGTCTCCCATATACGGTAACACACAGTCTGAACGGGTGGTCTATGTTACAGAGTCTCGAGAATGTGAGAACGTTAAGCACTCGCACTGAGCCAGGTTGCCTTCCCTTGTGTTGAGGTTTTCAGCACATTCCTTAGGGAGGGGCTCTACTATAAGGCTATTGATAAGATTGCCTTTTTCTTATAATTTACTAAGACATTTGTAAACTGATGGAGACTCACATCCTGCATGACTGTGATCTATCAGTTAAACATTTGTTTTCTTTCCTTTTCTTTGTTCTTGGGCAGCCAGGAGTGCTGAGGAATATGGCACATATCCTACCTGGGGCAGGGGGTGGTGGGGAGTGGTTGTGCTAGCTTGTGCTTGTCCCTCAGCCTGCCTTATGCTTCCTGATCAGGTGTATTTTTCACTGTCATATAGGACCTGACTCACTGTGGTTCATTGACCTTTCTAGAACCTTAACCATCAGGCTAATTGCTCTTATTTCTCAGTTTGCCACACTAATACTCTGATTCCTACTCTATGTATGTACCCTTCTTATAATTACCCTAAATCTTTGTTCAAGAAGCAGCTTGGTCAGAAAGCCCATGGTGTCCTTGTCCCTTCTGCTAGAGAAAGTTTGATGTTAGGAACCCAGTCAGTTCCTAAAATTCAAGAGTAGCAACAGCCTCTGTGGATTAAAACATAATCCTTTCTCATGTTTCTTGGGCTTAGACTTGCATTATATTTTCAATGCCATTTGAAAGATAAAGCAGCACCTTTACATTCTACTTTCCAGAATTTCCAGCACCTGCAGGATAGGGATTATATTGCTGAAAGCCAGCAGTGCCCTTTATAAGATGGAAGAAATTAGTATTAATGTAAATAGGGCACATCATGTCTTTCACTAGAGGATTCCTATTATGTTATTTCCCACATGATCCACCTGTCTCTTTGGATTTCTGTATAAGTTAAAGAATAATGCTCTAGGGACACTTGGGTATTTCAGTTGGTTCAAGTGTCTGACTCTTGATATCATCTATCACAGTTGTAGGCTCGAGCCCTACATCAGGCTCTGTGCTGACAGTGCAGAGCCTGCTTAAGATTCTCTCTCACTCTCCCTCTGCCCCTCCCCCCTCTCAAAATAAATAAACTTAAAAAGAAAGAATAGTGTTCTAAAACCCTATATAAGTCTCCCTAAGAAAGACTCAAAAGCCAATTATGGTTAATGTCTCCTAAACAATTTTTTTCGGTTATGAATTCAATCATTCATTCAAAGAATCTTCATTAAATGCCTATGTCTTAGTCAGTTCAGGCTGTTATAACAAATTACCATAGCCTGGGTCACTCAAACAATAAACACTCATTTCTCACAGGTCTGGAGGCTAGGAGTCTAAGATCAGAGTGCTAACATGGTTGGGTCCTGGTGAGATCCTGCTCCCTGTTTCTTGTATCCTTGCATGGCAGCAAAAGTGTGAGAGACATCTCTGGATACCTTTTATAAGGGCACTAATCCCATTCATGAGAGCTCCACCCTCATAGTACCAAAGATACCACCTCCTAATACCATTACATTAGGCATTTGGGCTTCACCATATGACCCTAGAGGGGTGGAGGACATAAATGTTCAGTTCATTACAACTTATCACATAACAAGGCATTAGGGATAAAGTAGTGTTGAACAAAACCAAGTCCTTGCTTTTATAGAGCATACATTCTCATGGAAAAGACAAGTAAGCAAGCAGGAAGGAAAGAAAGAAAGAAAGAAAGAAAGAAAGAAAGAAAGAAAGAAAGAAAGAAAGAAAGAAAGAGAAAGAGAGAAAGAGAGAAAAAGGAAAGAAAGAAAAGAAAAGAAAGAAAGAGAAAGAAAGCAAAAGAAGGAAAGAAAAGAAAGAGGAAGGAAGAAAAAAAAGACCAAGTAAGTAAATCAATGTGTACAAAATATACATAATATTAGGTAGTGATAGATGCCTTGGAAATACAATGAGGAAGAGTAAGAGGATGAAGAATGACAAGAATCAGGCCAGCAGGGAAGATCTTCGGAAGGGACATATTGGCACAGAGAGCTGAATCAACTTTGGGAATGAACAATGTGGAGATCTGAGGGCAAAGCATTCTAGGAATAGGGAACAGCAGGTGCAAAGACTTTTCAGCAGGAATATGCTTGGTGTGTATAACAAACAACAGTCAGGACAAGTGTGGCTTGAGAAGTATTAGTGAGGGAAAAAATAGAGGTGCGGTTAGAAAGGATAATGAAGATCCTATCAGCCATTGGCTAGTATTGAGCAAAAGTACATAACCTGATTTACATTTTACTAGGCTGTTAAAAAGAAAACCACAGGTCCAAACTGTGTCACTTAGGTTAGGCCACAAGTCAGTAAACCAAGACTTAATACCAAATCTAACTTCAGTTTCAACTTCTCAGGAATGTAACATTTAATCAGTCAACCTGGGAATTTCCTAGTCAGCACTAGGAAATTTCCTGCTAGACCCCTTCTGTCCCCCTTAGGAGGGCAACCTCACCTAGAATGATGGATTCATTGCTCATAATTTCCTTATTTCCACTCCCCTTCTACCTTTAAAAACCTTTCCTGTTCCTGCATCTTGATGGAACTCCCCTCTACTTGCTAGGTGGGATGCTGCTCCAATCATGAATTGACTAATAAATCCAGTTAGGTCTTTAAAATGGACTTGGTTGAATTTATTATTTAACAAGACTCACGCTAGCTGCAGTGGGAAGAACTGACTATAGAAGATGAGGGGTATTATTCTGGGTTCTTCAAAGAAACAGAACCAACAGAATTTATTTAAGCTTATTTATTCATTTATGTGTTTATTTATTATAAGGAATTGGCTCACACAGTTATGGAGGCTAAGAATCCTCCAGTCACAGGATGGAGAACCCTAAGTCAAAGTCCACAGTCCAGAGAAGACCAATGACCTGCTCAGTGGCAGTCAGAGAGAGCGTATTCTCCCTTGTTCAGCCTTTTTTGTTCTATTTGGGCCTCTAGTGGATTGGATAAGGCCCACCTCCACTGGGGAGAGAAATGTGCTGTATTCAGTCTATGATTTGAATGTAAATCTCATCCAAAGACACCCTCACAGACATACCTAGAAGAATATTTAACCAATATCTGGGCCCCATGGCCCGGTCAAGAGGACACATCAAATTAACCATTACACAAGGAGGCCAGTTAAGAGACAACTGCATAGACCTGGCAGTGTCTTGGACCAGGAATGTAGTGCTGCACTTGGTGAGAAGTAGTCAGATTCCAGATGCACTTTGAAGGTCTGTCGTTGGGCAAGAGGGTGACCCTGAAGCTTTGGCATGTGTGTGTAAATGGTGTTGGTATTATAGAGAAGGAGAACACAGGAAGAAATCCGTTTTGGGGGATGAATACAAAATTTTGTTTTGTGTCTGTTAGTATTGAGAGGCCTACCAACTTCAAAGTGGAGATTTTAGGCCACCAGAGAGATAAAACTAAAAGGTCGAGGACAGGAATAGAGATTTAAAAAATGGGGAGTCTTTGGCATATAAAAAGTATATATAATCAGGGGCTGGATGAGACCTCCAGGAAGAAAACTAGATTGAGAAGCCGTCTAAGGCCTGAGCCCTGTTTTTTTCAGTAGCAGAGGTCAGGGAGAGAAAAGGACCCAGCCAAGGACGCTAAGAAGAAAAAGCCAGTGTCAGAGGAGGAAACCAGGATGCGATTTCCTGGAAACCAGAGGGAAAATAGGGGCTTCACAAGCAGGGAGCGATCAAGTATTTGAAAGACTACCAAGAGATTAAGTCAAATGTGGCCTGAACATTTCCCACTGGATTTGATTCCTTCCTCCACATTTCTTCCCACGTGATGGAAACGGATTGATCCCTAGTGGCACCTAAAGCCAACCCTCCCCATTCAGGGAGACTGCTAGTTGCCTCCTAAAGATGTTTTCCTCGTCCTTACAGAACCCCAGTTTTATCCAAGATGATAATGCGTCTACCTTCTCTGAAGGTGGAAATAATCATACGGCACAGGACTGTCGATTAAGGGCAAACAGGAAGCATGGAATGGGACTTTTGGAAAGTCCTTGAAAGTGAACTAACTCCACTAGCTTGAGTGTCTGTTTCCCTTTGTTCCTCCCTTTCTTCCTGCCTGAAGCATGGCTATGATGGCTGGAAATCTGGTAGCTGTCCTGACAGCAAAAGGACAGTGATCACCCACTAAAGAAGGTGGATAGAGAAGCTGGACAGAACCCGGATTGCCCAATGACATAATGGAGCTTCCATGCTCATCTTGGACTATTTACCTTTTGATTTTCTTTTTGTAGAAATATATATGTGTATACACACACACACACACACGCATATATACATGCACATATATATATGTGCATGTATATATGTACATATATACATATATATGTATATATATATACATACATATATATATATATATATTTACCGTCTTGCACGTATTTCCTGTTGTTTGACAACTGAACTTAATCCTAAGTGACACACTAGTTGTGTAGTCTTCCTCACCTTGGCTGTCCCTACCCAAGCAGCCCTGTCATCCTACACAGTGGAAATGATGTGGGGCCGGAGGCACAGGCCATAGTTCTAGGACCATCTCTGCTAGTCTTACATAGTGGTGTGCCTTTGGTCAAATCACTTGAGTGATCTTCAAACCTCACTTTCCTCATCTGTAAAATGGGTGTGTTAGAAGAGCCAGTCCCTGCCCTTCCTTTATGACTTTATGTTTTTTTCTTCAGAATGAACTCTTTCCTAGTTATTATTAGTAAGCTGCTCTGGTTATGCTGCCTAAAGTAAGTATGAGTGCAGTCCATCTCTGGGACTAGATGGATTAGATCTTGAATTAGATCAAGGCTGTGGAAAAGAATCCATGGGCTACAAAAAATAAAATAAAACAAACACTTCCAGAGCTTTAGCTACTAAAATAGAAAGCTTCATGTATTTTACTGGCTTGAAAACCAAACCCAATAAAGCAAGAAAATCAAGAGCAAAAAACTTCAGGCATAAATGAAAACTAGGCGTGATGCATTTAAAGGGCTAGTGTGTATTACAAAGTGAAAACACCTGCGTGAAAAGGCCGGCTGGTTTGCGTGAGCACAGGCTTGCGGAGGACTGCAGTAAAGCCTCCTACAGGCGCTGGCAGAACCCCAGTGCCCCAGGAAGTAGGCAGGTTCCGGTAGGTCGACCTGGATGAGAGCTGGCTTCCTGCTCAAGACTGATGCTTCTTCAGGTCAGTGGGGCCGACTTTGGAAGCTACACAGAGAAAGAGAGTGGGGAGTGGGGGTGGGGCGAAGGAAAAGTGAGAAGCCCAAGAACAGGAGGGGTAAAGTGTTACCTCTTAAAAAGAGTGATTTTCAAAGTTGGTGAACAAACACTGACAGTTATACCTGAAGTGCCAGCCTACATTGTGCTGGTTCCAAGAGTTGTGTCCATCTGGGCTGAGTTGTTTGTTTGTTTCTTGGAAACTCTTCAAAGTAATTTGAGAGACAGAGGAAAGAAAAGCCCCGGGCAAAACTGCTTAAGTCACTGTCAATGCTTATGTTTGTGTAATTCAGGACAGATTACAGTCTTTATCATATTCCATCTTCATAATGACCTTGTGAGGCAGGTTGGGCAGGTTAAGGGCTGTCATCTGGCCCAGTCCTGTCATTCTTACCCTTGTGGAGGAGACCTCCTGGAGAAGTTAGATGAAGCTAAACTCTTACAGCTGGCCCACCACCTGCGAGGGGGTGTCGCAAGGGGGGCCCAGCAATCTGATCTGTAGCTGAACTGGCGCTGGGCTGTGTTGGACTTCGGTTGGACTCCATTCACCAGTTGCTTCAAATGTTTTGTTTGTGAAAGATGATTTTGTAGCATATTATATTGGGCTTGTCGTTAGGGTGGAGGTGGAGGTCTCTTGGGACTTTTTTTATCAGGTGCTCCACCTGGCTCTGCTTTAGTTCCAGGAAGGATCAGGCGGCTCCTGGGATGGGGCAGCTCCAACCAGTGCTCCGTGCAGGTCATTGTAAGGAGCTGGTGACAACTTGTTGTGTTTCCCTTTTTCACATTTGGAAAAAGGAGGACTCGGGAGGCAACGTCTTAGTTGAAAGTCTTAGCCAAAGTAAAAAGCGTGACTGTGATGCTAATGGAAGGATCTCAGACAACGTGATGTCAATTAGATCTCAATTTAAAAAAAGAAAAAGACAATGTGGCAAGCAGATGGAATAGATATTTTGGGTCAGAGAGCACTTGCCAATCCCTTCATGTCACAGCACCTTGGAGCTTGCTCCATGTATGCTCAAAGGCTGTGTGTGACTGCCATGACCTCTTCTGGTACCTCAACCATCTCAAGATAATAGGAACAAGGGTGTCAAGTCAATGGTTGGGGGGTGGGGGGGGGAGAGGAATGGCCACAGGGGATGAAGAATGAAGTGATGGTTCAGAATTCCTTGAACAGAGAATCCACCTGCTGGTCCAGCCCCTCCCATCCTATCCCCCACCTCCTGAGAATTCTCCCATTCATCGATTCACTTATATAGATTTATCTGAGCACCTATCATGCACAAGACACTGTGTTACATTCTGGTGATACAGTGAGCGAGACTTGCAAGGCACGTGCCCTCAGAAGAGATCAGAGAAAGTAAACAGGGCCATCTGAGTGGCTCAGCTGGTTGAGTTTAGGGCTGTTGATTTCAGCTCAAGTCATGATCCCAGGGTCATCGTGGGATCAAACCCTGCATCAGGCTCCGTGCTGAGTGTGGGAGTTTGGTTGAGATTCTCTCTCTCTCCCTCCCCCGCTCCACACCCTCTCAAAAAAAAAAAAAAAAAGAAAAAAAGAGGAAAAGAAAAGAAAGTAAACAAACATTGTGAGGAGGTAACAATGAGTCAGTGGGGGAGGGTGATAATAGAGGTCAGGGGAGACCACTGAGCCAGACCTGGGAGATGGAGACAAAACCAGCCACATGAGGATTTGGAGGGAGGACCTTCCCCTCAGGGGAACAACAGGAACAGAGGTTCTGAGATGGGAAAGAATCTTGTTTGTGGAGGGACAGAAGGGGTGCTAGTGTGGCTGGAGTACAGAGGAAGTGACCAGAAAGAGGTAGAAGACTCAGGTAGGCATGCAGGAGTCAGACTCTGCTGAGCCCTGTTGTGTAACTTGTGAGAACAGGGGTGGCCATGGGAGCATGCACCCTGGGCGACACGGGTTTGAACTGTACCAGTCCACTTACATGCAGATTTCTTTGCTAAACACAGTACAGTACTATAAATGTATTTTCTCTTCCTTATCATTTTCTTAATACTTTCTTTTCTCCAGCTTACTTCATTGTAAGAGATAGAGTATATAATACATGTAACATATAAAATATGTGTTAATCGACTGTTTATGTTATCAGTAAGGCTTCTGGTCAGCAGTAAGCTATTAGTAGTTAAGTTTTGGGGGAACCAAAAGTCATACATGGATTTTTGCCTGTGCGGGGAGTCAGTACCCCAACCCCCACACTGTTCAAGAGTCAACTATATTGTACCTTGGAGCTGGGGGTTGGGGGAAGAGTGTCAAAGGATTGTGGGAGTCTGAGAAGTTCCTCCCAGCCTTCACATGGCTGCAACAGCTGAGAGCTTGAGTGCTCAGGCAGGTGTGCACTCTTTTTATCCCCACCCAGAACTGGGTCCCCACTTCCTGTCAGTGCTGTTTGGTTTTTCTTAGGAGCCATTGTGTCTCTTGGGCTGGGGGTACATGGCCACATTTTTATCATTGTTTACTAATCACCTAGCAACATCTGCAGCCATCTGTACACTCATATTTTCCCTCCTCGTGTCGCTGCCACTTGCTGTCCAGCTGCTGCAGAAACTATTCGTGGACATAGAATGCTGGAAATTTTGCCTCAGGATTAGAGAAATTTCACTTGGCAGGAATGTCCAAGAATCAGGCCAGAGGGCATTTGAAGGGCATTACCAGCTGCCACGTAGCACATACCTTTCAGGGTTCTGCTGTTGGGTACTCCGGTAGCCCTGCATCTGGTTCTTTGAGTGGCTCCAACCAAGCCGCCTTCTACTTTCTTGCTAACAACCAACACTCTGCAGTTACCTCAGCAGGTATCATGTTCTCCTCACTTATTCCCATCCTGTTCTCAGTCTGATCTAGTATAATTCTAACTAATCCTAGACTCTGTGGACCTGTTATCCTTAATAAGGACCATTTGTGAATGGTCTTTCCAGCTTTTGACACTCAACTTTTCCTGATGACCTCTGACCTGGTTTGTCCTTTCACACCTCCACCGTTACAGAAATGACAGGTGGCCCCTGCTGCTTCCCTGAGCCCCAGTTCTCCATGAGAAAGCCCTGGGAGCTGCCTGCATGTATCCTCTGCGCCCGTGAGTGACTCTAACCCCAGGAATCAGATTGGAAGTTGCTTTTGCCTTTTCTCACAGAAGTCTGAGTATGTCCGCTTGCAAACTGGACTCACAGCTGCCTCTGATATTCTAGAATTCCCAAGGCAGGCATGAAAATTAGATCTAAGCTGTGACCTTCATTTCACACATGCAAAAAAGAATGCGTGAGGACCCGTGGCTTGTGAAATAGACTCGTATCTTCACAATCATTTTTCAAGTACCACTAATTGCCTTATACAATCAACTCCAACACAAAGCATTACTCAAACAGCTATTGAAATAGATGAGCAGATGGTACCACATCTGCATCACCAGCACAACTTCTGTATCTTGAATGGTGAGGTTGCTGTTCTCCCTCTGGCTTTCTGGATATCCACGTCTCAGAAGTGCTGGGATCCCAGCACACAATGGGCTTCATGAATATCTGCCCTCCCTGGAGACCATCATCTAAACTACACCAGCCAGCCCCTCTGCTATATCTGAAAGAGTCTAAGTCCCATGATTAAAAAGAAACATCAAACGGTGCCTGGGTGGCTCAGTCAGTTAGGTATCTGACTCTTGATTTTGGCTCAGGTCATGATATCAAGCCTGGTTCATGAAATCAAGTCCCTTGTCTGGCTCTGCCCTGGCAGCATGGAACCTGCTTGGGATTCTCTCTCTCCCTCTTTCTGCCCCACTCCCACTCTCATGCATGCATGTATGTGTGCACGTGTGTGTGTATGTGTGTGTGTGTGTGTGTGTGTGTACTTTCTCTCTCAAAATAAATATGAAAAATAACTCAAAAAAAAAAAAAGAAACATCAAGCAGAAGCAAGCATGACTCTGTTGCTCTTTACAAGGCTAGGAACCAAGTCGCCACATGCTAGATGGGGACAGAAGGGAAATTAAGACTCAGAGAGGCTAGTTCTTTCATATGGGATATAAGAGGAATCAGAGATTCCAAGGATGTAGTTTTTGGTTTGGTTTTTGTTTTTGGGTTTTGTTTGTTTTTTTGTTTTCCTCAGAAGGATTGAGGAATACTTGGGTTCACACTCTTATGATTAGAGGGGACATGAGGGAATTAGGACTAGAAAGGCATGTGAAATAAATAAAATGAAATTTTTAAGAATCCAGATCCATCAAAGAAACACAGATGTCCTTTGCCATGAGAAAGTGGGTAAAATACGTGTCAGTGTTTTGCCTGTGTGTGATGTTGTTGAACTAATGCTTTAGTGTGTTGGGAGTCTTTGCATTCCCTTCTCGTTTGGGTCACTGAGGTAACTGTGAGTGTCAGCATGGTGCACTGAGATAGTATGGAAAGGAAACTGGGCTGCGGGCAAGGAAACCAGGATTCCATCATGTGAGGACAAAAGGCAGTGCAGACCTCTGTACAAGGGGCTGCCCTGGTGGAAGGCTAAGACCCAGGGGCTGGGTCAGTGATTTAATCAACACATTTAGTGCTGGAGTCACTTGAAGATTAGCTCCACTCAGAGATAAACACCAGTCATGTGTGTTAAACAGGGGACAAAACCTGGTCTGTTCCATGGTGACCCTTGTTTCTTATAGAACATGCCTTCTCAGGGAATGTCCAGCCCATGTCCCCATAAAGCAGGTTTTGGGCCCCTCATTTTATAGCCTGGTGGGAAATGTGAAATACTTATGGGGTCACCTTTGCCTGCCCTCACCAAATATGTTAATGCCTACTAAGGCCTCTGGGTTCCCTTCTGAGATATATCATTTTCCCTCTCTAACATTGGACCATTAGGCAAATTCCTAAGGGGTCTGGAGTTACTGCTGAATTAGGAGAGATTGTGTTGTGAAAATTACAGATGAGATTTAGTCCTGATGTAAAGAGGAATTGGTGTTTTACAAATAACAGCGGCAATTGCTAAACAGTATTTATAGCATCATGCATGGAAATGGGTATAAATCCTAACAAAACTTGCTCCAGACCCCTCTTAAGTTATAGTCCGCTTCTGGAGCACAGAGGACTGGGAAGGGCCTCTGTGGATCTCAACTGAAGTTGTGGGGAAAACAGGTAAAAGTTTGATTGTGGATTTAAACTTTGAAGATACTTGGGTAGAGAGCTCCTCCAACAGCTCAACTTAAAGTGACACTTAAAGTGACACTTAAGTGACACTATTTCTAGTGTATTTTCTATGTACCTGGTGCAGAATAAAAGTTGAGTTTCTGTTACGGTAATTGGGCTGCCCAGAGTCAACTAAACCCATGGGTCTCTCTTGTAGCTGATCCACCCTTCTGGACATGTGTAATGTAAGAAAGAGAGGCCAGAGAGGCCGGAAATCACAGTTTCTTCAGTATCAGGCTCTGAGGCCTTATAAAACCACACATTGGACAGCACCCTGAGGTTGGACCAGCCTTTGGGAATGGGCTGTGTGCCAAGGACTCCTGGCAGGTCACGTAGGCCACTTCTAGACACCCTGAGCAACAACCTAGAGCAGTCCAACCAATAGAACACATTTCTTGGAGTTAGAAGAATTTGCTTTGAGTAGTAACTTTACTGTATAACTAGCTGAAGTAATTAGATAAGTGACTGAGAGCAAATCATTTCACCTCCAGGAACTGAGTTCTGGCATTTGTAAACTGAAGGCTGTGTCCTCAGTAATAGCTGCTACATGATAAACATCTATTAAGATTTATGATAAGGGGCACCTGACTCTTGATCTCACCTCAGGTCTTGATCTCAGGGTCCTGAGTTCAGGCCCCACATTGGGCTCCATGCTGGGTGTGGAGCCTCCTTAAAAAAAAAAAGATTGATGATAAGAAACATGAACTCTATGTAAGTTAGGATGTAAGTCTTAAGAAGAAAAGTCTAGGCCTGGTTCCTTTAGAACTCCCTGAGTTCAAGTTTCTCAAGTGACTCAATTAAGTCAGTCTTAGAGTTATAAACAAAATGTTTCACTGATACAGAAACCTTTTTGAATTTCCTTAATGACAAGCATTATACACACTTAACAAAAACCTCCAATTTTTTTAAGTTGGAACAAAATTTGGTATTGGATGAAAAAGTTTACATTATATGAAAAGTTCTTAGGATAGCACCTGACATTCCCTAACAATGATAGTTTTATGGAATATTATTGTAATTGACTTACTGTCTACATGTGGGCTTAAACTCACTCCTTTGGTATGCAGGCTCAGTGGGAATATGATGTCTTTTCTTCTTTTTCAATCCCAACAACACCTAATTCAGTACTCTAAATATAGTCAGCATTCAATAAAAATTTAATTATTCGCTGAATCTAGGCTGTCAGGGGAAAAAAGGACATTGCTACTTGTTTGGACATGCCCCTCTGATTAAATGCCACTTTTGCCTTTCTAGCTAATCAGTCAGTTAACTAAGTGTGGTGCACATTTGACCTTCTCCCTAAGAGAGGGTCGTTGGCTGAAAATCAGATCCGGCATGATCATATTGGATGTAGTTTCATGTGTACTCCATGAAGGAGATTAAACGTCCAGGTGCCTCCCACATTTCCCCTTAGAGCTTGTTCTTACAGTCTCAACATCTCAAGAGTCACACCAACACATCTGTCGTCAGTTCCCAATCATGTTTGCAAAAGGTCACTGTTCATACTGTATTAGGGTCCTTCAGAAAAACAGAACCAATAGGATGTGTATACATAGAGAGACTTATTTTCAGGGATTGGCTCACTGATTGTGGGGGCTAGTAAACCCAAAACCTGCATGGCAGGCCAGGTGACTCGGAGAAGAGTTGTAGCTCAAGTCTGGAGGCAAATTCCTTCTTCCTTAGGGGACCTCAGTCTTTTCTTTTTAAGGTCTTCAACTAATTGGATGAGGCCCACCAACATTATAATGGAAAAGAATCTGCTTTCCTCAAAGTCTACTGATTTAATTCATTAAATATTAATCACATCTAAAACAATAGTTTCAGAGGAATCTTTGGTTAAGCGTCCTACTCCTGACTTCGGCTCTGGTCATGATCTTATGGTTTGTGAGTTTGAGCCCCACATCGGGCTCTGTGCTGACAGGGCTGAGCCTGCTTGGGATTCTCTGTCTCCTATCTCTCTGCCCCCCAACCCCCACCTCGTTGCTTGCTTCCGCTCACGTTCTCTCTCTCTCTCTCAAAAATAAATAAACTTTTAAAATAAAATAAATAAAACAATACTTTCACAACAACATTTAGGTGGGTGTCTGACCCAGTACCTGGACAGCAAAGCCAAGCTACGCTGACACATAAATTAACCATCACACATATTAAAGCAGACAAAAGGATTTGGGCCCTTTGCTGTTACCTTTGGAAAGTTCACTAATTTCTTTCATTATTTAAAATTGTCCACAAATAACAAATAGTTCTTACATTGATGATTTTTTTTTTTTAATTTTAGAAGGGAAAATTTTTTTCCAGGTCTTTCATTGCTTCTTCTCACCAAATCCTACTTCAAATTGTGTTTATAGCCTCCGTAATTTTTACACATGGGTGCTCGGGATGCACAGAAGAAAAAGCATGGTTTCCAACCCTCTTGCGCTGTAGTCTGAGAAGGGAAGAGTGTGCAAACTATTGCCAGGCTATGTGCTTGCTGTTCTGAGTTGCACAGGGACAACAGAGGAAATAGGTGTTTAATAAGTAAAATTTGCACGTTGACAGTGCCTGTATATACAAGTCTTACTAGGTTTCTCTATGTGGCACCGGGAACTTGCTTCCTCCCTGCATAATGGTTAGAGATTTGATGTCCTCTGCAGCTGAATGTGAGGGCATGTGCCCCAAACAGGGGTCGAAACGCATCATTCATTCTCTGCTCCCTACACACACTCAGCTAAATAAATTTATTCTCCCAGTAAAACTTGTTGTCTAAGGAGATGACATTACCTCCGTGGCAGTTTCTCTTCGCTTCTGCTTGCAACTTGTCTTCTCATTCCCAACTTCATGCTTATGAAGCCCCAGGTTTTTTTTTTTCCATTGTGTTAAAAAACACATAACATAAAATTTGCATCTTAAACTTTTCTAAGTGTACAGTCAGTGGTATTTCACATCCATGCCCGTAACTCTTTTCGTCTTGTAAATCTGAAGCTGTACCAATAAACAACTCCCCAGTCTCCCCTCCCCCAACCCCATTATACTTTCTGTCTTTATGGTTTCGACCGCTAAGTGGAATAAAATAGTATTTGTCTTTTTGTGACTATAATTAAGCTCCACATTCTTAAATGGCCTGGAGAGCTACATGCGTAGTCGATGGAGCCATGTCTGGTGCTGGAGGAGACGATGTGTGGGAGTATGTCCCCGAGACCAAGGCAAAATTTCCTTCCCCACAGTGCCACTGGGAGTTGATCATGCAGCTCTCGCACTGGAAGCTCAGAGCCAGCAGAGTGTTAAATAAGCCCAGAATTTAAGTGAGGCTTTATCCTGCAGCCACTGCTGAGAAGCCACTGCCAACGGGAAGTGGATTCTAGAAACTAGCATGCTAGCAAACATACTAATGTAATCCTGGAATTACAAGCACCTGATGGGTTCTGTCTGGCAGGCCTCCCTCGACCTCATTGACATCAGTGGGAGGGAAAGGCAGAGAGGCTAAAGGGGCAGATGGGCTCATGGACAGAGACCAGAAATTTTCAGAGATCTCCAGTTCTAGACCACAGATAGCACCTTTGGTTTTCTAGTCCTGTATTCTAGATCCCTTCAAAAGAGTGAAGAAAGCTATCATGACTTCCATCTCTGTTTTCATATTTTTCTTCGCTCTGAGACACAAGCCCCGTTAGTTGTCTGGGGCCAGCACACAAAGGTTAAGAAATCCTGCATCCTGCTCAAAGTGTGGGGGCTTCTGGGTATTAGATGGTGCCAGACATGTCTGTAATTGCTTTCTAAGCATTGGGGGAAGCGAACAGAACCCAAATTTCTCAGTCATTCTCGTCACATGCTTAAAATTCCAGTGTACTATTAGATCCTAAAATGGTTCAGAATGAGAATTCCAGGGAAAATGGAATTATTAAATAGAAGAGCCTGAGGCATATACCATTTAATAAAGCTGCAAAACAGTCTCAGACTTTATAAGTAGGGGCGAAAATGGTTAGTATAAGGCTTATGCTCTGGCTTTTTCATATGGTCTTCATATATTCTTTATACATTCTGCAATTAAATGTTTATTATTCTATTTAGATGACTTCTGCCCATTAACCATCGGTTTGAAATGTGATTCCAGGGCAAATCCTTTGTGCTTCTATTCCTCTGTTTTGTTCTCCCAGCTTTTCAGAGGAATTGCATTACCTCAAGTCTTTAAAAAATTACTGAAATTAAGAAATGTCAGTCCCTCCTATTCTATACTAGGCAAATAAATGCATGATCAGTTCCATTTTCTCCCCATGGGCACATCTCCTGGGAATCCTAATTAGGGAGATGCTTCAGGAGCATTGAATCAGAGCAAGAAGACTTAGTGGGATGATGCAGATGTCTGCTAGCATTTGTCTGTGGCAGCCTGGATGCACCTGTTCACAGCAGGGGTGAGTCTGGGCACCAGACAGAACTGTGGGCTCTTATGCCCCCACCCCTTCTACTGGGGCAGGCTGGACGCCACCACATGCAGTTTTAAGGTAAATTTCGAATATTCTTATTCTGCAAATATCTTAAGCATTGTGAACAATCTCTTTAATTGAGATACTTCTGCAGACACGGCCAGTAGGATTAAAGGTTGCTGTATAAATACTTCTCAGAGGTCTGCAATCAATTTTTCCTAAGTGCTTTTGATGCTGTTGCAAGAGGCAGCATTTCATCAGGCTGGAGGGAAATGCCACAGGGTTATCACATCAGGTAGGTCGAAACCATGGGAAGAAGACAAAGAAGTGGGAAATACTGAGATGGGAAACAGTTGAATGAGAAGAGGTAAGAAGGTGAGAGGCAGGAAAGGGAAGAACAAATATTTTGTAAGAGGACCTGTTTTTGTTAGAGGTATAAATTGCCTTTAAAGAACTGCTTCAGTGGGGCGTCTGAGTGGCTCATTTGCTTAAGTGTCTGACTCTTGATTTCAGCTCAGGTCATGATCTCAGCATCCTGGGATCAAGCTCTGCGTAGGGCTTCACGCTGACAGCACAGAGCCTGCTTGGGATTCTATCTCCCTCTCTCTCTCTCAAAATAAATAAATCAACATTAAAAAAATTGCTTCAGGGATCATGGTTCCTCATAGCAACTTAGGGTATATGAGAATCTGAGCTGAAGGACAAACCATGCATTCTAATCCTAGGTTGATCTAACAATAATGCCTTGGGCAAGTTGCTACCTTTCTCTGTATTTTTCATCCATAATCTCAAGATAACTTAGTACTTGCAAAGTGAAATGAAAATAGAGACATGACTAGCCATGGTGGTGTTCAGCCACACTCCTGGTTATTTTTTCTCAGCTGTGTCCTTCCTTCTCTGTTTATCTTTGCCATGAAGTATTGGCACCCACCTATTTAGTTTTCCTAGTGAGGCCCAAACTAGAGACAACCTCCAAAGCAAAGAAACAATAACCAACTAAACATCCAGAAATTGCCCAGAACATATAATTCCAGAAAACTCATCTATAAATTTCTTCAGGCTTAGGCATTATTGTCAAGAGACTAGGAAACAAATATCATCATTCAGCACTACGTGCTAGGTTATAATATATACAGGATCTCATTTGTGTTTTGTCCAAACTTGCTAGATAGGCATCACGGTCTCATTTTACAGATATAGAAACATTTCTGAGAGCTCAATTGTAATGAATGTTGGAATGGTTTTTCAAACCCACTTCTCAGACTTGAACCTTCCATTAATTCCTAATACCAGTTACTAGTATGGGGGAGTATTCTTTGAAGCACTAATTCAGGGATGTTTAATACACATATTATATGATTGACAGGGTGGACTTACTGAGTAATATGACCTAGGGCCTAAGGTTACTTCACCTTCCTATGCATACATTTCCTCATCTGTAAAATTAGGTTTTACTCACAATGCCAAATAAAGCAACAGAACAAAGTAAAAAATCTAGAAACACATCACACATGTCTGCTCACCTGATAACAAAGGGGTAGTGCAGTACAGTGGGGAAAAGAATCACTTCATTAAATGGGACTCAGTTAAGTGGGTAGAAATATGAAAACAAAAAGTCTGGGTCTCTACTTCACACTATATCTCAAAGTCAATTTCAAGTGGATTAAAATTTTTAGAGTAATGGGAGAACATCTTTATTACCTTAAAATAAGCAAAGATTTCCTAAACAGAACAGGAAAAGTATTATAAACAGAAGGAAAAAAAGATAATACATAAGACTATAAGATTAAAAAATGTGGAAAGCGCTATTAAGAGAGAGAACAGGTGACCCACAGTATAGAAGAAAAACATTTTTGCAAAACATACCACTTGCTCAAATCCAAAATATAGGGGCACCTGGGTGGCTCAGTCGGTTAAGCAACTACCACTCTCAGTCAGGTCATGATCTCAGGATTCATGAGATCAAGCCCTGTGTTGGGCTCTGCACTGACACCTTGGAGCCTGCTTAGGATTCTCTCTCTCCCTCTCTCCCTGCCCCTCCCCACTTGCAAGCACTCTCTCTCTCTCTCTCTCAAATAAATAAAAATTTAAAAAATAGAGTATCTAAAAGTCAATTTGAAAAAGCAGATTGTTATGATAATTAAATAAATAAACAGGTTTAGAGAACAATCTGGAACATAATATGCATTCACTTCATATATGCTATTATTTTTACTATGAATCTGAATTTCTGCCTATTGCCAGCCTAAGGGTCTCCGGTTTTGGTTTGGAAAACATGGTAACCATAGTAATAAGGCACCAGAAAGGCAAATCTATAGAATAGGATTCAAAATATGTGCTTTAGCAACATGGAGAGTAGCATTTATTTTTCCAATATTTCAGTTTTTACTTGTTGCTTTTTATTGCTGTGTGCTGACAGGAAAGGTATAAAGTGAGGAATAGTATTATAATCTAAATTCGGCTCAAGGAGCAAAGCATGTTCCTGCTCTACCATCCCTTCCCTGGGCATCACAAACATCTCACAGACCTCTCATTCCTGGAGTACCTCCAAGCTCCAGAGAGTCTCCCATCTAAGAATCTTGAGACACTCAGAGTGTCTCCCCTGAGTCCTCACGCTTAAGCCAGTCTGAAGGTCCGGAGGGACCAGAGTCTCCCCATTTACTTAGTATCTGATCTCTCCTGAGGCCCTGTGGAAGAATAGCCTGTCACCACATCTACCAAAGGACTTTGAGGACTAATTCTCTCACAGTCTTCAAGTCCCAATAACCCATCCTCCTGTTATCAGTACCCTCCATCCCAAGTTGACCTAAGTGACGTCTCTTTTAATGTGGAAAATCCCTTCAGAATCCTGGCCTCTTGAGTTCATGACCACTCTTTCTTCTACAGCTACCCACTCTCCTTGCTTTGTCTTACACTTTGTCATAACCTGAAGTTATAAAATTCAGGCATGCTACTCATTAACCATAAAACCGTGTTCTTCCAATTCATTCTCATCCATTCCCATGAAGTCTTTGACTTCAGCAAAGCCAACAGTCTTTGAATCTCTTCACTTACCAACTGTCACCACAGTTTCCAGGTGAATTTTGTCTCTCCCAAATTCGTATGTTGAAGTCCTACCCCAGCACCTCAATGTGGCCGTATTTGGAGATAGGGCTTTCAAAGAGGTAGAATGAGGTCACAGCCCATATGGGATATGGTTGTGTCATATCCCATATGACTGGTGTCCTTCTCAGAAGAGGAGATTGGGACACAGACATGTGTCTGCACAGAGGAAAGACCATCTGAGGACACAGTGAGGAGGTGACCATGTGCAAGCCAAAGAGAGAGGCCTCAGAAGAAACCAAGTCTGCTGACACCTTGATCCCAGACTTCTAGCCTCCAATGCTGTGAGAAAATAAATTTCTTCATTTAAGGTTCCCAGGTAATAGTATTGTTATGGCAGCCCTAGCACACTAATACAGCTACCTTCCATTTTTTCTTCTCTCTCAGTCTGATTTGTATTTCATGAGCCATCTACCACTCTCTTACTACATCCTTACTCCATTGTCTTTCCAGTTCATTGGCCTAACAAAATCTCGACACTGGATGAATTTAATAGTCTGTCTCATACCAGCCTGCACCTAGGCACCTTAATGTGGTTGGAGAAAATCACAACACCATGCTAATTGCTGAAACTTCAAAGCCATGGTCTTGATCTCAACCAGACCTACTATTTCTCTAGTTTCCCTTTTAGATCCATAGACGTGGAGGCTTTCCACCTCTCCTCTCACTCCCGACAAATTATTTTGCCTTCTTCTCATTTGAAAGGATCCATTAGACGAAATTCACTCAACCTTCTACCACCAAATCAATACATTTCTCTGTTGGCACCCATCTTTTCCTCTTTCCTTCATGTTGCAATGGAACTGGTATCTCTGGCTAATCCGTCCACTTGTGCTGTAGATCATATGCTCCCCATGTAACTCAGAAACTTCCTTCTTGGAATTATCTCTTCCCTTCATATATTTGACTTCTCCCTCTATATAGCTTTCCCAACATCATTTAAATATAATTAAGTCTGTTCCATTAAAAACAAAACAAATATAAAAACAAGCCTTCATCCCAGGTGATAGATTGATTGCCAAAAAATGGTTTCAATTCTTTACCCCTACCAGTGGGTTTTGCAATGGGATTTTGCAGCTCCTCCTATTAAGAGTTAAATCTCTTTCCCCATATCTTGAATCTTGGCTGACTTTGTGACTCACTTTGGATAGTGAGATGTGGCAGAATGGAATGCCAATTCATGACTAGGCCCCAAGAGATCTTGTAGGTTTGTGCTCTAACTTAGAACCCTCCCATCACCATGTAAGCTAGCATGCTGGATGATGAAACATGGTCCAGGTACCTCCCCCATCCCAGCCAACAGAAAACCAACTTTCTAAACTATAATTAAGACCATTCTAGATCAGCTAGCCCTCAACCGACCCCAGATGCATGAGTGGGTCTAGGCAGGCCCAGATCAGAGAAACCACTCAACTTACCCAAAGACATAAAAGTTGTAATAAATCCTTGTTTTAAGATACTCAGTTGTAGGGTTGTTTGTTACAGAGCAATAACTGATATAGCCTCTATCCCCTTTCAACTACCATCTAGGCTTTTTCCTCTGAATTCCCACCTAATTACTTGAAAGACTACACTACATTTCCTGTTTTTACTTCCTTCCCATTCTCTCGTTTAGGTACCTCAGTCTTGCTTCAGCCCAAACATTCACTCTTCTAAGGGTGTTCTTGCCAAGATCTCCATGACCATCCTGTCATTAAATGTAGTGGACACTTGATGTAAATCTTACCAAACTTCCTAATGGCATTTATCACCAGTAACTCTCCTTCTTTGGCTTTTCTGCTTAGACACCTCAGTTGTGACTCTCGAGCCTCTCCCTCTGGGGATCCTCAGCAGGCTTCTCTTTAATTTCCAACCCTCTAACATTGCTGTTACTTGGGAAGTGTGTCCTGGGCCTCTACTCTTTCCACTTTATAATCCTTCCTAGAGATGCCATGCATTCATTTTCTTTTGTACAACTATTACTTCTTTTATAATTTTATTTTTTTTAATTTTTAATGTTTATTTTTGGGACAGAGAGAGAGAGCACTTGAGCAAGGGAGGGGCGGAGAGAGAGGGAGACACAGAATCGGAAGTAGGCTCCAGCCTCTGAGCTGTCAACACACAGCCTAATATGGGGCTCAGACTCACAAACCGTGAGATCATGACCTGAGCTGAAGTTGGGTCCTTAACCAACTGAGTCACCCAGATGCCCCTATAATTTTACGTCTATTAAAAAATTGAAGATGTACATTATTTAATGACCACATGACAATCACCACACTGTTTTGTTCATCAAATTTAACTACATTATAGGTGGTTAAGAAATGGCACATATTAAATAAGAAAATACAAAAAAATTAAGTTTTTCTTGGCCTATTGAAATTAGGTATTTTTTAATCTTGTAGATGGTTTCTATCACCTATATGTTTTCTTTCAGAATGTATGAAATAAGTGTTGTGTGGCAAAACCAGATCCAATGTTCTACTAACATCTCTAATATCCTGTTTCCACTTAGATTTTAGCCTTGTTATTGCTCAATATCTCATTAGCAGTCTGATGCTTTAAAGAAATTTCTTCTACTCTTTTCAACAATTTCATTGTTCCCAGAAAGAGGATTGGTCTAACTAAAGTCGCCCTATCACCATGAACAAAATTCTCTAGTTTTAAATAGGTTCAAAAATATTTTTTTGATTTTTTTAAAAAAGAATATATATTTACTAAAGAACTCTTCTAGGAAGATATAGATTCTTTCTAAAATGATAAGAATCTAGAGAATAAGCCCTCCCTGTTAAAGGCTATACAATGTTGTTTGAATTGACCAAAAAACCCCCCCAAAACCCACAGATTTCCCATTGTAGAAGTGGAAACTAAAGAAAGCATACAGAAAATACTGGAAACCTACTCAAGGCTTTTAATGCATTCATGACTATTTTATATTTTATGGCTCAGAAAACCAAAGTATATCATTCAATATCCTGTAGTAATTAATTTGGGAAGATTTTCTCAAAATAAAATAATGGAAAACTCCTTCATTTTGGAAACTCATTTAAGCTTTATGTAAAACAGAATGACCAGTGGAAGGGTAGGATTTGTACTGGAAAACAGGTTTAAGAGAGATATTCATTAATTTGGAACTAACAGTTCTAGGAAAGTGCAGATAACAAATATATCACAGAAAAACTTTCCACTTCTTTGTGCCGAAACTCTACTTACAAATCATTCGCCAGAGCCTTTGCTATTGGAAATATAAATATTACTATAGAGTTGAGTTTCAAAACTTCATTGTCTTAAAATGGTTTTTCTTTATGAAACAAACCAGATAAATCAGTTGAAAAAAATTTTTTTTTAATTTTTTTAACGTTTATTTATTTTTGAGACAGAGACAGAGCATGAACGGGGGAGGGTCAGAGAGAGGGAGACACAGAATCCGAAACAGGCTCCAGGCTCTGAGCTGTCAGCACAGAGCCCGACGCGGGGCTGGAACTCACAGACCGCGAGATCATGACCTGAGCCAAAGTCGGCCGCCCAACTGACTGAACCACCCAGGGGCCCGTTGAAAAAATTTTTAACAGAGTTGAATTAAGAAACTTGTCTCCTGACTTCTACTTCTTATTCCATGTGGCTTTTCCCACAGTGATGGATACTCATTAAAATGAATTGTACTAGTCACACCAACAAACAAAAATGTACATGGGCTTTCAATTAGCATTTGGCTACACTGGCCAGTGGAGGGTAGTGACCAGTCTCCTTCTTGTCCCTGGTGCATGAGCCCCATTTAAAAATGACTGTTTAGAAACCCATGGGGGAGGGGAAGGAAAAAAAAAAGGAGGTTAGAGTGGGAGAGAGCCAAAGCATAAGAGACTCTTAAAAACTGAGAACAAACTGAGGGTCGATGGGGGGTGGGAGGGAGGGAAGGGTGGGTGATGGGTATTGAGGAGGGCACCTTTTGGGATGAGCACTGGGTGTTGTATGGAAACCAATTTGACAATAAACTTCATATATTGAAAAAAAGTAAAAAATAAAATAAATAAAAAAAACTAAAGAATTCTCAAAAAAAATAAAAATAAAAAAATAAAAATGCCTGTTTAGGGACACCTGGGTGGCTTGGTTGGTTAAGTGTCCAACTCCTGGTTTCAGCTCAGGTCACGATCTCAGTTCGTGAGTTCAAGCCCCACGTTGGGCCCTGTGCTGAACGTGCAGAGCCTGCTTGGATTCTCTATCTCCCTTTCTCTCTGACTCTCTCTCTCTTTCTCTCAAAATAAATAAATATATTTTTTAAATGCCTGTTTATAGTCTCCATTGGAACGATACATGTCCCTCTCTCAGTAAGTAAATTATTTCTTTGTCAGGTGGGTGGGATTAATAAGTATAAGCATCTAAATGCCCAGAACATAGATCATGCTTCTAATTCTAAGAGAATGGCTAATCTTTATTTTTTATTGCTATATTTCTACAAATAGTCTTTGTCTCTAAGTGGTTCCAAGAAAGGTAGTACTACAAACTCTGACCTACTTAGTCCCTCTTTCTTCCTGTTACTCCCTTTTTATGCTAGCATTTCTGTGACAGCCTAGCCCAAACCACTGTAGAAATCCAAGTCTGCAGTCCCAGGTTACAGTTAGTTATTTCACTTGTGCCATTGGTAGATGCCACTAGGCAATATTATTTGGGGGTCAAACAAAAGGGGACCATTTTTTCTGAGCTGAGGAAGGCTTCATCAGAGATATAATATTAAAACTAAGTCTTACAGAATCTGTAGGAATCTGCCATGCAGAGAAGAGATAGAGGAAACAGAAAGTATGAAGACACAAAGGCAAAAATACCAAAAACAAACCTTACTTGTACATATGGGATTATTAAGCAGAATGCTTAGAGCATAAGGTAGGGAGGGATTGATGGAGCAGCATGAAGCTGCATTGTTAAGGGGATTTTAAACCCTGCTGAGAAGGTCGGACCTCATCATGAAGGTAATGGGAAGTAGTGCTTTGAAAATAATCTGATTTATATCTTAGAATACTTCTGATGATTCTATGAAGTGCTAATTGACATGACAACTAAAACAAGTAAAGAGAGCACTTGAAGATGATAGAAGCTAGCATGTAGAGAAAGGGGGTAGATTTGAGAGAAATTTCTGAGGTCTGATTGGGAGGACTCAATGGTTTATGAAATATGAAAGGAAGGTAAGGAATTGAAAATAAATGGGCAAGATTGGCAACATGGCAATGCCATTAACAGAGATGGGGGCAACAGGAGTAAAGCTGGGGTTCAGAAGGGCTTGGAGTTGTCACAGGAAATAAGCCAGCTCATTTATGGGTTAAGTAGTATAAAAGGAACCTCTGCATACCCCCCTCTGAACCCCCTAGTTTCTCTCCTTAAGAATACAGGATATTAACTTGTTTGATCACACATCACCAAAGTAGCTACATTTACTTCTAGACAGGGACAATGTACATTAAAATGCCAAACACATAGGAATTTCTAGTCTCTGGAGAGTTCTGTCTCTCACTCAGGCTGTACTCATGTGCTCTCTCCACTCCAGACACTTTCACTCATGTACTCTCTCTCTCTCTTCAGACAAGACACTTTAAAAATATTTAGCAACTTTATTGAGATATAATTGACATGCAATGAACTGCATCTATTTAAATTCAACAATTTGATAACTTTATACTCACTTATTTTCTGCTCTCTAGTTCATTAGTTTCCATTCTTGTCTTTACTATTTCCTTTCTTCTACTTATTTTAGGTTTAATTTGCTCTTCCTTACTAGTTTCTTAGGATGGATGTTTAAGTCATTGATTTGAGATTCTTTTCTCCTTTTCTGGTAGTCATTTAGTGCTATAAATTTCCCCGTAAGGACCGCTTTAGTAGCAGCCCACACATTTTGATACATTGTATATTTATTTTCATTCAATTTTAAATACTTTGTAATTACTTTTTGGTTTCTTTTTGGGCCCTTGGATATAGATGGGTTTTATAGAGTTTGGAAATATTCTGAGATTTCTCAAAATACACTTTTGTTGTTGGTTTATTATTTAATTTCATTGCGATAAGAGAACATACTTTGTATGATCTGAGTTCTTTTAAATTTAATGGCACTTATTTTATGGCCCAGAATATGGACTCTGCCTACTATTCTGGGAATCTTGAGGTTTTCCAGTCTGGCTGGTGTGACGGGCACTGTTTTCTGGCCCACTGTTAGTACCAGGCACGTGCTGCCTCACGTCCTCCAGGCGGTTCAGTTTCCAGCTTTGGGTAGTTTCCTCATATGTGTTCATGCATCAGTTCTTAGCTGAATACTTAAGGGGAACCCTCCACAGATCTCCCAAGTTCCCACTCTGTGAACTTGTCTCTTTTTCAGCATTCTGTCTGCCTCCTCAGAATTCTAGTCCCCTTGGTCTTCCTGGACTCTCAGTTCATTCACTCAGCCCCTGGGGAGTCTGTCAGTTTCTGCCTTCATTCTCCCTCTTTGCACTGTGGCTTGGAAATGCTCTCAAATCAGTAAAGTGGGGCAATTGCAGGGCTTACTCCATTTTCTTTCCTTCTTATCCAGAATGATTGCTTTTCCTTGACTGATTTACAGTGTTCTGCAAGCTATCATTTCCTATATTTTGTCTGGTTTTGGTTGTTTCAGGAATGAGGGTAAATCTGGTGCCTGTTACTTCATCATAGTTGGAAGCAAAATTCTCCCTCTCCCTCCCTCCCTCCCTCTCTCTCTCTCTGTCTCTTTCTTCTTTCAAGAAGCTGCAACAGTAGGCATGTCAGAGCCTTTTCCTACAAGGGAAGAGACCCAGCCATCTCCTACAGACTTACTCATGTCAGCTGGGCCAGCAGCTACAGCTGTCCATACGCCCAAGGCAAGCCTGGGAGGAGGGATTTGTATTTGTCAACTTTTACAGTGGTAACAAACAATCCAAAATCTAAGTAGTAGATGACCACAAACATCTATTTCTTGTTTACGTGACATGAGGACTGTAGCCGTCTCTAGCTCAGCTGGGCTCAGCTAGCTTTGCCTGGTCCAACTGGGCTTGCCTGGGCTCATTTCAGCTCTCTACATCTTCTTTTTCCAGAAATAAAGGTGAAGGCATGCTATTTTCTTGGTGGGGGTCCAGAGCAAGAGGCACAGGCCAAAGCACGTAGTACAGTCCTGGCATCCCTCACATCTGGGCACATTCCATAGGCCAAAGCAAGTCAGTAGCTAAGCCCAAAGTCAAGTGTGTGGGAAAGTACACCCTACCCACAGGGAGCATGGCAAAGACAGAGAAAGAATGAATAATTATGAGCAATTACAATCTTCTATAGCATTGGAGGCTTACTCTCTCTTGCTGTATTTACTATGTGTTCTAGCACAATGGACCTCTTTACCTCTTTCATGGTACCAAACACATCACAGTATTTTACAGATTAATCTCAATTTGACATTTATGTGACTCTTCTCTCTCCTCCACTGGAAAATAAGCTTCATAAATGCAGAGATGTTTCCTGGTGCATGTAGGCAGTAAGTAACGAATGAATGAATGAATGAATGAATGAATGAATGTCTTTCTCTGCTTACTTCCCCAAGGCACTAAAAAATGTGCTAGGTGGCATTTGGTTAGAACCTGCGTAGGATTAACTAGGACCAAATGATGCTACATGGTCTAGCCATGCTTGCCAGACAGCTCAGCTCTGGCACTCAACTCCACTATAGAAAATGATGTAGACTTTTGCTTTCCTTTGCTGTTGTTATCCATACACACTCCTGTGGACATGCAGAGCTGTAGTTGGAGCAACACTTCCCTCCAAAAGAAAGAGAAATACAGATTAAAACAAAAGTGATGGGAATGCAAGCTGGTGCAGCCACTCTGGAAAACAGTATGGAGGTTCCTCAAAAAACTAAAAATAGAACTACCGTACGGCCCAGCAATTGCACTATTAGGCATTTATCCACGGGATACAGGTGTGCTGTTTTCAAGGGACACATGCACCCCCATGTTTATAGCAGCACTATCAACAATAGCCAAAGTATGGAAAGAGCCCAAATGTCCATCGATGGATGAATGGATAAAGAAGATGTGGTATATATATACAATGGAGTATTACTCGGCTATCAAAAAGAATGGAATCTTGCCATTTGCAACTATGTGGATGGAACTGGAGGGTATTATGCTAAGTGAAATTAGTCAGTCAGAGAAAGACAAAAATCATATAACTTCACTCATATGGAACTTTAAGAGACAAAACAGATGAACATGAGGGAAGGGAAACAAAAACAATATAAAAACAGGGAGGGGGACAAAACAGAAGAGACTCATAAATATGGAGAACAAACTGAGGGTTACGGGAGGGGGTGTGGGAGGGGGGATGGGCTAAATGGGTAAGGGGCACTAAGGAATGTACTCCTGAAATCATTGTTTCACTATATGCTAACAAATTTGGATGTAAATTTTAAAAAATAAGAAATAAAACAAGTTAAAATAAATAAATAAAATAAAATAATAAAAACATCCTTTGAAAAAAAAACTGAAAAAAATAAAAGTGAGATTCCATTTTTAACCATCAAATGAGAAAAAATAAAATAATTAATAACACTGCATGATGGTGAGAAGGTGAAAAAACAGGCACACTCCTATGCTGGAGGGATGTAAATTGGCACAGTCTTTAAGGAGGGCACTTTGACACGCCTATTGAAAGTACATTCTCTGTTGAATCACTACACTGCACACCTGAAACTAATATAACACTGTATGTTAACTATACTGGAATTAAAAGAAAAAACTTAAAGTGATTTTAAGAAGTACATTCTCTGTGTCTTTACAGTTTTCCATATAATTTTGCCCTATGAATATATTCGATAGATTCTATATGTCCTATTTTGCCTTATGAATATACTTACACAAAGACAAAGGTATACAAGAATATTCAATGAAATTTTGGTCGTCATAGCAAAAGATTGGGAACATTTAAAGGCCCAGCAAAGATGAATTGATTAAATAAAACAAGCAGCTGTGAAGCACTTAAACCTAGGGTAGCTCTTTATCTACTGATACGAAGTGCATTCCGTAATGGTAAGTGAAGAAGGGAGAGAGGGAGGCCATCAGGGAGGCAGTGAGGAAGGGAATACTCCAAAGGGAAATAAATGGTGCGCTCATAAAGTAGCAAATGTTTGACTATAGCTGAATTGAAGAACACGTGTAAGAACCCAGAGGGAAGTAAACTAGTAATGTAACTAGCAGAAATGTCCTGAAGGCCCTCAAATACTACACTGGAAGGTTTACTCTCTGTGTCTCGAAGATGGAGAAACCCTAAAGCATTTTAAGGAGGAGAATGTTTCAATGTTTTAAACAGCTGAAAACAAGCCCAAGCAGTGAGTTATTCATAATAGAATCACTTTGAGAAAAACCCCAACCAAGTTGCAGATACTGGCAAAACCATAGCATCCTTCCTTAAAATGTCGGAGAGGGAAAACTCTGAAATGATAAATTTAAGATGGCACCAACTAATATGCTAAGGAGAGAATAACTGGAAAATTCCATCAATTCTTAAAAATAATGTCAAGAAATCATGAGTATGGAGTTTAAGGGCAAATTTGAAGGATGGTAAAAATAAAATTGAACTCTCTGGTCAATTTCAGAGAGAAATAGGAAAAGAAGTCTTTAATTTTGCTGTCTTTACAATCCATAGTCCTACTTACTACTTAGAATTCCTGCTGCATAATTCCTATTTCTTTTTGCTTCCAAGACAGAAGGAAATTTTCCCATGTTTTCTATTGACATGGAAGCCATCTTAGATTTTTTTATATTTTATAGCAACATCATATTTAGAATGAGGATGTGCTAGTTCACCCTTCGCTCATACACCAGTCACCAAGAACATTGTCTCAAGCTCGAAGACATGCTCAGCTTGTCAAAATGACAAAAGAGCCGTGGAAATAGGGGAAGCCACCAAAGCACCCAGAATGAAGGAGCACATATCAACTCTTTTAAAACAAGAACACAACCATCTGAAAGGCTCCACAAGGTCAGAGCAGGAGCTGTTGGAATGAAAGGAGACATCCAGGTCAAGTTGCATCCGTGAGAGTCAATGTTATCTAAAGAATGGGCTGCCTCAGAAGGAGATAATTGTCCTACCAGAAATGTTTACCCCATGACGACCCAGTCACTTAGAGTATTTGTCTGAAGGATATAAGCAACAGAGAAGACATAGGACTAGAAGACTCTAAGGATTGTTAGCAATTCTAAGAGCCTGATTAAAGCTGGGTTTAAAATTTCCCAGTGCTCAGAGTCTGATGTGACTTTAAATGAATTTGTTTAAATGAAGAATTTTTTCTAAGATACTAATTTATGTGAAATGATAATGAATGCTTTTAGAAAGATATGAGGACACAAATAATAAACAAAGAATTCAATATCAGAATCTATAAGGAACTCCAGGAATTAAATAAGGAAGGAAAAGACAAACAATCCAATAGAAAAATCTTCTCCAAATATCAACAGACATTTCACAGAAGCCTCAGCCCAGATGGTAAACAAACAAGGTTAGATGCCACCAGAGAAAGTCAAATTAAAACAAGATATCATTTTACACCCACTTTTAGCAAAACAGAGAAGTCTGACAATACTAAGTGTTGACAAGATTATCAAACAGTGGAAACTTTTATACACAACTGGTGGGAATTTATAATGAATTGGTTCAAAACACTTTGGGGGAAAAATTGGTATAATATACTATTTTTGAATATTTATATGTCCTGGAACCCAACAACTCCATCATTATACCCAGTATATACCCTAGAAAAACACTGGTACCCATACACCCAAAACTACATAAGAGCATTTGTAGCAACACTGATGGAACAGGGGGAAAAATTAAATGGAAACAGTTTAATCATAGACAAAGCAATGGTTAAACATATTTTGTGATATATGCCCACAGATATGATGCAACTTTGAACGTAAATGGACATCTATGAATTATAATATATTGACACACCAAGTTGCAAAGAATTACATATTATGAAACAAATGTTCCAAAGCTCAAAAAACCTAAATAATAAGTTACTTAGGAATACATTTAGATATGGTAAAACATATAGATTAATGATAATATTGAATGAAAACAGCAAGTTGCAGAAGACTAGAACATGACCCCATTTTTATAAAGCTCTAAAATAAGCAAGACTATGTATTGTGCAGAGCTACAAAAAAAAATGATTTTACATGTAAAATTACCTATAAAAACCTGATAGAAAAGTGAAGTGGTAAACACAAAATTCAAGATGAGTTAACCCTGGCAGGGAACAAGGAGCTGGGATTGCAGAAGGGAACACAGGAAGCTTCAACAGAATTGATTATGTCTGGTTCATTGTCTGCATGATATGTTCACTGATGTTCATCTTGTTATAGTGTTTGGTAACTTACAAGTATATCGTATGTATTCTTTTGTGGTCTCAAATATTACATAATAAAAATGTAATTAAACCACACAAAATTGTTTTTGTTAAGATGGCTATTCTTCCAGCTTCCTCTTCCTGGACTGCCCTTTTTTGTATCTCCAAACTTGAATGAGGGTCACAGGCCTGAAAGAAGAAAAAAGTGTGTTGTAAGATGATATATAAAAATGCTGTCTAAGCACAGCTCAGAACTAATGATCTTCCCGGGCTGGATGTCGCAAAATTATTACAAAAGTGACAGAGCCAATTCTCTGTTACTCTGTTGGGTCGTATTTCAGTTTAGTGGCTCAGTTTTCAGAATAAGTCTTGCCTTTAAAATACCCTGTTCCGGAGCCGTTATGGTCTTCAGCGAGTCCCTGGCTATCAAGTGCTTTCTCATTCTGCCCCTGAAAACTGAGTGACTCATTTACATATTTTAAAGGAAGGGTGAAAAGAGTTTCTTTGTTTAAATTACAACTTTTGTCTTAAATATAGTTTTGTTTTTTTACCTTTGTTACCAAACATGTTAGAGGAGTGAGAAGTGACAATTGTTAATAAATTTGAGTTAAGCAGTTTTCTTTTTTTTTTTTAATTTTTTAACGTTTATTCACTTTTGAGAGACAGAGACAGAGCACAAGTGGGGGAGGGGAAGAGAGAGAGGGAGACGCAGGATCTAAAGCAGACTCCAGGTTCTGAGCTCTTGGCACAGAGCCCGATGCGGGGCTCGAACTCATGAATCACAAGATCATGCCTGAGCCAAAGTCAGATGTTTAACCAACTGAGCCACCCAGGCACCCCTGAATTTTCATTCAGATTGGTTTCTCAATCACTTTCAGGGCTAGGGAGGCAAAAATCTAACTACCCTCAGCACCTCACTCCTATCCCAGTACCTCTCATCTCCCATAATCACCATCTTGCTGGGTTTCCCCCAAGCAGGATGTCTTTCTGATCTCGCCACATGCTATGCACAGACACACTCCCATCCCTTCTGATTTCCAGACTCAAATCTTTTCTACCACTTCCCTTTTGCTATAGACAGGGCTGTAAGGGGGTTGGGCACTGAGACCAGTGAGATGTACTGGGTGGGTGCTGGGGACGTTGGGAGGTTGGGCCAGGTGTTTAATCTGACATAATTCGTATCAGAACTACATTGCCGGCTGTGATGTAGTGATAGCCTGTGTCTTGAGGTTACACATCCCTGACTCAAATCCCCAGCTCTGCCACTTTTTAGCTGGGTAACCGTCCAGTGGTCCTTGAACTTTTCAGAGCCTCAGTTTCTTTGCCTATAAAAGTAGTTAATACCTACATCCTAGGGGTGGTTGTAAGGACTCACCTATGCTTGTGAATTTTAAGTACTCAGTAGGTACTGAGGTGTGGTGTTTTATTTGTATTGGGTGAATGTGTTGAAATATAGAAGCTCTTTCTAGGTGTGCAGACTACACTCATTAGAGGTTGATTCACTTACTCATCCTTGAATGCAGATTTCTTGACACTCGTTTTCACTGTTGAATCTATTTCCTGAGCCATTACAGCCACTGAACCAAAAGCGGGCACAGGAGTTGACCTGTTTGTCATAATACCATCGAACTACATATTCGCCACAGTCTCCCGGCTTTAGGGGTTCCAAGCATCTAGGATCTAGAGTCAGAAAAGGATACCATGTTATTATAGGCTTTTTTCCCCCTGAAAAGATGAAAAGAGAAAGCTTTGTAAAGTTTATTCTCCATGCACAGAAACACATCAAGGAAGAAAATATGGTTCCAAGTTAAAGGCGTGTTCCCTGATACCTAAAATATTTCCTCCAGCACCTGAAACTCCACTATTGGATACTCCTTTGATCTTCATGCAACCTCATTAAAAATGCATATTTCCCTGAAAACATAACCCCGTGAGCCTTCATTGGCTAACACTCTTGCAGGGATTAGTTGGCAAGAGAAAAACAGGAGTTCTTCGTTTACTTTGGACTTGATCTAAAATCAGATTAACATTTGGAATAAAGAGGATCTCAGCCTTCTGTACACATTCCCTCTAGAAAGTGCCACTTGTGATCCCATGTAATTGTGCCCACTAGAAAAGGAAAATCCTTGGGGTGTCTGGGTGGTTTGGTCAGTTAAGTGCCTGCCTCTTGGTTCAGGCTGAGGTTATGATCTCATGGATTGTGGATAGAGCGTCAGCACAGAGCCTGCTTGGGATTCTCTCTCTCCCTTTTTTTCTGCCCCTCCCCTGCTCTTGCACACACAGGCACCCTTTCTCCCTCTCTCTCAAGATAAATAAATGAAATGTAAAATGAAAATAATAAATAAAATAATAAAAATAACAAATGAAATAATAAATGAAAATAAAATAAGTTACCACAAAATAAATAAATAAAATGAAGGGCTCTCTTTATATCACAGGTTTCTCTTAAGAAGAGTAGTTCTTGGGACGCCGGGGTGGCTCAGTGGGTTAAGCATTGGACTTCAGCTCAGGTCATGATCTTACAGTGCATGAGTTTGAGCTCTGCATTGTGCTGTCTGCTGTCAACACAGAGCCCGCTTCCAGATCCTCTGTCTCCCTCTCTCTCTGCCCCTCCCCTTCTCTTTCTCTCTCTCTCTCTCTCTCAAAAATAAATAAATATTTTAAAAGTTTTTAAAATAAATAAAAAGAATAGTTCTTGACAATAAAATCATGACCTTTTAATGTCTATGTGCAAATAAGTCTCAGAAACACTTCCATTGTAAAGAGGAAAAAAAGAGAAAAGAGAACTACAATAGGAAAGCCATTCATTAAATCTCTATTTCATGGTACTCCTTAGTGTCTTGATTAGTCTTCCTTACTGAGGAAGTGATTCCAAGGTGAGAAAAACCACAAAAACCAAGTAGGTACTTACGGCCTGAGACTTGTGTTCTGTGAGACAGTTTATATGCCATAAGCTTCCTTTCTCAGTTGTAAAACAAGTCCTTTCTCCATCTCCCGTAATCATTTCCCCGGATATAGAGCATGTCTGTATTCCTTTATTTTCTAAAACTAACTTCCAAATCTCCTTCTCCTATGAAGACTCCTTAGACCGAATGGAAAGGAGTAGACTTTCACTATCTCCACTGTTAAAAACAATAACTAAGTAATGTATACTGTGTAACTTGTCAAACCAATCTAAAGTTCTTTTGGGCAAAGATGTTGTCTCTCTTGCATGTTCTTCAGAAACGATGTATATAATGATTAATTTCTATAGATACTAACTCCACAGAAAATATGTTGATGAGTTGGAATCTAGGTTCTAGCTTTTTTCTCTTCTATAATCTAGGAGTCAAAAATTCAAATGTCTACATGAGTCAAGGCCACATGTAAGACAATAGGGAGTGGTAGGGGCCATGGCAAAATGAGAACACACTCATCTGTAAAGGCATTTAAATTTATTTATTTTTTTATGTGTATTTATTTTTTTAGAGAGAGAGTGAGCAAGCCAGGAAGGGGCAGAGAGAGAGAGAGAGAGAGAGAGAGAGAGAGAGAAATCCTAAGCAGGCTCCACACTGTCAGCACGGAGCCTGACATGGGGCTCAAACCCACGAACTGGGAGATCATGACCTGACCTGAAGCCAAGAGTCAGATGCTTAACTGAGCTGCCCAGGTACCCTTGTAAAGGCATTTAAATAAAACAAGCAGACAAACAAACAAAAAACAATAAACATGGGGCACCTGGGTGGTTCACTTGGTTAAGTGTCTGACTTTGGCTCAGTTTCATGATCTCACAGCTCGTGAATTCAAGCCCTGCTCTGTGGTGACAGCTTGGAGCCTGGAGCGTGCTTTGGAATCTCTGTCTCCCTCTCTCTCTGCCCCTCCCCTGCTTGTGCGCTCTCTCTCTCTCTCTCTCTCTCTCTCTCAAAAATAAGTAAACATTAAAAAAACTCCTAAATCTCTAAAAAACTAAACATTATAAGAGCTTTAAAATTTTCTTATTGCACAAATTTGTCCTATGACCATTCTATTTTCTTATTCTACCTATAATAAAATGAAAAGTGTCTTTTGTCCTCCCTGAGTCAACACATGTTATTTCTGAATGAGATTTCAGAGACACACCCTTTCTGTGCCTTGACATTGTAGATGCAGCAGCTGATTGCCAGGTATCTCTTACCTTGGTGTGCCAACTTTTCTGGCTTTAAGTTCAAAATGGGACTTGGAATTCTTGTTTCCAGACCCTCTGCCCCCTCCTCAGGGAGGCTGAGCAATGGCTCCTGGGTGGTAGCAGCCTCAGGTGAAGGAGTGGTAGTCAGGCCATCAGCCCAGTTAGGCTCTTTCTCTTTGTCCTGGGCTCCAGAGACAGTGACCTACACACAAAAAAATTCACGTTTCTAGTTTGGGGAAATATTTCAGGAAAACCTCAGCATTGCTTCTTCTCCCCAACTCTCCAATATTATTTCAATAAGAGCTCAGGGAATGATGCCCCTCTTCTGTGTCATGCATCCCAGAGTACCTAAGTTATGGACTTCCCTTCTGCCAGGCACAGATGTCCCTGTGCTTGGCCTTCCGGAGAGATCCACATTCAGAGTATGAAAGGTATGGGCTTGGGAGAAGTCTATCTCCATTCTTTTCATACTCACTGTCATGAGGAGGGGAAATAACCACTAGTTTCTTTGATCTTGCCTTTTTAACGGACTTTTCCATTTCTTAAACACTAGAGAAATTAATAATATATTCCAAAATATCTACAACAAACCCTCAAATGATTTTGGGATTGGGAATTGGATGGCAGAGGACAATCATGCAGGTGAAATAAAAATAGTAGCAATTGCTTTTCGTCTCATCCTGTTATCTGGACCCCAACAAATGCCCAATGCTGCAGGATGCTCAGCTTCTAAGAAGTTCTAAAAATGTTTGTTAGTGAAGGAACAAAGGAACATAATGTCAAAAGCAAGTTTTCTGGACTCAAGTTTCCAAGTTCTGTCTGAATTTATGATATGTAATGAGACAAGGCAAAAAAGGTATTTTGTTTCGAAAAAAAAGTCATGTCAGTTATTGTTGACAAGGTCAGTCTTTTATGGGACCAATTAAGTTCTTGTACTTCTTTTCCCTTGGACCCCAGATACAGGGAATTGAGTCAATCATTTATCTTGGTCTTAGCACGGTATGGTCACTTATCCTTGCAAGGCACTCTTTTTGTTTTCTTTTTGTTTATTTATTTAAATAGGCAAATCGAACTAAGTAAAGTCATTTTTTGATGTTTTCTTACCTGTGTTTCCTATCATCCTGGGACCAGAGCCAGCTGTTATCATTAGCTGCTCTCTGCTGTCTAAACTATAGATACACACACACACACACACAGAACACACACAGAACACACACACACACACAGAACACACACACACACAGAACACACACACACACACACACACACACACGGAAGGACTAATCAGTTCTATTACTCATTATGTATATTTTTACAATGATTAAAGTACTACCAGGTAAATCAAAGCAAACATTTCCATTGGGACTGATGTAGTCATAAGCCCAATATAAAGAGCACTCAATTCAAATACAATTATGGTATGTCACTAGCCCCAAAACACAACTTTTGGGACAAATGGAGGTAAAACGATGGGTCACTTGGCCTTCCTCCTTCTTTGAGAATGGTCTTGTGTGTACAATATATCGATTTGAATGTGAAATTTTGGTGTCATCATTGAACTACAGAATTTTAAGGCTAAAGGAAAATTCTGTGAATACTTCATTTTCTATAGGGGAACCTAAACTTCCAAATCATTGGTAAGCTGGTGATAAAATCTGAGAAATGCCTGTTTCAAGAAAGAAATCCTATGTTTTGGTTTTGTTTTGTTTGCACATATTTTGTTAAGGAAAAAATAACTTAAAAGCTTGACTAAGGAGTAGTTTATCAAACGTAAAAAAGCCAATAGGCAGTAGGCTACACTTCAGATCTACTATCTGTCAGGTGAGAAGTTTCCTTTGAAGAAGTGCACTGGGCAGCAGTTTTCTTAAAGGAACTAACTCGGCCTTTAAATCATTCCCTTGTTCAAGCCTTAGGGCCTCATAAGTTACTCTTTACCTCTTGTAAGTGTAGGAGTGTGTGTTTTCTTTCTCAGTCACAGCATCATTTGGGAATTTTGACTGCTAGAGCATTATACCTCAGGTTCTAGAGCAAATGGAATTAATATTTTTTCATCAGTGAGAATTATTTTCCCTTTTGGTTCCATGAGATTTCAGATTATTTAAACAAATGCATCATTATTATGGTTTGTCATTTTTATAATTTTCTTATTATAAAAACAAACGCAGTCATTGAAGGGAATTTAGAGAATATGGACAAGCAACAAGAAGAAAATAAAAATCACAAGGGATTCCACCTCCCAGAAACAATCATCGATGATATTCAGGTGTATTTTTACCTCAATCTTTTTCCTCTGTGCATTTATTTTAACAAATAAAAAACATTGGAGTGTTAACAGGTTTCCTATGTTCCTTTTTTGAACTTATTATATTACTGTGGCCCTAAAATACCATTTAATTATATTACTACCTTTAAATATACAATGACAATACCTTTTTAAACATCTAATTTATTTGCTTTTTTTTTTTTTTCTGTTGGAAACCACATGCTGATTGCTGGATCTAAGAACACACATATTTGAGGCTTATGAGACAGTCTTCTCCAGAAAAGTCTTATAATTTGCATTCTCACTAGTGAGTGTTTTTTCTTAAATGATCACCATTTCCTAGCTATTATGACTGAAAAAAGATGTAATTACTAGTTTGATAGGTGAAAAATTCTTCAACTGTTCTCCACAGTCCTGCCACACTCTGTCTCCTACACACACACACACACACACACACACACACACACACACACACACGCTACCTCACCAGCCACTCCTCTCAGCCCACTTTGCTATACCTTTCATTTCTTCCCTTTCATTCTGCCTCAGGCTCTCAAAGTCTGCCCTCCTAAGGGGCCCAGGAAAAGTTGGTCCCCAGCACCAAAACCTTTCCCAATAACCTAGTCAGTGCTAATGCTCCCCTTCCAGTACATGCATAGTGCCTTCAAATGCTCCCCACTTGGCCCTGATATCTAGGAGTTAACCTTTAATCCTACATTATTTCCTATCCTTTCCTGTTTCACATGTGTAACTATCACCTCCCTGATAAGAGGAATTAAATCATGCCACATTTTCTTTCTTTCCTTTTTTTCCTTCCTGTTTGTCTTCTTTTTAAAAATCTTTATTGCATAGAACAGCAAACAGCAAATAGTAGTCACTGGATAAATTCAGAGTACATTGGAGGGAGAGAGAAGGAGAGAGGGGACTTTGGGTCAATTATTCCATTCCTTTAGGTTTTAATGTCATTGTTTTAAAATAAGAAAAGATTAGACCCTGACATCTCTCTCTCTAAAAGTGGTATTTAAGCATTCCCAAACTTTACTGGCAGAATGCACACCCGATTCAGGGTAGTCATTGCCTTTGGAAGGAGGGGGAGGAGGAGGAGGAGGAGGGGGAGGAGGAGGAGGAGGAGGATCAGACTGACCACAAACAAGCAAGGACTTTAACTTTATCTGAAGTAAGAGTGAGTGAACAAATGGAAACCTGAGTCATGTCCTGGTGGCGGGCACTCAACTGCTTGTTATATGCATTCTCTGATCTTTTATAAATCTTAAACCTAAAAACAAAAGCCTATCACCTCAGCAGCCTTCCTTGGAGGAGACCAGTGGTCTTAGCTCCGAGCAGGGACTCCCCACAGAAAACAACACAGAAGAGGAGCTAGGGGCACGTGAGGGGGCAACACCTAGAGTCCAGGGCTACTTTGTGATGCTGGACAAGCACATGTGACAGTGTCAGTCTCTTTCAGCCTTAGAGCAGATCTTTAAGAGGAGAAAACAGATTTCATGCAACATCCTAGAAAGCGAACGTGAGAGCTAAAAGGAGAATTACTAGCCAGGGTGCCACATGATTCCAAAAGGTCATTTGGTTTGTGATTTCCAACCATTTGTCTTGTCATTCATTACCCCAAATCTTGCATATATTACAGACAGGCTCTTCAAATCTGAGCTCATGTCTTCTCTGGATGAATGTTAGTCATGATCTGCATTAGCCCATGTGTTTGGACTTTGCTTTTTCCAAAAGTGAGGATCCAAGTTTCTCCTGGTTGGTTGTGGGGACTCTGCTCCTGCCAGCTGGCTCCACAGCCAGCACCTTCAAGGTGCCTGATTTCTTAGGCTTCTAACCTTAATTGACTCTTCCCAGGTGACCACACTTCTTTGCCAGATCTCTCAGCACATATCTAAACTGATGCTCTTTATTTGCAGTAAAGGCTGCTGAGGACTGTTAGGAACACCTTAAGTTTGGGCTGTGTGCCTCCCCTGATGGCCTGCAGCTTTCCTAGAGGGTGGACTGCAGGATTTTATTCTGTTTAAAACCTCCTCTACATGAGTATAATGCCCTCCATTCTGCTGTTGCCCAGTAAATGTTTCAGACTCTTCTTTCTAATCATATTTTTTTTTAAAGGAAGAAGAGTCTAGCAATAATCCTTTACTTTGCAAATGAGGGAACAGAAATCTTAAGTAATAGGTGATTCACGCAATGTCAGGCAGCTATCAGATTTTATTTCTAAGAGGTCATTCACTGTCAGATACACTATAAATTTTTAAAGTCTTTTTTTAAAAAAATTTTTTTAACGTTTATTTTATTTTTGAGACAGAGACAGAGCATGAATGGAGGAGGGGCAGAGAGAGAGGGAGACACAGAATCGGAAGCAGGCTCCAGGCTCTGAGCCATCAGCCCAGAGCCCAACGCGGGGCTCGAACTCACGGACCGTGAGATCGTGACCTGAGCTGAAGTCGGATGCTTAACGGACTGAGCCACCCAGGCGCCCCTTTAAAGTCTTTTTAAAAAGACCACAACACACTAAATAGATGCATCCTGATCTCTGAAATAATAACATAGAAAAAAAAAAAACAACTACAGAGCCAAGGAAATAAAGTATTTAGCTTCAACATTGACAATACAAGCCAAGTTTCCTAACTTCTAGGTCCAGAATATTTCTTCTAGATCAGTCTGCAGTGTTTTTTTTTTTTACCCCTTCATAAGATAGAAGCATCTTAATAAGTCTATTATTAGCAACATATGGCACTTATACAGCAACTTCACTAAACAATACTAATATTGGTTGTTTCATAGGGTTTTATCAAGAATTTGAGTTTTTTGACCACCACAAATAATTAGGTCTGATTTCAGGAAATCAACTTAATTTTCCTGTTGGTGGAGAAGCTAAACTAACACTAGTCTCAGTCTCAAGTTGTTTCTGAAAGTTTGAAAAGTCCACATGTTTTAAGAGCATTGATTATGAATAGACTATTTCATTTAATAATGTGTATAATATGATCAAGCAACTTGCAGAATTTTGCTTGAATTCTGTTAGGAGGAATTCAATACCCTATTAGGAGGATCCTATAGGAGAAGATAACAGATATACCCAAGTGTTTATATTATTTTTCCTAATGTACTGTCATGGGGGCTTTATACCAAGTTAAAATAGATGTCACTGTATTATAGACAGGTTTTTAAAGGAAATTCAGTCAAAATGGGATTATATATAGGAGAAATAATTGATGATGTTATTTTTGAGAGTAAAAAAATAAATGAAATGACACTATCAGCAAATAATGAGTAAACTGGAGAGGATGTGGAAAAGAGAGATAGGACAAGGATTTTGAGACCATATTATTAACGTAGAAAAGAAATGATGAGACCTCAGTCTGAATGGATGAGGAGAAAAGAGTTGACAGCATGGATTGCGAGATGATAAGAACAGACCAAAGAAGACAGTATCAGCAAGTATGGAGATAAAGTAAGATTACAGCTACCAGTGCATCCAGGTTTCCCATCAGGTGCCTGGCTGGTTGGTGGGACTATATCCCTAAGGAAGGCGATCTGGAGGAGCAGCATTGTGAACGTATTCCATGTTGGCTGACTGTGGAACACGCAGAGTAAGATCTGCACAGATAACAAAAAATGTAAACCTGGGGCCCAGGTGAAAGATCTGGACTGGGGAAGCAGATTTTGAGAGTTGTTAACATAGGTGGCTTTGGAACTCAGAAAGAGAAGGCTAAGAACAGATGTTAGAAAAGTTAAGAGTTTAACATTTAAGGAATAAACAGAGAACCCCCCAAAACAATTGAGAAAGGATGTTCAGAAGGCTGGGGGGAGAACAAGGAGAAAGAAGACTCTCAAAATCAAAGAAGGGAGCGGCATGGTGTTTATGCAAATGAGAGAGTAAGTAAGAGGATGGCAGTAAGGATGTGGCAATTAGGAGATTGTTTCAGTGCCATATTGGAGGCAGTAGCCTGCCTTCAGAAATTTTTCCCAAGTGAACAGAACTAAGGAAGTGGAGACGGAGAGGAAGGGAAGGAGAGTAAAGGGATATGTGTGTGTTTGACAGAGAGGCAGAGACAGCAGAGACTGGCCTGTGGAATAATTTTATTATAAAAAGATAGAGATAGGATATTAGCAAGAGGAACATGAACTAAGAGGGGTTAGAGAATGTTTTAGATGTGAGAGTCTAAAACCTATTTACTAGCTGTAGGGAGAGAGTCAGAAATATTGGCAAGAAAGGAAATATTGACACAACAGTGAAGCAAGGTCCTAGTCTTGGAAGACGCAGAAGGGAATGGGCCTCAGAGCACAGGTAGGAGACTAAAAGGTATCACATTAGAATTGAGGATAGAGCCTAGGGTCATATTTTAGGACAAAGGGACACATCCAATTCCAATATCAAGTCAAAACCTGCCAGAGCTCTAGTTCTTAAAGAAATTGCCAGTGGAGCCCATCTCAGGATGGAGTAAGAATGAATACACATTGCAGGGAAAGGAGGGTAAGAGATGGGAGAGCCAGCAAGAGTGAAAATGAGATGGACATGAGGGGAGTGATGAGGCAAGTGGGATGGGGACCGGGGACAGGATCTCACTAACTGAGAGGGTGGACAGTGAGAGGGTGGGACGGCCAGCCATCAGCCTGCTATGTTAGTTTGCCATTTACATCATTTACATCAATAGGTGTACATTTCCTCCATGGAAATGAGGGGCCTGCATCCTGGCGTTGGACTGCATCTCCTGATGAGAACAAAGGCGAGAAGACTCCCAACTTCCCACTTCCTCCTGGTACAGAGCTACCCAGAGGCACCCTTCCCACACTAGCTTGACTCCCTCTTCACTGGCTTGCTGTGGAAGCACCCTGCATAGGAATCCCACAGCCTCCTTTCCACCAAGAGGAATATATCTCTGCTACCAGTTATCCAAGTTATTGGCAATCAGGGAACAAATTTTCATGGTACAGAAAGAAGCTTTAAGGAAAGGGTACACAGGGCTTCTTTCATTTCTACTCTTTCAACTGGAAAAAAAAGCTAGAATATTGTTATAAGAAACCAGCTCCAGTGAGTAAACAACCTGTGTGTTGACATTAGTTTATTAATGCATTTAGAATGACAAAAAGTGACTTCATGCAGGAAATTAATATGCTTATTTGCTTAATGAACCATTACTGGATATAATCAGTGGGTCTGACTAAATAATGTGTCCTTGATTTTATTGCCCCACTCACATTTTTATCTTGGAAATCTTAACCTAACAATATGCCCAGAAAGAATAAAGGAACATGAGTGTCAACATTATTAGTCCCGTGAAAGATAAGGATTTTTTTAAAAACAGTATAATTGATGCCTTTCATTGAAGAAAAATTTGAGATTTCTTTTTTAGCCTAACATTTGGCATAGCATTCATTTGGTCAACAAGTATTTATTGGGCATCTATTGTATGAAAGATGAAGCACAGTTTTGAGTCATAAGTGGGACACAACATTTATTTAGACACAGATCATGTTCTCAAGGAAGTTCAATCCGTTAGGAGAGTTAAGGTATATGCATAAATAATTATTAACAATGTAAAATGTAATCAGCTCCAAAGAAAGAATCCATTATCCTGAGATCTCAGGAGAGGAACAGACTAGAATGGATGCCCATGTTTAGCTTCCCAAGACTGGCCTAAGAGAGCAACAGAGCAGGGGTTGCCGAAGTGTTATGAATTTAGTAGAACCTGGGAAATGCACCTGCTTTCTACATTTCCCAACCCACCTGTTCACAGATGTGTAGTGTGCCTCATGTTCACTCCACAAAAAGATGCAATGCTTAAAATGTAAGTCCTTCTTGGAGGTGGAAACCCATTGACTTAGAGTTGACACAAATGTATAAATAACTACACTTTTCTCTAAGAACAGATTTTGATAGAAAGAAGAGAAGAAGGAAGGCCAGAATTAAATGCTGTAAGGGGTAATGAGGCAACAGAGAAAAGAAATACAGACACAGTAACAGAAATAAGACTTCTGGGATCATTTGTTTTACAGGATTGCCTAGGGGTAGGCTTGGGAACAATCTGAGAATCGAAAGGTTTGGGCAGATTCACATTACATGTTTGGATTCTTGTAATTATACATTTATTTATTTATTTTTGTAATTATGCTTTAAGATAAAGGTGGGTGTGCATGCACAGGTATATAAGTATGTTTTTGTATTTGTGTGTGTACATTATATATACACATGACAGAGCTATGAATATAAATGCAGATATGTTTGTTCAGTCTAAAATCTATTAGGAACATTTATTGTTTAAAACTTCAATCTTGCCTTGGTGCTTCTGCAAAGAGAGCCAGGGTGAGAAGGTCTAGAGATAAGGGCTAGAAGCTCAAGACCTTTGCAAGCTTCACTGTCTTGCTCAGAGGCACCCTAGGAGAGCCTAGCTGGGCCTCGGTTTCCCTTTATGTGGTGCTTGGTGTTATAAATCCAAACCATTTTGGATGCACTTTTCTTATGCCCTCCCCTCCACAACTACTAGACTGCTTCATCTGTCATAATCTGTTAACATCATTTGTTTCTCAGGTCCCTCTAACTTCCTGGGTAGTGATAGCAGAGGCAGAGGGGCTTGCTGTCCCTCATTCTGTGTTGTAAGTGCCTTGGAGGTCCCTCAGGCACCTCCACTTTACCTGGAGCAAACTTAGCTCATTATTTTCCTCAAAATACCCCACCATGGGGCACCTGGGTAAGTCAGTCGGTTAAGTGTCCACCTCTTAATTATTGGCTCAGGTCATGATCTCACAATTTGTGAGATTTGCCTCCTATAGCCTCCATCTCAGCAGATGGTGTTTCAGTTCACTCCAAATCCAAATTAGAAATCCAGCTGGTTAAGTTCCAATCCATCCAGTCACTAAATTCTACCCCAGAAATGACTTCTACTCTATGCCTGGTTTCATTCCGACCACCCTGCATTAGTTCAGGGCCTCATTACCTCTCTTGTGGACCATCACAGGATCTCACAGCTCCACTCCAATCTCCTGTCCTCCTCCTCCTTCTACTTCTCCTTTGTGCTGCAACAGGGTTATTCCCCATGCAAACCAAACATGACCATACGACCCTCACTTTAGAAACTCCTCTGCTTTCTCCTGGCTGCCTGGCCTACAGATGAAGTTCAAGCTCCTTCACCTGCCACATGACGTGTGTAACATCCAGCTGTAACACTCACCATTCTTCCACACACGTCTTAGGCTCCAGTTAGACTGAACCTGTCCTAATGCCTTAAAATGCCATGCCTTTTGGAATCCCCCTTTGCCCACATGTTCCCTCTGCTGGAAATACCCTTCCCCCTACCCTTTTCTTGAGAAACTCCTACTTATCCTTAAAACTCAGCTCAATGCCACTTCCTCTGTAAATTCTTCCTTTACTCTGAGATTAACTGCAACATCTTTTGTGCCTCACCCACAGCTCTGCTAAAGTTCTTAATAATTCTTGCATGTTCCATATTCCTGATAGGCCATGGACTTCTCTTGGGCAGAAACTGTGTCTTAAGAGCCACCACCTCATACAGTGGTAAATGATCAATACGTACTATGGAATTCATTGATTACAAGGAGAGTTCAGGGTTTAAGTGCCACTTGCTGAATCAAACCTGAGTTTGCCCTCATATAGGAAATCTTCAGAAGATTGAGTAGGGAAGGGACAAAGTGGTAAGTCACACAAGCAGGCAAGGCCCCAGGAGCATTCTATGCTCAGGAAGAGATAAACTGTGTACTTTCTTGTCTGTAATTTACTTTTAAATGCTCAGTGAAGACCAGAATCGGCAAACCCCATGGGCCAAATCCAAGTTTTCATCTGTTTTTAGAAACAACTTTTATCTGAATGTAGCCACGTTGGTTCACTTAACTATTGGCTATGGCTGCTTGTGCACTTCAAAGGCAGGGCTGAGTAATTGCAAAAGAGATCAAATGACATGCAGAACCAAAAATAAATAAGTAAATAATTTTACTATGTGGCCCTTTACAGAATTTGCTGACCCCTGATATAGACCATATGGTATAAATGTGTATGTGAATTTCAATCTGCAATCCAGGGGCACTCTATTGCTCTCACTGGAATTACTCATCTTGGAGTCAGTATTTAATCAAATAAAAATATATTAGAGACTTTTATACCCTTTTTTGAACAGAGTATAAAAATCCAGTGAGTCCTATAGTCTGTCCCCTTAGGAATGGCAACCTAGGCCATCTGAATGGTTCTGGGTCCAGCTAGTAATCTGGAGGTTTCTCAGAGCCTTAGTCCAACTAGATAGTTAATTGAATCCTGACGCTAGAATATTACTGTATTTGCCAATAATGAATATTTCATGTCCTTTCATTAAAGCACAGCACAGGGACTTCACTGAGCTCACAGAATAGGGGTATGACACCTGTGTGCCTCTTGCTAGGAGATGTCCATATGTGTGGTAGGGATCAGTCAGCCCTGCTTCAATTGTAACTTGGTGGGGAAGAGACCACAGCACTTCTTTACCAGTAATTATGGCAGGCTCTCTATTTTTCACCTAAAAGAACCTAACAGCTATTGCTCCTGACCTGATTGGCTGAGGTCAGTGCCCAGAAGCTTGCTATGGGGATTGTCATATTTGTCTCAGTACATTCAGGGGGCAGTTCTTTCTCGCACATGTGATTGAGGAACTCTGAAACAGAGCATCCACCTTGTACCATAGAGATGCTTAGCCTCCCACCCCATCCCCACTCTGAGCACAGGAGGTGGAAGCTAAATGAGCAAGAGCAGGGCTTGGATCATGGAAAATGGCAGGTTGAGCATGTGCACACGTAGAAGAAACTTGCGAGGATGCAGAGTGGGGAGCATATACACAGAAGGATGAGGGGGACTTGTGACCTGTACGAAAGGATCCACAGAGCAAGGCAACTGGGTGATTAAAATAGTGTAGTGTTAATCTGTTCTAGTAGTGTGCACGATTTCTTTGGTGGTAGCTGGGGTACACTACAAAAAGATTACTTGTAGCACTCAATAAATAATTACTTATAAAATATGGAAACATTTTTAAAAATCATATTCATGTTCACAAGCCCCAGAGCTATTTCAGAACTAGATATATGAAGACAAAAGTACTACTATTTATAGTCAAGGACTTGAAAATACATATCCCTCCCTCAGTTGATTCTTGCCACTGCAGGGCAAGATGGTCTTTGATGTAAAGCAGAATACACAATTTTAAGCTAGGCACAAATTAGGCATGACAGTTACTCACGGACTCTGAAATTTCTTCCTGAGGCTCTGGAGTGGATCCACCAAGTTCTTCCTCTGATATCCCCAACCCAGGTTGAAGTAGTGGAGAACCCAAAACTTGAATGAGGTAGGAATCAAAATCCTCACACTTCTTTTTAAACACTTTTTGCTTCAGGGTGTCTTTTAAAAGAGAAGTATAAAAGGGGGGGAGAGTGGGAACAAAATATGTTTAAAGAGATCTTCCACACTTTGCTTAAAATAAAAAGACATTTTCACATCACTTGAAGTCAACTGCTCGGTGAACTAAGTTTTAAAGCATTTGGGCCTCACCTATAAGAGGCCATCTAAAATAATTCACTTTGGGGTGCCTGGGTGGTTCAGTCTGTTAAGCCCAACTCTTCGTATTGGCTCAGGTTATGATCTCATGATTCGTGGGTTTGAGCCTCACATGGAGCTCTGTGCTGGCAGTGTGGAGCCTGCTTAGGATTCTCTCCCTCTCTTTCTAAATTTTTTTTTCATGTTTATTTATTTTTGAGACAGGGAGAGACAGAGCACAAGTGGGGGAGAGGCAGAGAGAGAGGGAGACACAGAATCCCAAGCAGGCTCCAGGCTCTGAGCTGTCAGCACAGAGCCCCATGCAGGGCTTGAACTTGCAAACCACGAGATCATGACCTGAGCTGAAGTCGAATGCTTAACCGACTGAGCCACCCAGGCGCCCCTCTCTCCCTCTCTCTTGCTACCCCTCCCCCATTTGCACTGTTTCTCTCAAAACAAATAAACTTTCAAAAATAATAAGATAAAATAATTCAATTTAATTTAATAACGTACAACAACCTAAAGTACACAAAAGAATGACTTAAATCCTTGCTCTCCAAAGCATCAGTTAGCTGAACTATTCTGTGGAAGGGGCAAGTTCTACCCATAAGAAGTATAATAGCCAGTCATCTCTGGTTTTAGGGATAGCAAAAGGCCAGCCAGTCCAAAAATATATCCCTCATTGGCTGGAATGAAGTCTAACTCCTTTGGTTAAGATGATAAAGTTCTTAATTATCAAAACATAATATGTCTGAAATGTGTCATATTTATGGACATTCTAACACATTAATAGCCCAGTGAGATTGACTATGTGAGATAAACCCACCAGTCACCCTGCAGTGTGTGTTAAGGAAATGAAACCCCAGGTTCGAAAGGCCTGGAGAAAGGGAGAAAGTGAAAGTAAGAAGGTTCTGAGTGAGGCATGCTATTCTTCTGGTGAGCTATGCTAGGACCCAGAGTAGGCCAGGAGCAGCATGAGGGAAAGAAAGTCTGTGTTAGGCCACGTCAGACCCCGCTCCAAGATGGATGGAGAAGGAAAGAGGGAGCCAAACCTAAGACTGCAAACAGATTAAGCATATGTTTTACTTACTTCCTAAGCTGGAATGAGTTATCAGTTTCCAAAGAATTGGAATATTGCTTGTGAAACAATACTGACCCTACTGCAATTGTAGATGAGTTAGTGTCTTAGAATGACTCACTGGAAAATATCACTTCATGTGAAAGAGTAAAGTAATAGAGGGAAGCCCATCAGAGTAGCATGATGACTATTCACAATGTTGTACTTTGAGATAAACTCCTGGGGCACATGGGTGGCTCAGTTGGTTAAGCATCCAACTCTTGATATTGGTTCAGTTCATGATCTCATGGTTTTTGAGATTGAGCCCCACATCAGGCTCTGCACTGACAGCATGGAGCCTGCTAGGGATTCCTCTCTCTCTCTCTCTCTCTCTCTCTCTCTCTCTCTCTCTCCCCCTCCCCATCTCTCAAATAAATAAACTTAAAAAAAAAAAAGATAAACTCCTGATATCCACCTGTTTATTCTTCATTATCTTCATATTTTGTTAAGAGCAGAGAATAGGAAATAGAACAGAGACTAGAATAGAATAATCCCAGTTATTGTATTTCTCATCTCTTTAGATTACCATAACTTTTTTTCATTCCCTGTGTACTTCTTAATTCACTTTGCTTCCATGGTTATTTTCCGCCTTGCTATTGGCTTACTGCATCTCTTATGCAATTAGGTAACTTTTTGAACATTACCTTAGACTATCCCCAATCCTACTCTTTCTTTTTAACCATATCCTCAACCATGATAGCTCAGTTAACAAACTCCAAGGCCAACTCAGCACTTATTCCAAATGAATAAAGACAAGAGATTATACTCTCTAAACTGGATTGATGCTAAATGTGTTTTACCTTCCGGAGTTTATGTGTTCAATTAAATGTTGGTGTAAGCCTCATTAGCCTCCTACTGATTTCCATTTTTGGTCAGAATAATCCAGTGAGGTGGTACTTGGAGCAATAACATCAACTCCTTTCACCTGATACTGAGTCTTACCTTGCAGGGTAATGAAGTCATCAAACTGATAAACGTGCTCACTATCTGGGTCAGTAGCAATCAGATTCATTTCTTTGTGGAACATTTCGAAGTTGGGGTCATTTTTCTTCACTACCCCAATCACAAATATTTCCACATTCATGTCACTGGCTTTCTTCACTACCTCTGTCAGATTCTTTTCATCTCGGATATCTGTCTGCCCATCAGTGATGACCAAGGCCACCTTCTTTACACCTGGCCTTGCAGCTTCAAACATGTGGTTGGCTTCATGGAGTGCTGTGGCCGTGTAGGTGCCTTCCCCCAGATACTGCATGTTGTCCACAGCCAGCTTGAAGTCATCCTTGTTGGAGAACTGTGTCAAGTGGGCCACCTTCTCCACCTTATGGCTATAGTTAATTATGCCAATGCGGGCCGTAGCTAGGTCCAGAGCAACCTGGTCAGACAGAGTCTTCACAAGATTTTTGATGATCTGGAAGTTCTCCAGCCCCATGCTTTCAGAGCTGTCGATCACAAACAGCAGTTCTAGAGGAGTCTCTCTGCATTTGGGCCCACAACCTAAAAGATGCATGTTGAGGTAGAAACATTGCATGAATGAAAATAAAAACTTACTGATTGGTATGAGAGAGGGGCAGGGATGAACAAGAGACCTGGATTATTACTTTCCTTCTCTGTGAGTGTTAACATAGCTAACAACTGTCCCCCTCTGGTTTCTATATCTGACTTAAAAAAAAATAGTATACTGCAAAAACAACCCCACAAACCCCCCCACCACCAAAACACCGTAGAAGATAAAATAACGAACAGCTATGTGCCAATTTCTCCGATTAAAAAAATACATTTTTAAAAGAGATGGCATCCCTGTGTATGCCTTCCTGATGACATTCTTCTCCCTCTTCCTAAGAGATCACCCTATCCTCAGTTTGCTCTTTATCCTTCCAGCATTTGTATTGAAACTGAATCTGAAAGCTACTATTTTAGTCTTCAATCATATCCTTCTGTGAGATTTGCTGTTTGCTCATTAGCATCAGCAGTGGGTAAAGTGATGGATTGAAAATGTTTAATCGTGGGGGAAGGATTAGGACCTGTAACTGTTCACAAGAATAACTGTCCCCAGCAACTCAAGTTTATGTCTCGAGTCACTCACAGTGACCGCTAAGCTGGCTCAGTGAGGCCAACAGTGCATCCATACTATGAAACCTTTTAAGGAGAATGATCTCAGAATGCTGGTCAATAAACACCTTCTATTTAGGGTTTACCATTCAAAGCAATCGTTAGAGTCACCAGGAAATAAGAACTATCAGGGCTCCATTGGTTTATTCATATCCTCAGGTTGCCCAACAACCCTACCATAAAAAATCATGAGGAAACTTGGTGTTATATTTACAGGGCTTCTAAAACTCAGAAGCCACGTCTAAATTGGCCTGTCACCATACAGAGTCCCAAGTGGGTTCTTAAAGCCCAGAGGTCTTTTGGGGGACAAGCCAGTTCAGGGGTTCTCTGTAAGGAAAAACAAAGACGTTTCTGCCTCTGTCTGAAACACACAAGTTTCTCTTATCTTCATTAGTCTATTAATCTCTTGCCTTTTGGCTAATTTCTTTTCTTCCTCTTTCTGCTAATTCTATTTTAAGTCAATCATATTTAGCCATAGAAGCATTTAGATGGAGCTCTGAAGCAAGATGACCTCCTGACTCTGTCGGCCTGCCTCTGAAATGAAATGTGCTCTAGAAATAGTGCTTAAAACTCCACTCAGAGAGACTTCTTGCTTCAGGAAAAACACAGACAATATAATCACCAGCCAGGCTGGATTCAAATACCAGTTAGGCCCCTGTGGTTATATTTCTTTTGTTGTTTTTTCCTTCCCAAGCTCAGGTAAATGTCACTGATTACAAATGAGCTCTGTGCTCACAAAAGGCCTGGCTGCCCACAGACTCCAGGGCCAGTATCTTCACTCTTCTGAACCACCCTGGGAAGATGATTTCTTTTTTTAAATCAGGATTCCTATAGCCTCTCTCACTGCTTCTTGCCATTTCTCATTGACTTTTCAAAAGAGCTTCAAACGTTCCCATGAGCTGTATCATCTACATCTCCGGGTGACCACATTTATCTTGACCAACACAGAACATAGTAGGGTTGGTACTTTAAAGTGATGATTCTCTTCTTGACAGTCAAATCTTACCACATATCTCAAAAATAATTTTGATAATTTCTTCTTTCTGGAGGACAAAAGGAAAATGTATTAATTATATGACCATAATATTTCTTCCTATAGTCCTAAAAGCTATGTCTTACTACAGTCAGCATTGGTCTGTTTCCTTTTATTCTTTCACCAAAGGAAATAAATAGCACAGGGGTTAAAAGTTGGCCACAATATATCACAACTGAAATGCGTTTGCATTGTGAAATGTCATAGCTCAGATTTTCGCAGTTCAGATTGTGGCTTAGCATTTATCAGCTGTGTGACCTTGGACATAGATGATCTAACAGTATCTGTGTCTCAGGGCCGTGATGGAGATCGAATGAGGCTATGCACACAGAACTCCTAGGATAGGGTCTAGCGCCATAAGGTACCGCTTACAAGGTGCGGGCAATGCGTGCAATCAGTTACACAATTTAACCCACATGTGCTGAGCAACCAAGACAAATACTGGGGCCAAAAGAGAATTCATTCTACACTGTATTCCCTCTTTCTTTTCTCTACCGCTGTCCAGTTTTGCAAGTCTCCTTCCCAGCTTCCCAATACTTTGACTTTGGCACTTCCATGAAGTGTCGCCATATTCCTGAATGCCCTGGTCCTGCAGCCATCAGCCCCAGCAGAAGAGCCTGGGATGAGGTGGGTAGTAGAAATAAAGCTGCCAATGCTCTGCCCTGAGCAGCACATTTACGAATAACTGGGATGATGCGACAGAAGGCAGAATTCTATATTTGCCGAAGACAGGAAGGTGACAGGAATGATTAACTTAATAGAAGCCCAGAAAATCCCAACAGGAAGGAGGCATGAACCTGATCTAAGAAGATAAAAATTTAACAGTTGCAAAAGTAAAGTTTTGAAGAAAAAAATCTATACTGACAGAATTGGGGTAAAGATGACATCGTTGGTGATGTGACTTAACAGAAACACGTATGGAAAATATTCAGGGCACTTTAATTTAATTGTATTTTTAATTTAAATTGAGTAAAAGCCAATAATTCCAGTGGCTATTTAAAAAGAACTCCCAGATACAATATTATAAAATTATATAAAATGAAGTCATCAACATCACTGATATCTCTTTCGAGGGGGGTGGGGGCTTGTCATATTTTAGCACATTTAGAGAGGCATTTAATAAATCTGAAACCAGGACATGTCTAGAAAAGGCAAATGTCTATATTTATATATTTATATTATGTATTTGGAAAGGGGAAATATATGTATTTATATTCAATTTTTTACAAGTGGAGAAAATACTTGACACCAAGTTTATGATTGTAGTTTTTCACTTAACATTATTGCATAATTAATTTCCCATATTATTAAGTATTCTGAAAAACTTGAGGGTCACCTGGGTGGCTCAGTCAGTTAAGCATCCGACTTCGGCTTAGGCCATGATCTCACAGTCTGCGGGTTTGAGCCCCGTGTCAGGCTCTGTGCTGACAGCTCAGAGCCTGAAGCCTGCTTCGGATTCTGTGTCTCCCTCTCTCTCTGCCCCTTCCCTGCTCCCACTCTGTCTGTCTCTCAAAAATGAATAAACATTTAAAAAAATTTTAAAAAATTTTACTGAAGTTACTGAAGTCAGACCATTTAAGGTTCTTGATTCATCCTGCCAAAGTGACATTCAGAAAAATTGTAACAGACACCGCTAACAGCAGTCTATAAGAAAAACTGTTTTATTTTAGACACAAAATACTGGTTATTACTATTACATAATCTTTGCCATTTGATAGAACAAGAATTTGCAGTATTTTAAACTATACTTAGGCAATTCTCAGTGAGGCTCAATTTTATTTCATAAGCATGTTTCCAAGTTGTATCCTCGTGTGCAAATTCTTTGTATGTTTTTTGTCCATTATTTTCTATTAAAATGTTTCTCTTTCACTGATTTATAAGAATAATATATATATCAAAGTTGCATTCTAATGCTTTTCATTGTGCTTTTATGTCATAACTGGGTCTAAAATGCTTTAAGTACTCACATATATCAATCTTTTCCTCCTATTCTTTGCTTTTACGTGACTAAAATTGTTTTATTTTTTTCTACTCAAATTGCCCAATGACTACTTTGGCTATTTTTGCCAATGATGAAGCCATCAAATTTATATCCATCAAAAGATTCATAGTACTTCTTATTAGAAGTAGACAAATAAGTACTTTTGTAAGTGCTATGCTATTGGGTTGGAGCCAAAGAACCACGTTGGTCTGCTGGGATTTCCAGGGGTGGGAGCATGAGGGTGGGGTTGTGGTCCAGGGAGGTAGATTTTGAGCAGGTTGGGGTAGGAAATGGTGGCAGGGTAGAGGGGTTGGGGGAGGAACATTCCAGGCAGGGGGCAAAGTACACAAAGCACAGTGCATTACAGTACTTGAGTAAACTTAGGACTCAGGGTACATGGCAGAAAGGATGACAGGAAATGTGGAAGACAGATGAACTCTAGAAGGTCTCTGTGTCATGTTGAAGGGTGTGAATTTTATCCTGGGCAGCTAGAAGACACATGGTCCCTAGGCAGAGAAGAGATCTGATCACATTTTACTTTAAAAAGGTGATCATGGCAGCCAGTGGAGGGGGTTGAGGTTCCTAAATAGTTCAGGGGGAAAAGTGACACCAGAAAGCAGCAGTGGCAGTGGATGGGTAGGAGGGGCTGACCTGGAGAGACCTTTCAGAGGGACAATGAAGGGGTTGGTGAGTAATTGGAAGAAAGGGTGAGGAAAAGGAATCTCAAAGGAAACAAATGGTGATGGCACACTCTCAGAGGTAGGGAAGAATGGACTAGGCAGGCTGGGAGCTAATGAAGATCACCGGGGCTCAGCTTGGGCCTGGCTGGGTCTGATGCATCGAGGGGACATGTGGCTGGAGATGTCCAGTAGGCAGTGAGATGTAAGGTCTGGTGCTCAAGAGAGCAGTTCAAACTGGAGGCGGATTTAAGAAAAGCCAGTGTACAGCTGACTGTTGATGGCAGATGAGATTTCATGGAGCAGAGCCTTTCAGTCTTTTTTAAACTAGTGTATCCCCATACCCCCATTTGTTGAACATATTCTTTTCCATGTTTATAATCTAAAGACAATATTTTTTCACCCTCCATTCAACTTTACTATGATATTACATTAGCCTTTTCAAACTACAACCCCCCCATCCCCCACCTTCCTTTCATGGCTATCCCTTCCTGAGAGTTTAAAGACCAGGAGAGAGAAGACTGAGGGCAGACACTGAGAAACGCGAACATGTAAGGGACAGGTAGAGAAATAGTCTTTCTGAAGCAATTTTTGGCATGAAGTATTAAAACATCGAACTCTGCCATTGGTATTTGCCTCTTAAAAGAGTAGTTTGCTAATCTGGATGAATCTACAACTGACAGCTGTTTGGGGATATATTTGGTCAAGGAGAGAGCGTGGGTGGGAAGAAGAAAGAGGCCTTCTAAGAGCAGCATTTGTTGGGGAGCAGACTAGATTTGGTACCAGACAAGCCATCTCTGGCTACAAGGGTTCTGCTACTTGTTAGCAAGGTGACTTCAGGCATATGGCTCAAACTTTCTATCTGACTTAGCATGTCTTTCACTGAAGTATAGATAACAGTACCTCACGGGGCTATCGTATGGATTAACATGGAGTCTTGGGCAAGAGAGGGTTGTGGCCTACAGTCTGTCCCCTTCTCATTGCACCCTCTCCCCACCAGTTCTGCACTGCATGGGACCTGGGCCAGCATTCATGTAGTGAACACAGTCCTCAATTCTGAGCTCTGTCCAAATTCCCTGAAAACACTTTCCCCTTGCCCACCTTTTGGGTGGACCCATGCATACAGGTCAGTGCTGTCAGCTTTCCAAATGGGCCATTTAGGCAGGCAATTCTTGGATCCTGTGTGTCCAGAGTGTAATATGGGGGGGGGGCATGAGCTCAGGGTGGTCACTCTTGTTGGCCCTGAGGACTCCTCACCCAGGAAAGGGTACAGCTGAAGAAGTACTAAAGGTCCAGAGTGGGCCCTCTAAGGAGCCCCCAGGCATCTTACCCAGTAAGGGTGGTACTGATGTGAAGGAGCCTACACAGTACCGGTCACATACTAGATTCGCACTTAATGAAAATTCTCTCTTCCTTCATTCATCCTTCCCTGCTAGGCCCTTTTCTAGAATCTAGAAAGCCAAATCAGCAGAATGACACCCCCATTTCTAAGATCTCTGCCTCTTGGTTCAAAATCTTCTGCTCAATGGGAATGCAAGCTGGTGCAGCCACTCTGGAGAACAGTATGGAGGTTCCTCAAAAAACTAATTTTAGAACTACCCGATGACCCAGCAATTGCACTACTAGGCACTTATCCATGGGATACAGGTGTGCTGTTTCGAAGGGACACATGCACCCCCATGTTTACAGCAGCACTATCAACAACAGCCAAAGTATGGAAAGAGCCCAAACGTCCATCGATGGATGAATGGATAAGGAAGATGTGGCATATATATACAATGGAGTAATATTCGGCAATCAAAAAGAATGAAATCTCCAGTTCCATCCATTTGCAGCTATGTGGATGGAACTGGAGTGTATTATGCTAAGTGAAATTAGAGAAAGACAAGTATCCTATGACTTCACTCATATGAGGACTTTAAGAGACAAAACAGATGAACATAAGGGAAGGGAAACAAAAATAATATAAAAACAGGGAGGGGGCAAAACAGAAGAGACTCATAAATATGGAGAACAAACTGAGGGTTACGGGAGGGGGTGTGGGAGGGGGGATGGGCTAAATGGGTAAGGGGCACTAAGGAATGTACTCCTGAAATCATTGTTTCACTATATGCTAACTAATTTGGATGTAAATTTTAAAAAATTAAAAATAAAATTAAAAAAAATTTCTGCTCAGGAGATAAAAGCCTAACTTGGCCCCAAGCATCACCATACATCATTTCGTCTGCTCAGGATCCACATATCTACTCCTATCATAGCATTTATCAAACTGCAGGTGAACATCGTTTGCTTGTCTTTCTTTCTAATGGGCTGTGAGCTCCTTGAGTTCAGAGACAGAATCTTTTATTCTCGACAATTCCCCTGGCACCTACGTCAGAGCCTGACTCAGAATACATGCCCAATAAATGTCGGTGAAATGAGGGAACAAATGAATGGATGAAGGAAGTCAGGCCCTCTCCCCATGTTGGGATAGGAGGGAGGGTATAAACCAATGGGGAATGTTCCTCTGGGGATTTGACATACATTCTCCCTGCTACTCTGGGGGAGGCATTGATGTGCACACAGCTGTTTCATGCCCATAGGCATCTGGGGGTGTCTGCCTTGTGGTGAGGAAGAGCAAAGAGGAAAAGGCAAACAGGCCATAAAGAAAGTATGTGTTCTGTTTGTCATATGCCCAGCTCTCGTGTCTTACCATCACCACCTAAACTCCCAACCCCCTACACCTGGATTCACTTAGCACAGCAAATAGGGTCACTGTCCTCAGACCATGACCCACTGAACAATCAAAAAGGGGAAAAAAAAAAAAGAGAAGGTTCTTGTTGCTTCTCCACTCTAGGACATGTAGTGCCTTCCAATGAGAAAGGAAGAAAAAGACTTTGCCACAGAATTTCTAAAACTTTCCCACCCCGTGGGACGTTAATGAGTCAGCTTTTTATTTGCAATGATGCGGGGAGAATAAGGAAAAGTTTGTCGTTGCCTCACAAGTTCTCTGGAATAAGTGAATCCGTACCTTAAAGTAGTCCCCATTTTGTGATGGCTGTTCTCAGAGTACTTCCTAAAGGAGCCAGTCAAGGAAACAGAACTCCCATTCCGGAACGTGAAGGATCACATAAATTAAAAGTTACCTGGTCGGGTGGCTTCTTTGAAACAGCTCACCTCCTTGTTACCATGTCTAGCAGGGGTCGGAGGGAAGTAGCAGCATATCCCCACGAGGCTGGGTAAGGGTTGCCTGGTGTTATTTCTCCCTCACGCTCAGATCAGTTACCTCATGCCCAGTCAACACTGGGCTTGTAGCAGTGATATCATTTAAAAAGCAACTGGAGCTCTGCGTCCAAAGAATTCATGCTTCTGAAGCTAAAACATGAATGTAATAATTTTGCAAATGTAAACCCTCAATTACCCTCTAGGATGGATACTCACAGTAAGTCCTGCGTCTCCCTTTGGTCCTTGTAACCCCTACTTAGTGGAAGAAGAGTAACAGTCAGTGTAGGTTGGAACAAGCTAACGTATAAAATTACACTAAGACTTTAAAAATCATTTCTTGCCTGTTTCCCTGGAGATCCAGGCTCCCCAATTTCACCTTTATCACCTTTCTTTCCCATAGCGCCCCGTTCTCCATGCTCTCCCTTTGTAATATAGTGAAAAAATAAGTATAGAACGTAAATATTAAAGCCAAACTCTAAAATTTGGTTCGTTTGCAAGCGGCATCTCTTAAAGACCTGTGGGGCTTGTTGATACAAATATACTATCGGAAAAAAATGGCAAGCATTATATTTAGATCCCATCCCCACCCCCCAGGTACCATAATCTAATTCATGATGAGCCGGGGGTCTCAAGGTGAGGAGATCTTGAGTTACTATCAGATCGGCTGGCTACCTTCGGGAAGTTCAACTATTGTAACATTCTAACCAGGGTTATCCAGTGTTTTCTATGTGGTATGTTGTAAGGATTTGTTCCTTTATCAGCTGGCTTTTAAGGATGAAAAAATGAGATTTTATGAAGTAAGCATGTTTATAGTTAGGAAAGGAAATGCACAAGGAACTGCTTTCAAATGGATTGTTTCCTCTGAGAGCTGTCAGGATAAATGACCAGTAGAAGTGTTCTTCTAAAGTTTATGTTAAGCTATTGAGATCCTAAACCTAAGCATTTCTCTAAGGCCCTGAAATGCTTACCTTCTGGCCAGGGAGGCCATGGCCTGTCATGCCTTTTGGCCCTGGAAAACCTTGAGGTCCTTGCTCCCCCTACACACAATATAAAGAAGGGATCATCCCATTAATTTCCCAAGATAACTCAGAAAATTCCTTGGGTCATATATACACTTGCAGTTTCAGAACAGCCTTATAACATTATCTAAATTGCAGGGGAGGGGTGCCTGGGTGGCTCAGTCAGTTAAGTGTCTGGCTCTTGATTTTGGCTCAAGTCGTGATCTCCTTAGTGAGTTTGAGCCCAGTGCATTGGGCTCTGCACTGACAGTGCAGAGCCTGCTTGGGATTCTCTGTCTTCTTTGCTCTGCTCTCTGTCCCTTCCTCTACCCTCTCAAAAATAAATAAATAAACATTTAAAAAAAAAAACAAAACAAATTTGGAGGGGACTATGTATGTCAGATGGGCTCGATTCTTTGCTAGGAAAAATTTAACTTCTGAATCTGGGGTAGAAGTCAAGGAGCTGATTTATAGCATTTGCCTATTTCTGTGTTGTAATTACTCCCACCTTGGCCAATTTCAAACTGTGAACATTATATCAATCAGTTCACACATAACAAGCAGCTGTTATTTCAGTTGTGATATTAATGGTGATTTTTATAAACTTCTCTACATTTTTCTATATTTTTTGATAGGCTAAAAGCATTTATTATCTTAATAATGGAGGAAATGAGGATATAACAGCATCTCTACCCAATGAATGTCAAACAACTGTTTATATAATTACCATATACTGTTAGTTCCAGCCCTGATAATTTTTTACCATGAATCTATTTATCTAAATTTAGTACCTCCTTAATTCAGAAAATAAAAATGTATTCATTTCAAGGACTTTAACTGCCCCCTCCTGTACCTTAACATTATCTCCTGTCCCCTGCCCCTTGCTCCCTAAAGAACACAAAGGGCTTTCATGATGTTGAGCATGAAACAGAATAACCCCTGTTCAGTATACAGTCATAGTTCTGATGCTGCTTAACTCTGAATCATTATTAGCAATGAGTCTGTGGCAAAGCTTTGTGGATTCTCCTGGTCAGGAGCTCCGGGGATTTCACTTGCTTACCTTGAATATCTTTCTCAAAGGTATACTCACCACACCTACTAGAACTGCTGAGATTCTTAATGAAAACCTCAGACTATGAAATGAGAATCAAGGATAGGGGTAGGAGTAAAATATGCATTTTGCCATGGCCTTCTAGGACTTGAGAGCCACTGCTGCAGAAGGCCAGATAGCTTGCTTGGAGACCATTGTAACTTTGAGTATTGGCATTCCTCAGCCCCCCTTCCTAGCTCATTGGCTTTCAAGCTTTTTAAAATCAACAGGACCCTTTCTTTCAAAAAGTATTAATAATGAAATATTTCAGACATAAAATTTATACTGAAGAAGGCAAACACTCACCTATATACCACCATATTAAAAGATGAAATGGTGCAGATACCACTGATATACCCTGATGTACCCAATCCTATGCTCTTAACAAGAGGGGAAATCTTTTCTGAAACTGACATGCATCACTCATATCCATGTTTTTATGCTTTAACTACATATATATATTCTAAGACAATGGATAATATTTAACATTTTAAACTTCAGATAAGTGATATACTTATGCATTCAATTGTATTCTAAAACTTTTTAAAGCTTGGTTATTTATTTTGAGAGAGAGTGTGTGTGCTTGGGGAAGGAGCAGAGAGACAGAATCCCAAGTAGGCTCCACACTGTCAGTGCAGAGCCCGACATGGGGCTCACATACACAAACCATGAGATCATGACCTGAGCCAGAACCAAGAATGGGATGCTTAACCAGCCACTCAGGCACCCCACATCCAGTTTTTCTTAAAAAAAATTTTTTAACGTTTATTTATTTTTTGAGAGAGAGAGACACACACAGTGTGAGCGGGGGAGGGGCAGAGACAGTGGGAGTCACAGAATCCAAAGCAGGCTCCAGGCTCTGAGCTGTCAGCACAGAGCCCGATGTGGGGCTTGAACTCATGAACCACTAGGTCATGACTTGAGCTGAAGTTGGATGCTCAACTGAGCCACCCAGGAGCCCCTCCAATTTTTATTTTAAATATCAGCATTATCTGTTGGAAATTTGTCTGTGTACCTATACATAGTTCTAGTTTGTTAATTTTCTCTGCTGTACAGTACACCATTAAATAACTCGACTATAATTTATTCATTATCCTAGTGATGGATATGGTTGTTTCCAATATTTCCCAGTTACAAATAACACTTCAATAAATACGCTCTTATATATCTTTGCATACTTGTACATATCCCTAAAAGGGAACCTTTTCATTAAAACAAATCTCATATAGGGGGTACAAAATAAGATGAATATAATTGGAGACTCCTTTTGAAATGTGCAACTTTTGTTGGACCCAAGACTTGGCTAAACTTCTAGGTCCTTCTCATCTCTGCCATGTATTTCTAAATGCAAGGCAGGTATGGGGTTACAGTTTTGCCTCCTCAATTCATCTCCAGAGGACTTAGACCAAGTTCCTTACAAAGGTCAGATTGCAGAGAACTCATTTGCTGAAGGTCTTTTTCATCTTGGTAACTGTTGAGCCAAGCACACACAGTGCTATGGTAGAGTGGGCCCACAGTAAAGGCTTGTGCAGTATTGTGCGTGGATGTCTCAGGCCTGAGGACACCCACCCCAGAAGAAGGAGTGGTGCCTCTGTTTGTTCTGTTGGTTGCTTCAGTGGTGATAGGAGACAGGCAGAGATCGCTGGTCTTCTATACTCCGTTCACATTCAAGAGAGAATAGTCTTTTCTCACCCAGGAAATATGGTGGTATTGAGAGCCCCAGAACCTTGGATAGGGATTGGTGCCACTTAAATATGCCTGAGACAGTAAATCCGCATTCAGATTCCAAGCTGGATATTCAAGCAGGAGAAAGGAGAGGAGAAAAATCTGTTCTGTTTCCGAAGATTGCACAGCTAACACAGGTATGAAGAGGAATAGACAGGAATATGTGGAACACAGACCAACCTCATTACACTTGCTGAAAAACGTGCTCTAAGAGTGGATGTGCAGCCTCATCTTGAATATGAAGGGTAGAAGGGTCTGTCTACATACAGACTGGGTGGCCAGCTCACAGAGTCATAGGCAGGGTGGTGGGAAGATGCCTGCCTGAGATTCTGCCATTCTCTGTTCTAATTAAAAAGAAAATAAGAACCAAAAGTTATATGAAGTGTATCATAAGACAGGTGTGTCGGTAAGGGATACTTTGGCATAGATTAGTTTTCTCATATTTTTTTGTGGGCGTGAAGGAAGACATCTTTATTCGACCAGGTAACTGGTTGAAAGGTAGCTTGAGGGTGTCAGGAAGATGCTTGAGACCGCTGCGACCTGAGCTGGGGGGGAGGGGGTGGTCAGGAGGTTTCCTAGCCAGGTGGAAGGGGATTGAAGGTTCATGAGAGAACACTAGAAGATCTACAGTCGGCTTTGTCCCAGCCCTGAAGGACAGAAGAGTGCGGAAAACACAGCAGCTAGGACTGGGATATGATAGCAAATTATCACTGGGAATTGCAGTAGATGAAGTGGGTCCAGAAAGAACTTGACACCTTTCTGACAATTATTCAGAATAATTATGTCTTTTACAACCTTTTGGATCCTATGACAGCTAATATAGATGTCCAATAGATGTTTATGACTAACTAGCTTCCTTTAAGAAATTACACAATTTCCTAGCAAACTTAAAAGCTACTGTGGCCTCACTGCCAAGCCCTGAGGGAAAAACCTCAAAGTAGCCTCTAATCACGTCAGGATCAGTTCCGTGGTCAGGAATTTATTTTGCATTACTTCACATTATAGATATTTTATATGTAATTGTTAACACTGTAGCTATTCCAGGCAGCTGGGTTTCCCTATAAAGAGGCCCCTTTTTTCCCCCTTTTAATTATCAGTTTACCTTCAAAATACTTGAAATCTTCCTATAACTTTCAGACTGTACTATCTGGCTAGCAGCAAGAAGACCTCTTAATTTGGCAGAGGTGAATGCTCTCCAGTCACCTGTGTTTTTCCTTACAAGTCTCAGGAAAATGATACACAATTATATCAGCCTGGATCAGATGCAACTACAGGAAAGAACCTGTCTATCTGAAGGTGTCATTAAATCCAAATTTCAAACCCAGTTTCTCAACCACCGTATCTCAGCCTTAGATTTTCATTGTTCAGATATTTAAGGTGCAGTAAGAAAAAAAAATCAAACTCACGGATGATCAAAAACTATAAAATGAACTTCTGGCTTCCTTTTAGGGAAATTTCTAGAAACTAGAAAAGGCTGCTTTCATTTTTAAATCCACAGTAAAAAAAATGCTAACTAATCTATGAAAGCACAACTTTTTCTCAGAGCATCATAGACCTGTGGTTGCAGCACAACCACCTAGCTCAAAATCTAAGGAAACAAAGGATCCTCTAAGGAGAGACAGGACACAGGTAGTTACTTAGCTGCTGGAGACACCAGATGTCATACAAGCTGGTAAGAACTTAGTGAAAATTCTTAACCAATGGCTGAGTGTGGGCTAGTGTAAGAAGACAGGACCTCTGGGAGCTCCAGACGCAGGGGAATTTATACCCACTGTCTCATGAGCTCTTCGGGGACCTCACCAGTGCTCATGAGAGAGACTGGGGGCAGGGCGAGTCCCAAAGCTTCCCTAGTGGTGCAGGCCCAGGGAAAGGAAGCAGGTAACCCCTGTGAAAAGCACAAAGCCTCTTGTGGGACAAAAGTCTTAAGCTTCTGGGGGAAGTACAGCAAACGCTGTCACCTTTAGGGCATAGATGATCCATGGGAGCTGGAGGAAGGAAATAGAATAAAACTTGCAGGAATGGGTCCCAGATCTTTGGAGATGTCCTAACTACTTGGAAAGGGTCAGGAAACCCTCCTCATTAGAAGCCTCTTATGCATTTGCTGGAACTTGTGAAACTGTACACTTAAAAGGTAAGTAATAAGATTATAAATACTCTTTTACTAAACAATAAGAAGAGTCTTTTAAAAAGTAAAAAGAATTAATAGAACACTTGGCAAAATGAATAGGGTCTATAGAGGAAATAGTGTAGCAATGATAATTTTTTGATGTTTATAATTTTACTGTGTTATGTAGGGGAATGTAGTAAATATTGATAAATTTTGAAGGTAGGGAGTACAAGCTCAGTCAAGCAGGCCTTTGAATGAAAAGCAGCTTGAAGTAAGAAAGCAGTATTAGATTAAGATGTTGACTTAGTGGGTAAATGGCAGAGTTAGCAAGACATGGTAACCTGCCTGAATAGTCATCTAAGTATTTGGCCTCAAATCCAGGAACCATTCTGTATTGAAAGGGATTATTTTCTTAGGCTTTAAGGAAATGGCTAGTTCACTTTAGATGGAAAATAGTATTTCCCTGGTGGCCTACAGAGTACATATAATTGTACATGTAGACAGAAGGAGCTTATCTAGGGGCGCCTGGGTGGTTCAGTCGGTTAAACATCTGACTTTGGCTCAGGTCATGAGCTAACAGTTCATGGGTTTGAGCCCCATGTCAGGCTCTGTGCTGACAACTCAGAGCCTGGAGCCTGCTTCGGATTCTGTGTCCCTCTCTCGCCCTGCCCCTCTCCCAGTCGTGCTCTGTCTCTCTCAAGAATAAATAGACGTTAAAAATAAAAAAAAGAAGAAGAAGAAAGAGCTTATCAAGGGACCCTCTAGAACAACCTAATGGTCTGGCATTTTGGCACCTCTCTCCTTCCACCTAAATTCCAAGCATAACATTCTTCTGTTACAACTAGCAACTGCCAATGATTTGTGTGTCTACATGCGAAGGACTGAGCCAGGTAATCAGAGAGCTAGACATATGCTTATTTAATCGCTGTAATAACCTAGGGACAAGTATATAAGTGCTAAAACTGAGGCTTTGCAATTCTTTTCCATCACCTTGGATTGTATTTGATTTCACAGCAATGCTTTCTTTGAACAGTAAATCTCTCCAAAGGTGGTTCTCCCAAAGGCTCTGTTTTTCTTCGCTCAGTTCTGTCTCGGCACAGACTAGAAGCTAAGCAGCTTCTCCATCTCCAGCCTGAAAATCAAGAGCCTCCAGCTTCTTCAAATCCTTCTCTTTGTGGAATTGAACTCCTTTAACTTAGTATCCCATCTTGATATGTTAACATTCCCTAACACGGGCTAAGACAGCCTAATGCTTGTCCCGCAAAGCAGCCCACTTGGTTGGGAATACAATCAGTGGTTACATTATTTGTGATCAGGCGAGCCTTCTGCTGGAGCATAGCCTAGGCTCACCTGGTACCTGGCCAGAATATCGTCCTAATGGGCCTAAATGGAACAACATGGCTTCATTATACTTGATTTTCATTCAAATGGTGATTGAGTCCCATTGTATCCCATGAGAGGCAGAGAAATGGTTTACTTTTTATAGATTCAGGGACTGATTGTGAATCTGTTCCTAAAAATGGTTTAAAACCTGCACCATCTGTTCCTCCCCTCCTCTCCATGGCCCGCAATTCAGGGTCTTTTTTTAATAATCTAAGAAGTGTCAGCCATGTACAGCAAGGGTTTTCAAAACAGCTCCAGTGGAAACTTCCATGAGTTGGACCAAAATGTTGCTGACGTTAATATTGATGGCTATATTCATTTCCTATTGTTGCTGTAATGAATCACCACAAATTTGGTGGCTGAAAACAGCATAAATTTGTTCTCTTACTGTTCTGGAAATCAGAAGCACAAAGTCAGTTTCACTGGAATGAAGTCAAGGTATCGGCAGGATTGGTTTCCCCTGGAGGCTCTGAGGAGAGCATCTGTTTCCTTGACCAAGAAGTTCTAGTGGTCACCTGTATTCTTTGGCTTGTGGTCCCTTCCTTCATCTTCCTCCACTCCATCCCTGTGTCCACCGTCACATCACCTCTTCTGTAGTCTCTTCTGCTTCTGCTCCCCTCTTATAAGGACACTCATGATCAGACTGAGGGCCCACCCAGACAATCCAGGATCACGTCCCCACCTCAAAATGGTCAACTTAATCATGTGTGCAAAGTTTCTTCTGCCATAGAAGGTAATATTCACAGACCCTCAGGATTAGGACATGAACGTCTTTAGGGGCCATTATCCAGCCTACCCCGTTGGCTTTTTCCCTATTCATGCAAATACGTGTATATGCAATTTAGTTTATACTCTAGGGGTGCTAAGGTAACATTTGAAATACCATAATCAGTGGGCCATACTTTAAAGACAGGTGCTTTAACACTCACTCTCTGAATTTGCTCCAGAGGGATAACGGAAACAATTTATCCTTGGGGAAATAAGAGGTATTCAAGACCTGTCATAGCTAGGAATTTTGTGCAGATACCTTACTCCTTGCACGAATGGGGTAAAAGAATCAGCCAAATGCTTTGGTAGGGCACCCTAATTCTAGAACTCATTCGAAACAGGTGCCTTCAACCCTCATTCCATAATGAAGAGTCCCTTCACTGATTTAAAAGGTTAAGTGGTCCAATCATGAGAATATGGTTGTATTTATCTTAGAGAAATCATTTTATGCAAAGTGCTTGTCAAAGTGCTTTAAAGAAAACCAGAAAATTGGAAATTGGACCAGGCTTCGGTGCATGTTTTTGTGCCTCCTTATTAATAAGTAGCAGAACATTGGGTAGAATTCTATCTGAAACTTGCTTTCATTAAAACACACAATCCGATAGCAAGGTTGTCTAGGAGGAAGCAAGTAACTCCTACCAACCTCTAATCTTCAGGGGCTACTGAGAGTCATCAAAAAGATTCTGACAAATTTAAATGTCCAAATTGGCCTTGCTCAGCTCACAACACTCATAGCCAAATGTGCTCAATTTGGGCATATTTCCCTCCAATTCTTTCTCTTAAACTTTGAGTCCCTGCTTCCATTTTTCTGTTTATATCTGCCAGCAGATGTTAATAGAGTTGAACAATTAGCACATGAATATTCACAAATGATCTCAGCAGTCAAGCCACCAAACTGGACTGTTTGATTGCTTTGTGGACATATGTGCTCCCGGTTATGATTTTCTATCTGACTGCAGAATTTGGTCCTATTTTCCAATAATAAAATTGTTCTTAGCATAAATTTCAGAATTGAATACATTGATAAGTCATAGTGCAAAGACCTTCATGGCTTCAAGGGGCTTTGCTGGATCAACTCAATTGTACACATTAACTTTGTCTGCCTAAGTAGCCTTCTGTAAAACCTGCCAAATTTCATGAAAATCTTGCATGGCATTTGGCTACACTTACTGCATAAATGATACATACAAGGAGACAAGGTCAGCTTTATGGCAGTTGCCTCTGCTAGAGACAGGAGACTCTGGAATGCTCCCCTTGCTGGCTACCTGCATAGTCCAGGCTCCCAGTTTCCCTCCTGCCGTTGACAATTTGCGTTTTACTTCTCCAGTATCTCTTTTGGTGCTCTCTGTGCCCTCAAGGTAGATGTCTGCCATGGTCCTTACTTTTGTTTTGCAATATTATCCACGTGCCTGGCATTAGTAGTGACCCTACGAGGATAATCTCCACTTTTCTGATCCCCAGTCTCACCCCAGTCTCTCTGCTCTGGGCCTAACTTTATATCTGCTTTCCAGAACTTTCCACCTGCTAGCCATATCAGAACCAAATCCATCAAATAGAGAAATTCTACTCGGCCAAGCCTGCTTTGTTTTCTGCCTTTCCCTCTTTGACTCCAGGCTTGGGGTTCTCTTCGTGTCCTGAACTTCTGTGTCCTCTCTAAATACCCTCATTCCATCTGTGGGCCAGTCCTGGCCCACCAAACATATTCAAGGAGTTTTCCCTGACCCACTCTCGCCCCAGCCATGAGTAATACCCCACAGCATGCCACACCTCTCCTGTGGCACATGTCTAACGGGTTTGGGCATGCACATCTTTCTGTCCTACTTAAATTCCCAAAGTAGATTCTTCATCTTCTTTGTCTTTCTACCTTCCGAAGTACCCATTTCAGGGCCCTGCATATCCAACTGAGCTAGATGGAGTGGATGTGGAGGCCTGCCACCTTGTTGGTAGAAGTTGTCTAGACACCATACACCCTAAACTCTGTTTTTATGTTCACAAATCCTCCACTCCCAACACACACACACACACACACACACACACACACACACACACACACACAGGTAATGAGGTGCCTCTCTGGTTAATATAATGCAAATTCCATGATAAGCTTTTGGGATCAATAGGGAAAAGAGATAACAAAAAGATGTGTGGAAGTGCTGGCAGAGACTTCACGATGTGGGTGCTGAAGGGGGCACTTACAAGCACGTCATCTGGCCTGGAGTGTGGAGCTGTGTCCTGACCACTTTAGCAGTGCGGCCAGGGTGTGGGGACGCTAGGAGGTGCTGATCTGTATGGCCACAGCTGCTGCCACAGCAGCGGGACAGGGGGCCTCCTGCTGTGGGGCCTCCTAGCACAATGGTATAAGGGTCTAAGTCTGCTGAGCGAAGAGATGCCATGAAATGTTGTATGCTTTTCAATTCTACTTCTCTTTTCCATGGCTCAGTTGCTTAGCAGACAAGAATGGATCCAGAAGTAGTGAAAAGGGCAAAGCCTCTTTTCCGCTGATTTAATACGAGGGCAGGCTGAATAATGGCCCCAAAGAAATGCAGGTCCTAATGCCCAGAACCTGTGAGTGTTATATAGAAAAAAAAAGTTTTGGCAGATGTGATTAAGGATCTGAAGAGAGATTTTGATCTCTTACTCAAGAGATTATCCTGGATTATAGAGGTGGGTCTTCAATACAATCATAAATATCCTTACAGGGGTGCCTGGGTGGCTCAGTGGGTTAAGCGTCAAACTCTTGATTTAGGCTCAGGGCACGATCTCACAGTTCAGGAGCTGGAGCCCCGTGTGGGGCTCTGCGCTGACAGCATGGAGCCTGCTTGGGATTCTCTCTCTTTCCCTTTCTGTCTGCCCCTCCCCTTGCCTCTCTCTCTCTCTCTCTCTCAAAATAAATAAATGAACATTTAAAAATAAAATAAATAAATACCCTTATAAGAGGGAGGCAAAGGGAGACTTGACAGAAGAGAAGATCATGTGATAGTGCAAAGCAGAGTCAGAAAAGATGCATATCACTGGCTTTGAAGACAGACAAAGGGGCCATGAGCCAAGGAATGAATGCAGGAGTGTGGCTCTAGACACTGGAAGAGCAAAGAAATAGATTATCGGCGAGACTCCCTGTCAACATTTGGTTTTTGCCCCGTTAAGTTTCATTTTAGACTTCTAGGCTCCAGAGCTGCAAAAGAGTAAGCTGGTGTTGTATTAAGCCACAAATGTGATAATTTGCTACAACAGCCAGAGGAAACTAACAGAGACACCGACATTCTCATTTCTCCCACTTGTAGCAGATCAGACCACAACACATGGCATTTTGCATTAAATTACCAAAAAATATTTTGTCTCAGAAATCGTTTGTATTTCAAGTGTCACAAAGTGACAATTCTAATATTAAAATGAGAAGGCCGTGAGCAGCACTTAGGGTGGCTCTGGGCTTTGTGGAAAAGTTTGAGAAGCTGTGATTTTCAGTAGCCTTTCTCCCTTCAGGAGAGGAAACAATGTTGAAAAATATTTCACACACCAAAGGGAAGGTTGTTCAATATAGCACATCACTTTTGCAAGATAGTTGGAGACTGGTAGAAGAAGATTATGAGCTACTAAGGATAATGGTTCAGAATGAATAAATCCATCCCTTTTAAACCTGCCTTGGTTCAGGGCGCATGGGTGGCTCAGTTGGTTGAGAGTCCGACTTTGACTCAGATCATCATCATGGGGCTTGTGAGTTTGAGCCCCGTGTCAGGTTCTGTGCTGACAGCCTGGAGCCTGGAGCTTGCTTTGGATTCTGTGTCTCCCTCTCTCTCTCTGCCCCATCGCCCCCTCGCGCTTTCTCTTTCTCTCTCTCTCTCTCTCTCTAACGATAAATAAACATAAAAAAAAAATTTCAACCTGCCCTGCTTCAGATTCACCTCACCCATGGGTTAAACTGTTACAATAGTTTAATGCAGGCCTTTACTTCAGCTCATGTACATCTATACTAAACATTCTCACTTGTGGGGCCAGAGAGAGAGATGCTAGCATGCAAGGGAGAGGATATTTCCAATGGCACAGCCCACCTCTTACCCCCACACCACCATCTAAAAAGGGAACAATGAGTACAGCTGAGGATGGAGTGTTCTGGATGTGGGAATGGTGTGGAGGCAGAGGAATGAGAAGCCCTGCCCCAAGCTGTCACATACTAAAACATTCAGCTGGCCAGGTCACTCCCGTCCTTAAAAAGGACAAGGTTTACACCCAAGACAAATAAAATCATGTATCTACACAAAGCTTACACATAGGGGTTCATAACAACATTATTTATGACAGCCAAAAAGTGGAAATAACCCAGTGTTCATCAATGGACAAATGGACAACCAAATATGGTACATCTCTACAGTGGAATATTATTTGGCCACATAAAGAAAGTTCTAGTACAACATGAATAACCTTTTTTTTTCTAAGTTTTTATTTAACTTCCAGTTAGTTAACCTACAGTGTAGTATCAGTTTCAGGTGCACAGCTTAGTGATTCAACCCTTACAATACCCAGTGCTTATCAGGGCAAGTGCCCTCCTTAATCCCCATCAATATGGATGACCCTTGAAAACATGATGCTAAGTGAAAGAAACTAGCCACAAAAGACTACACACTGTGTGAGTCTGTTTATAAGAAATGTCCAGAATTGTCGAATCCATGGAGACAAAAAGTAGATTAGTGGTTGCCAGGGACGAGAGGTTGAGTGGGAAGGGAAAGGGGAGTGACTATTATGGGACAGAGGGTTTCTTTTGGGGATGATGGCAATGTCCTAAACTTAGGTTGTGTTGATAGTTGCACAAATCTGTGAAAATACGAAACTTCACTGACTTGTTTACTTTAAACAGGTGACGTGTATGGTATGTTAGTTATATCACCATAAAACTGAGTTTTTAAAATAAACAAACCCTTCCAGGGTTTTCTATCATCAGAGCAATGGCTCTTCAACTTTGGTATACATCAAAAATATCTGTAGAGTTGTGAAAACAAAGATTACTGGCCTCCACACTAAAAGTTACTGATTCATTATGTCTAGGTGGGGCTCAAGACCTTGGATTTTTTAAGTGTTTATTTGTTTTTTGAGAGAAAGAGGGAGAACGCGTGCACACACACATGCAGGGGAAGGGCAGACAGACAGGGAGACAGAGGATCCTAATTGGACTCTGCACTGACATCAGAGAACCCAATGCCAGGCTTGAACTCACAAACCATGAGGTCATGATCTGAGCCAAAGTCCGATGTTTAACTGAGCCACCCAGGCACCCCAAGAACTTGCATTTTTTTTTAATATTTGTGTATCTTGAGAGAGACAGAGTGAAAGAGAGAGAGTGTGTGCATGAGTGGGGGAGGGGCAGAGAGAGAGGGAGAGACAGAATCCCAAGCAGGTTCTGTGCTGTCAGTACAGAGCCTGATGTGGGGCGTGGTCCCATGAACTGTGAAATCATGACCTGAGCCAAAATCAAGAGTCAGATGCTTAACCGACTGGTCTACCCAGGTGCCCCAAGAATCTGCATTTTTAACAGGTTCCTAGGTGAGGCTGATAGAGCTGGTGGGGAGCCCCTTTGGGAATCGCTGACTGATAGGCTCCAGCCAAAGCTCTTTGGCTTGGCCCTAATGTCCCTTTACAGACTGGCCCTGCGTGTTTTACCAGTTTATTCCTCTAAAGTCTTCCTCTCATCTTAACCTTATCTCATAAAGATCTAGTTCTAGTTGGGATGAGCACTGGGTGCTGTATGGAAACCAATTTGACAATACATTTCATATTAAAAAAAAAAATCTAGTTCTAGTTCCCCACCAAGTTCTGGCCATCTATTACACACTGGGCATTGATTCATCCGTAGCATCTAGCCCAGGGCCTGGTGCATAGAAAATGTTAAATTAATGATTTAAAAAATTTTTTACATTTATTTATTTTTGAGGGACAGAGAGAGAGAGAGACAGAGCACAAGTGAGTGAGGGGCAGAGAGAGAGGGAGACACAGAATGCAAAGCAGGCTCCAGGCTCTGAGCTGTCAGCACAGAGCCTGACATGGGGCATGAACTCACAAACTGTGAGATCATGACCTGAGCTGAAGTCGGATGCTTAACTGACTGAGTCACCCAGGTGCCCCATAAATGTTCAATTAATGTTTTTGAACCAGCGGTTGGTCCCAGACCACCCCAGCACCCTTCCATCTCACATGAACAGATAACTACCTCCTCCTAAAGTCAATGTTATCCCCTTATTGAAATCCCCTGGGATAGGGGCCATAAAGAAAAAGGAATAAGAAAGCAAAATAATACTCATGAGGTATAAACCTTAAAATTCTAAATATACCAAACTATATAAGCCATGCATCCTTGGGCATGTAGCCAAAGGGAAGATTCTAATTAGAGTTAACTAGCCTCAGTATTCACCAACTTTAGAAACACCAAGAGGAAATGCATGGTGAGAGTCCGTTACATACTTAACATGAACAGAAAAGTACAGTAGGCAGCTTTATACATAAGCAGAAGGTAGCAGCTCCAGCTGTCACAATAAATGTGTCTTGACTGTCACACTTTTAGGTGTGAAGGCTGGTAAAGATGATGTTGACTTTATTTCATCACCATATGACTCTGGGGAAAGGGAAACTGATTTAGGCTCTATGTGACATGTTTAATTATATCAAAAAGAAGGTATCGGGGGCGCCTGGGTGGCTTGGTCGGTTAAGCGTCCGACTTCGGCTCAGGTCATGATCTCACGGTCCGTGGGTTCAAGCCCCGCGTCAGGCTCTGTGCTGACAGCTCAGAGCCTGGAGCCTGTTTCAGATTCTGTGTCTCCCTCTCTCTCTGCCCCTCTCCTGTTCATGCTCTGTCTCTCTCTGTCTCAAAAATAAACGTTAAAAAAAATTAAAAAAAAAAAAGATATCAATGTGACATTCAGCCAGGTCTCTCCTTAGGCCCAATGTATTTCCTGTCAGTAGGTTTGGTGACAACTGTTAATGTCACCAATGTGACACCAATGTTAATGCACCAATGTGTGGTGCACCAAGAACAGGCCAAAAGGTGAATTGCTCCAACGCTTTATCCCATGGTCTCCTTTGGCTGCACCAATGACACCCAATCCACCCACTATGCCAACACTCTTGCGGATCAGGCCCCGGCCATCCTGGAACTCAAATAGCTGCTCTCCCCATGTAGAAATTCTGGAGGCGGTGTTGACACTTGTGTTTGAGATGTGAATTATAGGACCTATGCCTCTGTACTGTCCTCCTAGTTGTTTTTTTTAAATTAATGTTTACTTATTTTGAGAAAGAGAGAGAGAGAGAGAGAGAGAGAGAGAGAGCAGAGGAGGGGCAGAGAGAGATGGAGAGAAGATCCCAAGCAGGCTCCTCACTGTCTGTGCAGAGCCTGATGTGGGGGCTCTATCTCACGAACCATGAAATCATTACCTGAGCCGAGGTCAAGAGCTGGACGCTTAACTGACTGAGCCACACGGGCATCCCTGTCCTCCTAGTTTTATTACCTGTCAAAAAGATTATAGCTCCTGAGAGACAGTGGCATTCTGTAGACTGATTTCCTCTACCAGGAATTAAAAGCACAAAAAGACCAATAACTAATTGTCCTCTCACAGCGTGTCTTTCGCCAGAGGATTCACAATAGTAGCTCTTCTATGTGTCTCTGGATATGCTATGGGGATTAAAGAAGTAATATTTATAGACCCATGATTTTTTTTAAAATTTATTAATGTTTATTTTATAGACAGAGAACAAGCAGGGGAGGGGCAGAGAGAGCCGGGGACAGAATCTGAAACAGGCTGCAGGCTCTGAGCTGTCAGCACAGAGCCTGATGTAGGGCTCAAACCCACAAACCATGAGATCATGACCTGAGCTGAAATCGGACACTTAACCGACTGAGCCACCCAGGTGCCCCTAGACCTATGAATTCTTTAAGTGAAGGTAGGCTTATTTCATTTACCATAAGGTTCTCCGGGTTGATTCATGTTGTCGCATATAGCAGAATTTCCTTCTTTTGGGGAGGCTGAATAATATTCTACTGTGTATACATGCCACATTTTCTTAATCCATTCATGCTTTGGTGGGCATTTAGGTTGTTTTCCTATCTTGGCTATTGTGAATAGTGCTACAGTGAACATAGGAGTGCTAAGTGAAATAAGCCAGTCACAGAAGGACAAATCCTGCATGACTGCACTAATCCGAGGTAACTAAAACAGTCAAGTCATAGAAGCAGAGTAGGATGGTAGTTACCAGGGGCTAGGAGGAGGAAATGAGGTGTTGTTCAATGGATATAATGTCTCAGTTTTGCAAGATGAGTAAGTTCTAGAGATGTGCTGTATAACATAGTGCTTATAGTTAACAGTGCTCTCCTGTACGCTTAAAAATGTGTTAAGTGGGTAAATCTCATGTTAAGTGTTCTTACCACAGTAAAAAAATGAAAACAATAGCTGAAAAGAATAAATTTGTTTTTTAGAAAGTGGAAATGATAGGGGCACCCAGGTGGCTCAGCCGATTGAGGTCTGACTCTTAATGTTGGCTCAGGTCATAATCTCACAGTTTGTGAGTTCAAGCCCCACATTGGGCCATGAATTGTCAGTGCAGAGCCTGCTTGGGATTCTCTCCCTCCCCCTCTCTCTGTCCCTCCCCTGCTCATGCTTGTGTGATCTCTCTCTCTCTCTCTCTCTCTCTGTCTCAAATAAATACATAAAAACTTTTCTAAAAAGTGGAAATGATAAAGGTATCCAAGAATATTTTTTGAATAAAATAAAGAAAATTACATTAATGTTAAAAAGCTGGAAGAAAAAGTACAATAACACCTACTTCCTGTAGGCAGTTGTCAATCTCATTCATTTATATGCCCTCTTTTCCTTTCTCATTACTTCCAGCTCCGCGTGATAGGAACTATTCCCAATGATTCAGACTCCACTTTCAAAAAGGCAGAACTAACTCATCTATGGAAACTTTGCTTTTGATTTTTCCCGGCAAAACTCCTCTAAACTGTCTTCATAAGCTGCTTACTGAGAAGCTGACAGTTGGCCGTGCTGTACCACAGAACACACAGTTGTGGTTGGCATCTCTCAGGTCAAGAAACAGAATTGAAGCAACGTGAAAAGGTCCATAAAACCACAGTCCCCTATAAAAGCCTACCTTTCAAAAACTCTGTTAACAAAGTTAACTCCGGTTTCAACTGCGTCATACTTCCTTCAAGGATAAAGCAAGAAAACATGTGAGTTAAAGTTTAACAGTAAGAGACAAATATACATATAATGAAAGTGTATTCACAGATTTTTATAAGCCTAGACTCATGATCACAGTGAAGTAGGAAACCACGTCAACAAAGCGGCAGAAACAGACAAAGTCACAGGCAGACAGATTTCAGTTCAACATAAAGAAGGAAAGCCTACCAATTATAGCTGTAGAATAAGCCTTTCAACATACAATGAAATGGAAATACTAGCACAAGTATGAGAAAATACAGGAATGTTCTCTGCAGCATTATATAAGGAAGGGAACTATACAAATAAATTATGTTACATTTGTGTAATGGAGTGCTACATAGCTGTTAAAAAGTATGGTCTTTATGTATTGATTTGCAGGGCCATCCGTGCTCTATTAACTGAGGGTGGGGAGCAAGTTGGGAAAATTACATATAAAATGATTTTAAAGGCTGCTGTGCTGTATGTGTGTTTACACATATAGTCAAAGCTATGGAAGCTACCCATCAAACAACAAACAGTGGTAATCTGTATGCTAGGACTGAAGGGAAAAGTGGGAGACTTTCACAACTTTGCATGATTATGAGGTATTTAGATTTGACACAGTTTGCATTATTTTCATTTTAAAAAGTAACATAGTTTGGGGTGCCTGGATGGCTCATTTGGTTGTGTCCAACTCTTGGTTTTGGCTCAGGTCATGATCTCACAGTTCCTGAGATTGAGCCCCATGTGGACTCCACAGTAAGTGTGGAGACTGCTTGAAATTCTTTCCCTCCCTCTCTCTCTGCCCCTCTGCCGCTCACGTGCGTGCATGCATGTGTACACACACTCTCTCTCAAAATAAATAAATAAACATTAAAAAGTCCCAGAGCTGGGCACCTGAGTGGCTCCGCCTGTTGAATGGCTGACTCTTGATTTCAGTTCAGGTCACAATCCCAGAGTCATGGAATGGCGACCTGCACTGGGCTCCACACTGAGTGTGGCGCCTGCTTCAGATTCTCTCTCCCTCTCCCTCTGTCCCTCTCCCTGGGTGCGTGCTCTCTCTCTCTCTCTAAAATAAAAAATAAAAATAAATTTAAATTTAAAAAAATATTAAAAAGTAGCGAAGCTTCTTGAATTTGCTACCAGCCCATTGGGAAACATATGAGAGAGGTGCAAAGCTTTTACTTCCTGGAACATCCAAGCAGAGTGTGAATGGCCAGATGCCCTTTAGAATACTGTAGGATAGATTCTTGTGTTGGATGGAAAAGAACGAGTAGAAGCACCTTCTAATTCAAAAAACCATAGGCATGCCTCTAGCAACTCCTTTCTCTTTGGCATCACGAATACTGCCCTGTTCACTAGATCTTTTCCATTAGCATACAGTACACATACATACATACATACATAATATATACACGAAATCTCTCCTATCTTACAAAAAAAACACTTCCTTAATCACACATATCACTCTATTACTCCTTCTCTATGACCTCATTTTCAAAAGTATTGCTGATGTGCTCTGTCTTTATTTCTCACCAGTGTCTCTTTTTCATGCTTTTTATTTTAAAGTAATTCTAAACATACAGAAAAAATGCAATAATAATACAAATATTTCCCACATTCCCTTCACCCCAATTCATCACTTGTTAAGATTTTCTCACACTCTGTGTGTGCGTGTATTGTGTGTGCGCATACACATGACTTTTGTCAAGGTCACCAATGACTTCCATGTTGTCAAACCCAATGACCAATCTTCACCTTGCAGACAATAAGCAGCACTGAAACTAAATGACCACTCCCTCCTTGAAACACTTCTTCCGGTAACCACTTTCTCTTAATTCTCTGGCTACTACTCTGGCTACTAATCCACAGTCTCCTTTGTTGCGTCCTCTTCATCATACAAACTGTCAAGTGCTGGAGAGCCTAGGCCTTGTCCTTAGATCTCTTCTCTCTCTACATTCACTCCCTACATGTCCTCATCCACTCCTTTTTTTTTTTTTTTCAAGTTTATTTATTTTGAAAGAGAGAGAAAGAGAGCATGAGCAGAGGAGGGGCAGAGAGAAAGGGAGAGGGAGAATCCCAAGCAGACTGCACTGACAACGTGGGGCCAGATGTGGGGCTTGAACTCATGAACCTTGAGATCATGCTCTGAGCTGGAACCAAGAGCTAGACCTTAACTGACTGAGCCACCCAGGTGCCCCTCCCATCCACTCTCACTTAAGACTTTAAATACCATCTCATTTGGTAAACCAAATTTATATCTCCTGTGTTGATCTCTCCACTGAACTCTAGATTTCTTTCTCCCCAAATCTATTTAATAGGCCCATTGGAGGTTTTAGCTTTACATGTCCAAATTTAAATTTCAGAGTATATGAATTGATTTCCTCCATACTTGGCCATCCCCATTTTACTATAGTCTCTCCCTCCCAGCTCAGAAAATGGCAACCCCATCCTTCCAGTTGTTCGTGTCAAAAATCTTAGTCATCCTTGATTCCTTTGTCTTCCACCCCACACTCAACCCAGAATCCAAACACCCCTTCCCATTTCTATCATTACCACCTTTGGTTAAGCACCACCATCTCTCACCTGCACTTCGGCAATACCTTCCTATCTCAACTCTATGTCTTCATACTCCCACAGTGTATCTATCTGCCACATGCTGCTGGGACCATTCTTTAAAACTATGATTTATATCAGGTTGCTCCTCTAGGCACATCCTCTTAATGGCTTCTCATCTCATTCATGATTCACTGCAGTCCCATCATCCTGTTACTGATGCTCCTTGACTATACCAGACCTGGATTCTTATTTCAAATCCCGAATTAAGAACCCCCCAAATTCCTTCTACCCACTGCCTGAGCTTCTACTCTGCTTTTTAACCTGTAGCATGGAATGTCAAGGGCTAGGAATGCAGAGTGAAGAAGGACAAAGGATGTGACCAAAAAGAAAGTGTTTTTGACAAATTAAGCAAAAACGGGTGGTAAAGAGAGTCTCCCAGTGGGAGATTTGTTGCCCTGAGTTCTCTGTTCCTTTCATTCAGACTTTAGAATATGCCATCAATACAGCTGGTTACTCTGGGGAACTGTTTGTTTTCCACATTGGCTGATATTATTAGGATTTACTTCCAGTTTATGATTTCATCAACAAAGGAAACAGTTAAACCTAAGAACATTTGCTTTGGTGGTCAAGGCTGGTTGCAATGCCATTATCTCATGCAATGATAAGAAGTAAATCATAAATACACATATTCTATAGTTCAAAAGGAACAGGCTCATTTCAGTGTGTAAGGGAAGTCTTCTGAGCCCTGACAGGGATAAGAGCTTATTTCCCTGATGATTAGTAATGTCAAGCACCTTTTTATCTACCTGCTACTGGTTCATATATGTTCTTTGGGAAAATGTCTATTCAGGACTTTTGCTTATTTTTTATTCCATTTTTTGTTTTTTTCTTTGCTATTTAATTGTATAAATTGTTTCTATATTTATGAATTAACCACTTATCAAATGTATGGTTTGAAATTTTTTTTTCAATGCTGCAGGATGTCTTTCCATCTTGTTGACCATTTCTTTTCCTCTGAAAATCAATACATTTTCAAACTTATTTTTTCATTGTTGTTTAGTCAATGGTAAATTTTTAAATTTAGTTTTTCATTTTAATTCCTGTATAGTTAACATATAGTGTTCTATTAATTTCAGATATACAATATAGTAATTCAACAATTCTATACATTACTCAGTGCTCACCAGGGAAATGTAAATCAAAACTACAATAAGAGGGGCACCTGGGTGGCTCAGTTGGTTAAATGTCTGACTCTTGATTTCAGCCCAGGTCATGATCTCATGGTCATGAGATCAAGCCTCATGTTGGGTCCTGTGCTAAGAGTGGAGTCATCTTTGGATTCTCTCCCTCTCTCTCTGCCCCCGCCCCTGCCTCTAAATAAATAAAAAAAATTTTTTTAACTACAATAATGTGAGAAAATAGGTTCTTCTTACATAAATGGGTTAGAAAAAAACTTAGGGCAGAAAGCAACCACCACAGGGTGAAAATGCCCAAGGTTAGTTAGCAAGATGTTGTAATGGAATCATGAGTAACTTGTTATATCACTTGCAGGTAATTACTTCCCATCTGACACCAATATCACAAACTCCAATTGCCCCCCACACACTTTGCTTCTTACACATGCAAGTTAATGATCACTGTCTGATTGTTTTTTCCATATTCACATGTATAAGATCTTGGTTTCTTCACGTGGGTAATATCTCGTGAGCTCAATAAATAGGGAGATGAAACCCCCGTTCTGGGTTCTTGTCTCCTCCTGGACATTAGCCTCTCTCGTATTCAATTCTGTGTCTTCTCTCTTGCTGGACAAGAGAGAACTCCAGACTCATAGTCTGCGACACAATAAGATATCACCTCACACTTAGAATGGCTATCATAGGGGCACCTAGGTGGCTCAGTTGGTTAAACATCCAGCTTTGAGTTGGAGCCCTGCATATGGCTCTCTGCTGGCAGCATGGAGCATGCTTCAGATCTTCTGTCCCCCTCTCTCTCTACCTCTCCATCACTCTCTTTCTCAAAAATAAATTAACATTTTTTTTAAAAAAAGAAATAATAGCTATCATAAAAAGAGAAGAGATAACAAATCCTGGCAAGGATCTGAAGAAAAGGGAACCTTCATCCACTGTTGGTAGGATTGCAAATTAGTACAGCCACTGTGAAAAACAGTACAGAGCTTCCTTTAAAAAATTAAAAATAGAGTGGCCCCTGGATAGCTGTCAGTTAAGCATCCAACTTCAACTCAGGTCATAATCTCATGGTTTGTGAGTTCGAGCCCTGTATCAGGCTCTCTGTTGCCAGCACGGAGCTCACTTTGGATCCTCTGTCTCTCTCTCTCTCTCTCTCTGCCCTTTCCCCACTCATGCTGTCTCTCTCTCTATCTCAAAAATAAATAAACATTAAAAAAATTTTTTTTAATTAAAAATAGAACTACTACCTGATCCAGAAATTCCACTGCTGGGAACATACCCACAGAAAACAAAACAAAATGTCAGAAAGATATCTGTACCTTCAAGTTCATGTCAGCATTATTTTTAACAGCCAAGACATGAAACACCTGAATGTCCATCAACTGATAAATGAATAAAGAAGTAGTGTTATATATATGGGAATACTAATCAGCCATCAAAAAGGAAACTCTGCCATTTGCTACAACAGTGATGGATTTTGATGGCATTATGCTAAGTGAAATAAGTCAGAAAGAAAAAAACAAATACTATATTTTTTAATTTTATATGGAATCTTAAAAAAATAGAAGAAAAATGAAACAAATATCATAGAAAAAGATGCAGATTTGTGGTTACCAGAGAAAGGGAGTGGAGGTAGGGGAGATTGAATAAATGCGGCCAAAAGGTACAAACTTCCAGTTATAAGAGAAAAAGGTATTAGGGATGTAATGTACAACCTGATGATCATAGTTAATACAGCTTTATGATATGTTTGAAAGGTATGAAGAGAATAAATCCTAAGAGTTCTCATCATAAGGAAAAATCTTTTATGTTTTTTTCATTTACTTTATTTTTTGTATCTATATGAGAATGATGGATGATAACTTCAGTAACTGTGGCAATCATGTATGTAAGTAAAGTCATTGTACTATATACCTTTAACATAAAAAAAGTGAGCCTGTTTAAGTAAAGTCTGAAAGGGATCTCTCGAAGAAGAGGGAAAGCATATTCAGAAGCACTGGGGCCAGGATACAGGGGAACTGACTTTCAGAGCTGAGGGGTTAATAAACTTAAGATTGGCTGGCTGCCCAGATCATATGGAGTTTTGCTAACTTTTTGAAGCTATCTTTTTGGGTACATGTTAAGAACTCTTTAGATTTATTTTCTTGATATATAAATATATGAAGATTTTTAAAAATTATTGAACAAATTTTGGATAGTATATTTATATCTACCTCTTTACTATGGATAAGGGTTTTGTGTATTAAGAAATACATTCTAGGAGCACCTGGGTGGCTCAGTTAAGCTCCTGACTTTGGCTCAGGTCATGATCTCACAGTCCATCAGTTCAAATCCTGCATCAGGCTCTGTGTTGACAGCTCAGAGCCTGGAGCTGCTTCAGATTCTATGTCTCCCTCTGTGTCTCTGCCCTTCCCCCACTCATGCTTGTTCTCTCGCTCTCTCTCTCTCTCTCTCTCTCAAAAATAAATAAACATTAAAAAAAAAAAAGAAGTACATTCTAGAATGTATTCTAATGGCCAGTAGAAGACCAGCCACTCTTTTACTGGACTTTGGCAGGGAAGTCAGGTAACAGGTGGTACTTCTGTCACATATAGGTCCTAAACCTCATAATTTTACCTATAATGTTTTAACATATGATTATTATAGATAGAGAAGAGAGGAAAGGAAGGGAGAAAGGCAGAAGGAAAGAGGAAAATCCCACCTTTGTTTTCTACAAAAGCATAATGAAAACATGTCTTTGGGGTTAGGATATTTTATTTTTGTACACAGTCCAGATATAAGATACAGTTCAGTATGTTTCAGTAGTTTAAAACTCAGTTGGTAGCTACGCAATCTGATTTATGTGTCTGGCATCAATTGTGCCAGAGCGTCTCTTGTCACATGTTTCTACTATCAGATACAAGTAACTAGATATAAATCCTTTCTGAGGAAGTTAAATTTATGTGAACTATATTGCAAAACCTAGATATTCAAATATCATTTGTAATTTCCTGGATTCCTAAATAGTCTCCTAGTTCAGTCTTGGTCCTGCTACAGTCTATTCTCAGCCCACCAGTCATAGTTATTCTTTTAAAAAGTAAGTCAGACCAAATCAAAGTGTTGGTTAAAAACCCAGAAACAGCTCCCCACTTCACTCTGAGTAGGAGCCAAAGCCCTTGCAAGGGCCTATCTGGCTAGTCATGGACTGCCCCCCGCCCTGACCCTCCTGCTGTTACCTTCCTGACCTCATCTCCAGCCACACAGATCCCTTCTCTCTTCTTTTGAACCTGCCAGGCACCTTCCTGAGACCACAGGGCCCTTGCACAAGCTCTTCTCTCTGCCTGGGATGCTCTTCCATCAGAAATACAAGACTCCCTCCTTCAGATCTTTGCTCAGATGTTACCTTCTCATGATTTCATTCCACTTAAAACTTCATCACATCCCCTTACCCTGCTTTCCCTTTCTTTCCCATATCAGCTTTCATCTTCAAATATACCAGATAACTTACTTATTATGTTTATTGCCAATAGAATGCAATTTCCATGAGTCAAGCATCTTTGTTTCTTTGCTCATGATATACCCCTACCACCTATAACACAGCCTGGCATAGTTAAATATGCTCAATAAATACTTTTTGAATGAATTGCCAAAATAAAATTTTGTATAACTAGCTGAGACTAAATATTGGAGGCAATATCCTTGATTTTGAGCAGAAAGAAGATCTGATTTTTAAAACTTACGTATAAAGTTATTTCCCTTATATACAGAACAAAAACATATCCTATTTGAAGGACATATTAATATTACTCATCTCAATCCTGGCAAAGTGTGTGTGTGTGTGTGCACTATTATTTAAGTATATATGTAGCAGAAAAACACAGCAAGTATGTTTACTTCATGAAATTATCATAGTAAGGTAATTTAAGAAGAAAGGACAGATGGAGGTCTGTGGAAGATTTATTATTTCTAAAATTGGCATAATAATCACAATGGGAACTATTGACTCATCAGATTTCATTTTTCAATACCAACAGAAGCCAATAGGAGAATTTTCAGAAGGCTAGTATTCTAATAAATTAAAAATCTCTTCTCTCCTTGGAACTTTAAGAGCTACTATTTAAAGGCATAATTGCATATGCCAATAAATAGTCCTATAAAAAAGCTCACTGTCTCTACACTGATGAATAGGAATTGATAATGAATTATATTAGTATTCTTGAAATGTCATCTCTACAAATATGAACTCATAGGAAAATCTGTCCATTTTTAAGGCTAAAACTTCTTGGTAAAAATTACTTCCTGGTAAAGTTGTGAAAATATAACTGGATGATACTGGGTGTCTCATTTAATTCTAACTTGGTTATGAACTTAAGAGGACCATGGGAAGTGTAATGATATTGCCATGGTTGTCTGGTCTGGTGACAGGTAATGATGGATTAAGTTTCCTCCTGCTTATCTCCTTAATCTATTAATGAGAGTCTTTAAAATAGGACCTAGATCAATTACGAATTTATTAAATATATGCTCTGATTACCACTGGACAGAATGCTTGAGTGTACAAAAGAATCACCAGGTATAACACCTCAGGCCCATTTGTAACAAACACATATGTTTACATGGATAGAATTCACTGTGATCCTGTTGCACTGTGGTAGTAGATAATTTTGTCACAAAGATCTACTTTCAAGAAAGCCAAATCCAGCATTTCAAATAAACTTCTATCTGTTAGGCCAATCAAGTATACCAACCCGCAAGAGTAAGGTACTCCCACTATTAAACATTAGGATTTAAAAAAGAATTTATCATTTCACAAGTTTAGAGTTCTCTTAATAATGGAATTCAGTAGTTGTTTATTGAATTAAAGTATATATAAATGAATCATTTTGTGGGTCAATAATATGGTTACAGGTGGAACTTTACACTATTTACTATATAACTTTCATATATCCATTCAATTATTCATTACTTTGTTCATTCATTAAACAAATATTTATTAAGTGTTTACTCTATGCCATACATTCTGCTGGGTACTGGGAATTTAGATATGGATGAAGAAACAAAGTCCCTGCTCTCAAAGAGTTGTTGTCTGGTTGTTGTTGTTGTTGTTAACCAAAAGAAGACAGATAATAAACAGGAAAAAAAAATATTTTCGGATGGTGATAGTGCTACGAAAACAATAAAATGGGACAAAGTTACAGAATGATTGAGAATGGGATGATGAGAGTCTCCCAGAAATGATTAAAAAAAAATACTAGTCCACAAAATTAAAAATTCTAACAAATAAAGATTAAGACACATAAAAAAAGAACCTACAGCTAGATAAATCATAGTGAAACTGCCTAACACCCAATAAGAAGAGAAACCATTAAAAGTCACAGAGACAAGGACAAATTATCATCTAAGGAATAGTTAGAATGATGGGTAACTTCTCAAGAACAAGAGTGGGGACCAATTGATGAGAAAATCTTCCCTGCACTGAGAGGAAAAGCTGTGTGCCTAGAATTCTATCCTCAGAAAAACATCTTTTAAGAAGAGATTAAGGAGAAATAAATGTAGTTTCAGGCAACCAAATGGAGAGTTTACTCTAGCGGCTCTGTACCAAGGAAATTCTGAAGAATCCACCTCAGGCAGAAGGACAGTGGTTCCAGTCTGAGATGAAAGATGGATTAAAGAGGTAGAAAGGAGTACATATGCGGACAAGTCTGAATAAACAGTGATTAAGCAAAAATGACCCGAGGGATTGAAAATTAATTAAAACATGAAACAATAACGATAGGGTAGAGGTAAATAGAATTAAAGTATTCTAAGTTATTGTAGTACCCAAAAAGTTAATATGGGTATTTCATAAGGTAAATGTGAATATTTTTAAGAGTAAATATTGAAAAAGAGAAAAATGAGTAAATTCCAAACAAGTAAAAGGAAAATACAATAGTTAAAAAGGAGTAAACCTTAAAAGAGGGGGAAGAAAAGATTTTTAAAAAGGAACATAGAACAAGGGGAGACAAATAACCCAAAATTAGATGGTAGAAATAAATTAAAGTTCACTAATTATATTAAATGTAACTGAACTAAAAATGCTCCTCGCGAAAGACAAATGTTGCCAGACTGGACTTTTAAAAATCCAAATACATGGCGGCACCTGGGTGGCTCAGTCGGTTGGTTAAGCGTCTGACTTGATGTTGACTCAGGTCATGATCTCACGGTCTGTGAATTCAAGCCCCCCATCAGGCCCTGCAGAGAGAGTGGGGAGCCTGCTTGGGATTCTCTCTCTCCCTTTCTCTCTCTCTCTTTCCCTTTCTCTCTCTCTGTGCTCTTCCCCCCTCTCGAAATAAATTAAAAAACTTAAAAAAAATCCAAATATATATTGTCTAAAAGAAACATAAAATAAAAGGATACAAAAACGTGGAAATAAAAGGATAAGAGTAGAACATCAGGAAAATTTAACCAAGAAACAGTAACTACATTAATTTCAGGTATTAGAGGCTTTAAAGTCAAAAGCATTACTACCCCTAGTATCCTAAAAAAGTCATCATAGCCAGTTTTCGATTCTTTCTTGTATTTCCCTTTCTCCTTTTCCCTCCTAATTCCCTCTCTGATTCAGGCAAGTGTTCTGCCTGTTTCTCTCCATTTCAATACTCCTTGCTCTTCTCGCTCAATTTCACTTTCCTAGGGCACAATGCACTCCCGTTGGGCCCATGATTCCCAGCCTTATGATGTGAGAAGCAGTTTTGAAGAATTGCTGATTTGAAGAATTTGCTGTAGGCTGAAAGAAAGATTATTCTGGGGCTGTTTTTATCGCCTTCAGTTTGAGCCACAAATACCCATAAACTCCATACTCATGGCTTTGTTAGAGCTTCTCTGATCTCAAACAGGTAATTTACCTCATTTCCTCTGACATCTTATATTTGAAATGAGAAGTCATATCTGCAACTAGATAAGCAAAGGTGCTGATAATAAGAAACCAATAACTGTAAAGTTCTTAAGGTGTTTGTAAGAGCGTAAGAAAGTTTTGACTACAGACCAGTTGGCACTCACGGACCTGTCACAGAGGTTTGCAGTACAAAAGCATATGTCCTCAACCAGCCACACAGGAAGGGACTTGATAAGACTTTGAGTGTGTGGGGGGTATACCGGTTCTTATAGCCTTCCCCCACAGCTACACGTACCAGCCCAGAGTCTGCCATAATTCCTAGTCTTAGGCCTGGTCATTGATAACAAAAGTTCACTAAATCCAATCCTTGGCTTTTGACAGAACTGCACTCAGGGAAACAGAAGTGCTTTTTAATATTTCTCTCTCTCTAAGTTTTTATTTATTTTGAGAGAGACAGAGCACACTAGTGGAGGAAGGGCAGAAAGAGAGAGAGGGAGACAGAGTCCTAAGCAGGCTCCATACTGTCAGCATAGAGTCCAATGCGGGCCTCACACTCACGAGCCATGAGATCATGACCTGAGCTGAAGTCAGACGCTTACCCAACTGAGCCACCCAAGAGCCCCTTGAAAGGCCAACTTTTAATTTCAAGATGCAAATAAAAATGTTGCATAGCATTTACCTCTGAAAATCTCAAACCGATCATTTTCCTCTTTCTGACACCTACCTTGACTTGGTTACTATAATTCCTTCAGGGAGGAGGAAGAGCAGGGGTGAATGACCTTGGTACATTACTTAGCATGTCTGTGTATCACCTATGGAATATGAAGAATGTAATACGGCCTTAGTTCCCTTCCTGAGCTCAATATCCCTGAAGAATAAAGTTGCCTCTTTCCCTGCTGAAAGAAGGGGAAAAATATGTACTAGTAATTTACTTCTAACCAAGCATTGATGGGTGGGAAAAAAAATAAAATACCTTTTGTAAATTTTCAACAGTGAAATTCATGTGCTATAAAGATGGCAGCAGCAAAGAGTTAATTTATCCATGTCCTTCATTCAACTAGGTTTTATATGGACAATATCTGTTACAAGAATGAAAAGGAATTAAATATATAATATTTATGTCTTAATATATTAAATAGACATGAATGGATGGGTAGGAAGAGGAGGGGGTGGGGGAGGAGACACAAAGGGAGGAAGAAAAAAGTCAGAACAATTTAAGATGGCAGCATGCCAGGGCGCCTGGGTGGCTCAGTAGGTTGAGCGTGCAGCTTCAGCTCAGGTCATGATCTAGAGGTTCGTGGGTTCAAGCCCCACATCGGGCTCTGTGCTGACAGCTCAGAGCCTGGAGCCTACTTTGGATTCTGTGTCTCCCTCTCACTCTGCCTCTCTCCCACTCGTGCTCTTTCTCTGCCTCTCAAAAATAAAGAAACATAATTATAAAATTAAAAATAAATAAATAAATAAATAAAATGGCAGCATGCTCACCATAATTAAAAATGAGGTACTATTAGAGTATAAGTACTTTTAGTATATAACTGCTCAAATGAAATCTTTCACATAATTTTCAAATATTTGGTGATAACAAATCTTTTTTTTTTTTAATATTCAGCATTAGCACATGGCATTGAACATTATCTTATCTTTATTACCAAGTCTTTAGTCTTTTGACTTCCCTTTGGGAATTGGGGAAACCATAGTAAAGCTTGGGGCAGGACACCATTATCTTTGGAAAAAGTGACTTAAAAAATTAGTTTTCCCTTTGGGGTTCATGGCAGTGTGAGGAGTGTGATAGAAGTCAAGCGGACTTTTGAGACCGTCACTAGCCATTGCATAGGGCTGTATCCACAGTAAATAGAGAACAAATATAAACTGATAATGATGATTCAAGTGCACTAAATTAAGAGCCTAAAATCTCCATTCCGGTTCTGATCTGGGGAATAGACTATTTTCATTGGAAATGTAATGATGAGATTGAGAAGGGAAACAGCCTACCATATCTTCAGATTCAGATTGAGAAATTAAAAAAAAAAAAAAAAGCCATCCTTTTTCCTAACTGGCTTGAAGGAATGAAAACCACTCGGCACAGGAGGAAAATGAAAGCATGAAGCAGTGAGAAATGCAGATGGTCTCAGAGCCAGTGCCGGTTGATGAATGTAAGCTTTCCCTCACCTGTACAACCTATGTAGAGAATACTGTGAGTGCAGTGCTATTGGTTTGGGTTTACAACCCATGTAATTGTTTTTAATTTAGTTTAAAAAATAGTAAAAGGTATAAAGGTATAATACAGGTATAAAAGGATGCCTTCGATGTCTGAAAAACAGGTTTGTGGATTTTGATTACCAGGATCAACTTTCAGCCACAGCACTTCCCACCAGAAGCACCTTTGGCAGGTGTAATCCCAAAATGCTGAACTATTTTAAGGTACCTGTCACGTGGTCCTGATGACTCCTTTCGATGTAGAGGAATCATTGTGGGAATTAGAAGATCACAATATGGGAAAAGTATCAGAAGCTAATTCAAAGATGGTTTGTGGCATAAGCACACATATAATCTATGTTATGCCGTTAACTATATTCCTTATTGTTTCAGTTTAATTTTTAAGGTGTGTTCAGGTTGAATGCAGTGATTCTACCATTGCCAGGGCTAGTTTGTGTTTTAGTTTTGATGCTGCTCTTTGTAGTCACGAAGAACAAAGAAAACTTTAGGTTGAAACACCAGAAAGTCATTGTATTAAAACATGTGTGCGCATATATTTCTCTCTTAATCGTATTAACACTATCATACACATGGTTACCAGTTTAGAAGACTAGGAAATCTTCCTAATGTCAATGACTCTTAACCTTTCTGCAGGCATTTGCAACTTGGTGTAAACCAAATCTACCCCTAACTTTTCCCCCCTTAAGTCAATTTCAACAAATAAATCATTTCTATTTGACCCTTAAGTGGGGGTAATTTTCCAGGCTGTAATAGGTCCACTCTAACCAAAAATCTAGTCAAATGGATTCTGGAAACGCTTTGAAACTGATCAGGTCATAGGTAGGAGCCAAAGAGAAGGCTGTGGGACTCTCTGTGAGATGTCCACCACTCCATGTATGCTCCAAGTCTTTGAAGCTTTAGCCTTTCTGGTGAAAGGATCCCAGAAGGTGGCAAAAATACTTCTCAGTTAAAAGGGCTCTTTGAGTTTATAGAACCACCATTACTTTAATGCAGGTGAAACAAACAAAAATCTACCTAAGAAATGACATTAACCCTAAACATTGAATGACGAATCTTAGAAAGCTCTGGGTCCTAACGTAAATTTCTAAATCAGAGGGCTTTGGAGGGTAAAGCCATTTTCTTTCTGACTGTTCTCCTGCTGGCCCTGAAAGCTGAGCTGACTCACCTACCACCACACTCATGCTGGTCTCAGATGCTATCAGTATCCTGAGTAATCCTCTAGGACACTGACCCTCTCCTCATTCCCCACATGAGCCCAATTGCTGGCTTCTCTTTATTCCTGTCTGGCTCTTCCTCTTCATGCCAGGTCTGCCTCCCTCCTCTGATGTCATCTCTCTCTAGACTTTGAACCACAGCTGTGCTGCCAGGTTCCAGGTGGCTCTTGTCCTCTCACCCTGCCTTTGTCACAGATAGGAATGAGCATTTCCTGTTCCTCTCCTGGTCCCTCCAAACCTCAAGCCTCCTCCAGCTCTGTGGCTAATACTCGGCCTGTCTTCTCAAGACAAATTTCTAAATCATCCGCTGGTGCTCCTGATGCCGCGTGAAATAAGTAAGAAGATATCAAGGTTCTAAGGTTTTCTTTTCAAGTTAGGATAAAAGAATGATGAAGCCAAACTCAGTCTTTGTAAGCCCAGGTAACAGAGTCTCACACTGTCAGGATAGCAACTAGCCGTTCTGGAAGTTGCCATGGAGACTACTCTTATCTTGTGTTTGCTTCTGGAAGCACCAATATACTTCAGAACAACAAATCACTTTAACTTTGCCATTCTTCCTAGAGATGGGTTAAATTATGTGTGGCATTAATGCTAGCTCTTCACCAAATCTGTGGTTCTTCTTCCTGGTCACATAACTGTACTGCCTTTCCACAACACTAATTCCAGCCAGTAGAATGGGGGCAGAGGTGATGTATGTCAACACCTGCCCAAGACTTTGAAGAAGCAGGTGTGCCTCTTTCACACTGTCCCTATCTGCCTGCTGGGAATAAGTGGTAAAGAGGCCCAGCACGTGGAGGAAGCATCAATGGCAGATGAGGTTCTCTCAAATTCTAAATGAAAGAAAATTGTCCACCAAAAAGGAACACCTACCTTGGCCTGTTATGTGAGCAAACATACTGTATGTGAGCTCTACTGTTTTTGAGCCGTTATTCCTTTTGGAATAATGGAGCCAGGCCCACACTAAGTCACACAACCAAGATTTTATGTTGTAGAGCATGAAGTCATTTGAATGCCAGAATTCTGAGCCTTCATCCTGGAAAATAGAAAGGGGACTAGTGGAAAGTGAGGGAAGCAGGGAAGGAATAATAATGTGAGTAACCATAAATATTTGTTGCCTATATAACTATGTGCCGAGTCCTGGGTTAAATTGTTATACATACAGTCTCATTTAATTCCATCTCTTCTTTATGATATTTTAGGCAATTATACTATTATTATCTCCATTATTCAGATATGAAAACTGAGGCCAGGTTGCAGGACTGAGGAAGCCATGATTCAAATCTGTTGACTCCACAGCCAACCTCTGATTGAGTACTCAGTACTGTGTCCTGGGCCCTTTGTGCAATTTTATCTTCACAATGCCTTGTAAAATAGGCTGTCGTATCTCCATTTTAAAGATGAAGAAACTGAGGTTCAAGGATTTATCCAAGCTTACACAACTAGCAAGATTCAGCCCAAGGTCTGTGTAGCTCTCTCTCAAGCTCATTTTCTTCCCATCATGCTTTGAGGTCAGACTATAGGTAGAGGGGGGAGATCATTTGGATGGAGTTTCCCTCCATTTCTGGGCTCCAGTTGTCTTAGAGGTTAATCCTTTAACTCTATAACCATGTGACCACTCCCATCATCACTATTTACCCGCTTCGGAGATATTGGGATTTCTGCCAGATAATGTTCACTAGATTCCCCTAGCATGTCACTGAGGCTATTTTTCACACTGGCTGGGCCTAAATATCAGCCCTTCCTGTGTCACAGCCTAACTGCAGGGAGAGTTCCCTCAGCCAGGTTTGGATCAGTCATGCTCAGGCCTAAATACAGAATGGAAGCCAATGCCATAGAAGCATATTTTTTTTAAATGAGTGAAGGGTTTATGTCCAGCAGGAATTATAGTAGATACCAGTCCACAAATCTACCTCAGAAACTCCTGAAATCAAGGAGGGCCACTAGGAATCTTATTTTTATAAATACCGATTGATTGTCTGAGAAAAAGCACTACAGGAATGTCAGAGCTGATCAGGACACTGGAACTGACTTCAACAAAGATGGAGAGAGGAAAACTGGCCCACACTCTCATTACATCCCTCCTGGACTCTAGGAGGTTGGATGGTTGACATATCATGGAATCCCTTAAGACCCCACCCCATTTCTCCTCCCTCCTGACTTAATCTGGAGGATTACCGGCATATATATAGTCCATATTTAGGAAACGGTCAGTGTTCACAGTGGGACAAGATGGTGGAATAACATAAACTCCTGGTCTATGCCACGCTCCCAGATTCACCCATTCAATCAATAGACATTTGTAGTTGAGAGAAAGCAATGAAGTCTCCGAAGGAGCCAGAGATTCTTTGCAATGCAGAGCCAGCTGAGTCACAGTGAGGACTGCAGAGAAACTGCAGGAGGCTGCCCGGGTGCCCACGGGGAGTGAGCCCATCAGGTTTTCATGTTTCCCAGGACCAAGGCTGCCATGGCAACAGCCCTATATGGTCCCAGAGCTTCAGGAAAGGTAGGAAGAGAGGGTTACCAGAAGGTCACACTCTTTCATATGGAAAATCAGGAGAATACATAGGGGTATGGGAAGGGGAGGGCCCACATTCCTCATAGTCAGTGCACATCCAGTCTACAGATGGTAGACAGAGTGAGTCTTTGCTAATACCTCTCTGATCATGTCATCCTTCCCTAACTTTCAATTACTCTTAGGGTGAAGACTAAACTCATTACTGTGCACTACGTTAAGCCCAATTTATTCCATGTACTGCCCCTCCACACTCTCTGGAGTTCAGAGTGTGATTATTTTATAGCCTGTAAACTCTATGAGGACTAAATTCCTGTCTTTTCAGTCATCATTTTATATTGCACTTAACTTATTTGCCTGACACAGATGGTGTTCAATCAGTATTGGTTGGTTGGTTGGTTGGTTGGTGGATGAGTAACTGACTGAGACACAATATTTTGGCAACAGGGTCCTCTGGGTGGCTCAGTCAGTTAAATGTCTGATGTGGGATTTCGGCTCAGTCATGATCTCATGGTTCCTGAGACTGAACCCCATGTAGGGCTCTGCCCTGATAGCACATAGCCAGCTTGGGATTCTCTCTCTCTCTGCCCCACCCCTTCACTCTCTCTTTTTCTCTCTTTCTCTCTCTTTCTCTCTCTCTCTCAAAACAAATAAATAAACTTAGAAAAATATTTTAGCAACAAAATTAGGTGGGTGTTGGAGCAAATACCTCTGTGATTGTAACCCAATCCCCATTTTCCCTGTGGTTGGGACAGTATGAGAGACGGGCATAGATCATACCCCAATGTTAAATGTTACCAGCGACAAGGGCTTCCATCAAAGACTTACCAGCAGAAGTGAGTTTTACTAATTCAAATGGGTTTTTAGAAAGAGGTGGGAAATGGGCCAACAAATGAACATAAATGATATTTTACTCACCACATAGCCCTAAAATAACTTGGAGGAACACCAGTTCCCTCCCTTTTTTCCATGATGGTATAACCCAGGGTCAAGAAAATGAGGTGGCAGTCCTGAGTAAAATAGGCTCGCCCTGTTGCCAACAGGATGCCAGGCAATCCAGTATGTCTAGAGAGGTTCTATGAGGCCACCGTGGTCAAGGTTCACTGCCAAGTAGTATCAGGCCACAGTCCTCAGAGTGTATCTCATTTCTGCTAGCCCTGGATATGTGACAGTTTTAATTTTGGTTCCTTCCCTATCGTGGTAGGCTTCACGGTATCAGAGATTCACTCAAGATGGACTTTGAACATAGCATAACGTGGAGGGCATAATAAAAGACAAGTGGTGAGGAAGGCAGGGCACCTCAGTAGGTTGGTGAGCACTACGTGCAACCCAGGCCACTCCTTGTTGAATAAGGAAGTATTTCCTGGATCATGAAAAAGAAAAACTGGCACCAGATTTAACACGGTGGCAATAAGGAACTAACGGCACATGTGAATGGAGCTCCTGTTGGCGGAAAGACCAGTGATCGAACGTGGCTTCATTGCTTAAACAAACCCATGCAAAGGTATCTATAGAGCGTTTCTATCTTTTAACCGTAGAATTTTAAGATTAAGTATGAGAGCGATGTTGTTTACAAGGAAGCAGTTTTTTGCTGTATCTTCCAGTGCTAGTAAAATATCAGCAACATGTTAACTGTCAGGCCTTCCCTTGGATACTCAGCCCCACAGACGAGCAACTGTTATTGAAAAGACCTGACATGGAAGCCCCAGACATTGGGAGAGAGATAGAAAGATTTAACACAGATTCAGTGAGTTTTGCTTCTGACAAACCTCACTCTTTACACAGGAGTAGGCAGTTTATTTTCTCAACACTGGATTTCACAATTATTATCTTAAGCTCCCACTGTCTCCTACGTGCTAAGAAATTCTATTTGTTTTCTGTTTTTATTTTGTTGCCTTTTTTTTTTTTTTTTTGAGAGAGAGAGAGAGAGGGCACACAAGCAGGGAATGGGCAGAGGGAGAGGGAGAGAGAATCTTAAGCAGGCTCCACGCCTGCACAGAGCCCGATGCAGGGCTCAATCCCACAACTTTGGCATCATAACCTGAGTGGAAACCAGGAGTTGGGTGTTTAACCGACTGAGCCACCCAGGCATCCCAAGAAATCCTATTTGAAAAACAGTTTATTTTGAACGTTTCAATTTTTAAGAGTCAATACCAACTATGCAGGGGATGAATTACTCAGTTTCAAAGTTTAACTGTGGTAAAAACAATAGAAGTTTTTTAGGGAGAAACTACAATGTGAATGAGTAAAAAAAAAATTAAAAATAAAAATGAACATAGGAGATGTAGAAAAGGAAATTGTTTGAAATTACATTGCAACCATTAGATGCCAAATTTTGTCTGCTGAGACATGGGGCACCCTGGGAGTTGCACCTTGCTGGATAGGCTTATTGCTGCTGAGACAGAAATACAGCAGAATATACGTGGCTGTGGATTCCAATAACACAGACTCAGGGTTGAGAGCCACGGTTCTCACCCCAGATGCTCAGGAGAATCACCTGGGGGGCTTTTAAGCCCACAGTATTCAAGCACTACCCCGAGAGATTCAGATTTCATTCTTCTGGGGTAGGTTGTCAGTATTATTCATGAAGTTCCCCAGGAAGTTCCACTGTGAGCTAAGACTAGGAAATCTTAGGCTAAGAATGGAAGATACAGTTGAGGAAGGTAAGAGAGAGAGAGAGAACACACAGCTGGGCATAAATTCTCCACTCAGAGACCAGCAAGAACAACAAACCTACTGTAACACATTTCACCAAGCAATTTATGTAATGTCTAGTGTTCATGAAAACCAATGTACTTACACCATTTATACACTTCTGGATTGTGTCTCTAAAGTACTGGAGGTAATTTTACCCGCTAAGCTTATATTAAATTCATTTTATTATAGTCATGTTTTTATATTATCCATAACCTCTTTTCTCATCGTTCTGGCGAATTGAGAGATGACTCTCGTGCGTTCACATCCACTTACTTTAATTCCTTGTAATCCGTAGCCAGGGGGGCCAGGAGGGCCAGGCAGGCCTTTCTGCCCAATATTTCCCTGTTGGAAGATGAAGAGAAACCAAAGAGAAACATGAGGAGATTTAGGAAGAAGAAATGTATCTCTGCTCTTGTCTTCCTTCTTCCTTCCTTCCTTCAGTCCTATCAGGACCTGCATCTGTGCACCCCACAAGCTAGATCATATTTTTTATAAAGCAGTGTTTTTCCAAAAATTTTAAGCCACAGAATCCTTTGTGAAAATCTTACACATAATGCAAATGTAAGTAAAGAGGCAGGGCAGGGCTGCTTGACCGAAGACGAGTGTTGTCCCAGTCACCTTGTCTGCTTGGCCTCCTCTGGTTGAACCTACCACCAACCCCTAGAACACCAGGGGTGTGAAGGCTGCTCACACATAATTCTGTGTAGCCTCCAATGTGTTGTTTCATTTCAACATGGTGTGCTATTCACCGGGCTTGCAGTGAAAGGTTCAGTGGATCAGTATCAAACTTTTTTTTTTTTTAATTTTATTTACACCCAAATTAGTTAGCATATAGTGAAACAATGATTTCAGGAGTAGATTCCTTAATGCCCCTTACCCATTTAGCCCATCCCACCTCCCACAACCCCTCCCGTAACCCTCAGTTTGTTCTCCATATTTATGAGTCTCTTCTGTTTTGTCCCCCTCCCTGTTTTTATATTATTTTTGTTTCCCTTCCTTTATGTTCATCTGTTTTGTCTCTTAAAGCCCTCATATGAGTGAAGTCATATGATATTTGTCTTTCTCTGACTGACTGATTTCACTTAGCATAACACCCTCCAGTTCCATCCACATAGCTGCAAATGGCAAGATTTCATTCTTTTTGATTGTTGAGTGATACAATATCGAACTTTTAAGAAAATCTGCAAATGAAGCAGAAAGTGTAGCATTGCCCAGTGTGTGCATTCTGCAGCACAAGTTAACCCCACGCTTCTTGGGCAAAGTCTCCTGTGGTCAAATGAGATTGGAAAATGTTCTATCCCACCGTGTGTGCCTCTCCTTGGAGATCCCTAGTGCATACAGGCATACCTTGTTTTATCGTGCTTCGCTCTTGTGCTTCCCAGACACTGCATCTTTTACAGATTGAAGGCTTGTGGCAACCCTGTGTCAGGCAAGTCTATCCGTGCCATTATTGCAATAGCATTTGCTAACTTCCTGTCTCTGTCACGTTTTGGTAATTCTCACAATATTTCAAACTTTTCCATTATTATTATATTTGTTATGGTGATCTCTGATCAGTGATCTTTTTTTTAAGTTGATTTTTTTTATCTTGGGGGGCAGGGGGAAGAACAAGCTAGGGAGGGGCAGAGAGAGAATCCTGAGCAGGATCTGTTCTGTCTCGCACTTATTAAGAAATTCTATTTGTTTTCTGAGAGAGAGAGCACACATGTGCATAAATGAGATGCAAAGAGAGAGGGAGAGAGAGCATGTGCATAAGCAAGGGGCAGAGAGAGAGAGAGGGAGAGAGAATCTTAAGCAGGCTCCACACACAATGCAGAGCCCAACACAGGGCTAGATCTCAGGACCATGAACTCATGACCTGAGCTGAAATCAAAAATCAGAGGCTTAACCGACTGAACCATTGAGGTGCCCCTGATCAGTGATCTTTGGTGTTACTATCATAATTCGTGGGGGGGGGGGGGGGTGGAGGACACGAACCACACCCGTATAAGACAGCAAACTTAATCTATAAACGTTGTATATGTTCTGACTGCTCCAGCAATGGGGACATTCCCCTGTCTCTCTCCCTCTCCTCAGGCATCTCTATTCCCTGAGACACAAGAATATTAGGGGCTGATGCAGCTGGTGACCTGAAGTTGAAGCCAGTTATCATTTACCATTTTTAAAATCCTAGGGCTCTTAAGAATTATGCTAAATCCACTTGGCTTATGCTCTATAAGGAGAACAATAATGCCCGAATGACATCTGTTTGCAACACGGTTTACTGAATATTTCAAACCTACTGTTGAGGTTTACTGCTGAGGAAAAAAAAAGAAAAAAGAAAAAAACATCCCTTTCAAAATATTGACAGTGCTTGTGGTCACCCAAGAGCAACTGATGGAGACAGACAATGAAAGTTGTGTTGTGTTCATGCCTGCTAACACAACATCCATTCTGCAGCCCATGGATCAGGGAGTAATTTTGACTTTTAAGTCTTATTTAAGAAATACAGGGGTGCCTGGGTGGCTCAGTGAGTTAAGAGCCCGACTTCAGCTCAGGTCATGATCTTCCAGTGGATGGGTTCATGCCCACATCAGGCTCTGAGCCTGGAGCCTGCTTTAGATTGTGTCTCCATCTCTCTCTGCCCCTCCCCCACTCATGCGTGTTCTCTCTTTCTCTCTCTCTCTCAAAAATAAATAAACATTAAAAAAAAAAAAAGAAGAAATACATTTTGTGGAGCACCTGAGTAGCTCAGTCAGTTAAGCATCTAACTTCAGCTCAGGTCATGGTCTCGGGATTCTTGAGTTTGAGGCCTGAGCCAGGCTCTGAGCTGACAATGCGGAGCTTTTTGGGATTCTCTCTCTCCCTCTCTTGCTGCACCTCCCCTGCTTGTGCACTGTCTCTCTCTCAAAACAGATAAACATTAAAAAAAAAAAAGGAAATACATTTTGTTGTAGGAAATGTGAAGAATTACTGAAATGAAAACAAAGAATTTAGAATATTGCATAAACTTAGTTGATAAAGCAGTGGCAGCATTTGAGAAGACGACTCCAATTTTGGAAGAAGATCTGTTCTGGGTAAAATGCTATCTAACGCGTGCTACAAAGAAATCGTTTGTGAAAGGAAAAGTCAATCAATGCGGCTAACTTCATAGTTGTCTTATTTTAAGAAATTGTCACAACCTGCAGCAACCCCCACCTTCATCAGCCAGTGACCTTTAACATGGAATTAAGACCCTCTACCAGCAAAATGATTACAACTCACTGAAAGCTCAGAGGATGGTTAGCATCTTTAGCCATAAAGCATTTTTAATTAAGGTATATTCATTGGGCTTTTTTAGACATAATGCTATTGCACCCTTAATAGACTAGAAGGTAATGGTTTTATATGCACTGGGAAGCCAAAAAATTCATTTGACTCTCTTTAGTGTGGTACTTGCTTTATTATGGTGGTCTGGAAATGAACCCTCAGTGTCTCCAAGGTATGCCTATATGAATATATTAAAGCCTCTAAAAAGTCCCACAATAGAGAGATTAGTTTGACTTTGCTTATTCCAGAAGTTCCCAAAGTAACATTTGATGGAATAAGCTTTTGAGCAAGGCTGGATGAACATAAGTTACAGTACAAGTCAGTCTTTTTTTCTTTCCACTATAGGCAAAAGCTTTATTTATTTATTTTCTGATTGTAAGAGGAACACCTGTTCACTTGAAGAAAATAACAAACAAAAACTAAAACTAAAAACAGAAATAAAGATAACAATGAAGAAGGAAAAATGGACCCCTCTTTCCACCACCCAGTGATAACAACTACTAACATCTTGGGTATGTCTTCATCCATATCAAGTGATCCATAAAGTTAAGAAATCGCCTACTGCCAGAATGAAGTTGATGGACAAAAAAGGATAAACTAAGAATCGTGGTAATTCTGGGATCCTCAGAAAAATCTTTGACTCATAGAGCCTTTTCCCTTTCCTCTCTGATAATGGGGCTCTCATTCATTTCTGTGCATCTTGGTCGTGAATATACATGTTTGAAATTTGCATGTGTAATGAGAGGCTCCCTGACGCCCGTTTTCCCTATGAACATGCCTGATACTTTTTTATTTTAGTTTTTGAACAAATCAAAGAATTTTTTGTTGGGCATGTGAATCAATGGTTAAAACAGGGCTTCTGAGCCTCTGAACTCTTGCCATTTTGAGCTGCCTAATTCTTTGTGATGGGTGCTATCTTGTGTACAGTATGATGTTTAGCAGCATCCTGGGCCCCCAGCTACTACCTGCCAGTAGCACCCCTTCCCTGGTTGTGACACCCAAAAATGATTCCAGACATTGCCGAATGTCTCCTGGGGGCAGACCAGGAAGGCAAGAACTCCCTCATTGAAAAACACTTGATTAAGAGAATGAAAGATGAATAATCACCAAAATGGACATGGAAAAAGAAAGAGGAATAGAAAACAGAGCAAAGGGATCCAGAGGCAGTTTCTTTCATGTTCTATGGGGGCAATAAATCTGGACCCTTGCACTGAGGCCCTGACAGAGTGGACTACGCACATATGTCACAATAGATACATTAGCAGGTGTTCTGTTAAAAGGCCAGCAGAGGCGCCTCCGACCAAAGTGAAGATGTGCTTCTTAAGGAGAGCACAGCCTTTAAGAAACCTGGAAATATTTTGAGCATTTTGCAACCACTTCCTAATTTCTTTGGGGGAAATAAATGGCTTTATGAAATTATGATCTATTTTACTGAAAGCTCACATAATATGAGAAACTGAGACTTTTCATCAGCAATCAAGAAAAAATAAGTCAACGCTAAAATAAACATTTGCTATGAAGTTAATGTTCACTTGGTACCTGGCCTTCACACAGAGCACAGAATTTAAGACTCACCTTTGGCCCCTGGGTTCCTATGCCCCGAGGCCCAGAGGGACCTGGGGGGCCTCTGACACCAGGCTCTCCCTGAAAAGACACAATGAGTGACAAGTCACTGATTAAAGTGAAGCTTTATGTGGTATATTTTATATAAAATGTCATATTTCATATTAACAATATTCCATATGAACTTTCATGTAAGAAAATATATTTTAAAACCCAAACCCTTGAATTTGAGATATTAATTGGGGCCTTTTCTATCAGCTCACTTCCCTATACTTGACAAAGGGAATGTTATCGCCCTTTGTTTTCACTTCTTATTGCCATTTATGCAATCTTCCAGCCAACTGATATGGGTACACTTCAAAGCAATCAAGTCAGTTAACTTGTGACAACATTCCTAGGTACTTTTTTTCAGAGCTCCCTTCTCTGGAATTGGAAGTGCCACCATTGTGAGTGGAGAGAGAAAGACGAGACGAGAATAAAAAGAAACCATTGAAAGGTAGAGCTCCAACCCGAACTAGTCCCTCCTGTTCTTTCATATAACAAAGATTATGCTACTTGGGGTACGGATGAACTTTGTGATACTTCTGCCCCAAGAGCAGTTGAGGCTCCAGGAAAATTCCTATAAAGTGTTTTCAGAGTCCCGGAAGTGTTTTAGAACAGGCAACTAGCCCAGAGAAAAGGTAGGGCTTAATTGGGGTAGGTCCGGCCCTGTGCCTAGACCCATGTGAGATGTGAATGATAGGAAGAAGCAGAGAAATGGAAATCTCTTCATCAAACCACCTTCTATGTACCCAGCACTGTGCTGTGCACGTTCACATATGCTAAGCGATGTGATTTAGTACTCGCGACAATTCTGCATCACAGTGATGACTAACTTACCTAACTTCTCTGAACCTCAGTAAATTCATCAGATACACAGAAAGTCATACTTACATTTCATGGGGAGACAGAGAAGTGAGACAAAGAATGTGAGTGTGTCTATCACAACGTCTAGCTGAGTAGGCACTTGGGAAATACTAACTCCTTATTGCAGCTTTTGTCTTTAAAAAATTTTTAAGTGTTTATTTATTTTTGAGAGAGAGACAGAGTGTGAATAGGGAAGGGACAGAGACAGAAGGAGACACAGAATCCGAAGCAGGCTCCAGGGTCTGAGCCGTCTGCAAAGAGCCCAATGCGGGACTCAAACCCACAAACCGTGAGATCATGACCTGAGCTGAAGTCAGATGCTTAACCAACTGAGCCACCCAGGTGCTCCTCATTGCAGCTTTTATTAAAGAGGAAACTAAAGTTAGCCCAAAGCTGCACAGCTATTGAGAAGTAGGACTAGGAGGACAAGGAGAAGGAGGAACCCTCAGTTGCTGGTACAGACACTTAGGAAAAGTTTGGTAGTTTCTTAAAAAGTTCATCATCAATTTACCATAAGATCTAGTAATTTTACTCCTGCACCCAAGGGAAATGAAAACATATGTCCACACAAAGACTTACAAATGAATGCTTTTAGCAGAATCGTTCATAATAGCTACAAACTAGAAACCCTCTAAATGCCCATCAACTGATAAATGGATAGACAAAGCGTGGTATATTCCACAGTAAAAAGGAATGGACTACGGCTGTATGCTACAACAGGGATGAGCCTCAAAAGCATTAATCTCAATAAAAGAAGCCAGATATATGAGACCACACATTGCTTGATTCCATTTGTATGAAATGTCCAGAGAAGGCGAATCTATAGAGATAGAAAGCAAATCCATAATTGCCTGGGACCAGGAATAGGAACTAGGACAGGATTAACTGTAAATGGGCATAAGGGATTTTATTGAGAGGAAGAAAGTGTTCTAAAACTGATTTATGGTGAGGCCATACAACTCGCTAAATGTACTTTAAAAATCATTGAAAAATACACTTGGAATGGGTGAGTTCTGTGATATATAAAATATGCCTCAGTGAAATTATAAAGAAAAAAGGACAGAAACCAAAGCCAGGCTTTGAAGGTAAATCTCCCAAGCTCTTGTCCCAGGTTCGCTTTCATCCATGTTCTGTTAGGAGCTAAATACCTTATAGATTTCAACAGTGCAAAGATCATGGATTATAAGAAATGATGACATTGTTTAGCAAAATAGCCCATCCTTATTTAAATTTACTCTCTATGTATAAATCCTAAAGTACTTCTAGAGAAAACAAGGCCTTAAAAGAATTAGAAAGCATTTAAGCTTTATTTTATTACTGACTTAATTCTTTCAATCTCTCTTTTCATAATTACCTATTTTCCTTGTGCTTGCAGACCACTTTTATGATGTGGGTCTCCTGTTACCATCTCTTCCACTTAGTTCTTAGCTGCTTTTGTGGTCACAGGTACTAATTCTCTAACACCTCTCTCCTTCTGCCTCCCAACTTTTGGGTCTTAATTGACCCCCAGATTCTCCCGGCTTAAATGATCTCTCCTGTCATCAAAAGCTCTAAGTAGAGAACATGAACATGTCCTATATCACATACATTTCTGCTGTCTCTCCTTTCCTAAGTATCTCTGATGTGCCTTTAGAGGCAGTATATGTAAGTTCCCTGGGGGAGGGTATCCAGCTATACCTGACTCACACTCGCTGCATTTTGATACCCTCCAGCAAAACAGAACCCAGGTAAATATACTTCAGTAGATTTTACCCAAAATCATTCAACGTTTTATCAAAAATAATAATTGTCTTCTTTGCCTGGTTACTGTCAACTCCACCCCAGATACAATGGCTCCCTCTCTTGTGTTTCTATTCACCTCTCCCCTTCCACAGTGAGGTTGGAAAGCATATGGCTGCAACCTGCTATGCGATGGGGAGTACACAGCCCCACCTGGAAAGAATTCTGCTAAGAAAAACAGAACCTGTATTTGAGGAAGTCTCTAAATCTGAGGATGCAGAAACCAGAGGATGTTTCTGTACAACCAGAGGATGTAGAAACATGTAACACTATAAGAATAGCGTGGGGTAGTTCAGTCTGTTAAGCATCTGACTTCCGCTCAGGTTGTGATCTCGCAGTCAGTGAGTTCAAGCCCCGCATCCAGCTCTGTGCGGACAGCTCGAAGACTGGAGCCTGCTTCAGATTCTGTAACTCCCTCTCTCTCTGCTCCTCCCCAGCTCGCTCTCATGCATGCACTCTCTCTCTCTCAAAAATAAACATTAAAAAAAAAAAATAGCGAGGATGAGACCCTCAAGGACACAGAACTCATCTACACAGAAAGCCCAAGGAAAAAACAAAGGATGATTAACCTTTGATTAAAAGAGACTTACGAAGCATCTCAATCAAATGCAATGTGTGGACATCATTTGGATCCCAATTCAAACAAACCAACTGCAACAAATTTGTAAGACAAGCTGGTAAATTTGTTTTTAATTTTTTTAACGTTTATTTATTTTTGAGACAGAGAGAGACAGAGCATGAACGGGGGAGGGTCAGAGAGAGAGGGAGACACAGAATCTGAAACAGGCTCCAGGCTCTGAGCTGTCAGCACAGAGGCCGACGCGGGGCTCGAACTCACGGACCGTGAGATCATGACCTGAGCCGAAGTCGGCCGCCTAACCGACTGAGCTACCCAGGCGCCCCTCAAGCTGGTAAATTTGAACACCGGATATTTGGTGATACTAAGAAATTATTAATACTGTTTAAGGTTTGTTAATGGTACTACAATTACGTTTTTAAAATTTTTTAATGTTTATTTTTGAGAGAGAGAGAGAGGGAGAGAGAGAGAGAGAGAGACAGAACATGAGTGTGGGAGGGGCAGAGAGCAAGATGGAGACACAGAATCTGAAGCAGGCTCCAGGCTCCAAGCTGTCAGCACAGAGCCTGAACTCACAAACACGAGATCATGACCTGAGTCAAAGTCGGATGCTCAATTGACTGATCTACCCAGGCGCCCCTACAGTTATGTTTTTAAAAACAGCTTTTAATTTGAGATACACATACTAAACCTTTATATGGGAGATGTGTGGGATAGGCTTCAAAGTAATGCAGCAGGAGAGGGGGAAGAAGATAATAGAAGATTGGCCACATACTGATAGTTGTTGAAGTGCAACAGGCAAATGGGAGTTCATTTTACTAGCCTTTCTACTTCTATATGTGCTTGATAATTTTCAGAATAAAATGTTTTTAATAGTATTTTTAAAATCCATCAACAATATCTGATAACAATCTCACCAGTGAAGGGGAGGAAATGTTACTGTGATGTTCACCTTTAATGAGAAGAAGAATACAAGATTTTAAAGACAAAAATATGGCAAAGGGTAAAAGCACACAAGTGGATTCAGTATCATTAGAACGTACATGTCTTTGATGCATTCTTGGCATGTCCCAAATGTTATATAACTTTTAAAAATTAAGTATATGGAGGCAAGGTAGGAGATTTTTTTAACTGAGTAAATATTTCTTTTAAGAAAGAATTCAATACTCTACAATTTAATTCGTGGTATTTTGTGTGTGTGTGTGTGTGTGATGGTTTTGGTTAAAACTTCCTTCTCATTTAGTATTAGTCTCTCTCTCTCTCTCTCTCTCTCTCTCTCTCTCTCTCTCTCACACACACACACGCACACACACACACACACGCACACAGAGCCCAGATGTGAAAGCAAGGGGAAAAACAGTTGAAATTTGTTGTGAGTGTACTTTAGGCCAGCTTTGTCCACGTTTATTATTGCTACTCATTCTCTCTCTTACTCGGCTCTCCCTAACTCTCATCATGTAGGACTGCCTGCAGGCTGAGTGCCGACCTTGTGGGCACCTTGTTGCTCTTTCTACCCTTGAACCTTGGCCAGTGAACTCTGAAGGTGTGATTCCCATGTCACCTGTGGTGCTTCAGTGTTTCCCTCAAACAAGCTGTCCATCTTTACTCATATAACTGTTGACATATAGCTATGTTTTACGTATCAAAATAATCTTTTGTAACCTTTGACCTAGGTAAATATAATCTGAGATATGCATCTGATATATAGATAGTCTTCAAACCAAGTCTTAACATATTCTGCAGATGTTAGAGTTGGTCTGTAACATGGTATTAGGTAGGGTTGTTCCTTGGTGTTTCTGTACCATACTTTTCAAGAGGTGGGAATATCAGGCACTTAATGAATTATGTGAATCCACAGAGACAGAGTCTCTCTACTATGGTGGGGTCTTGAAAATGTATTATGTCTTTTGCTCCTTGGGCCATGTGTCCATATGAGGCCACAACAGTGGGTGAATGCATACAAGAAGACCATGGTCAAGACGGACTTCACCATTTGATAGCACCCCATCTGCCACAATGCAGCAAAAGTGGTACCTAAGAAGTACCACTTTCAGACATGACATTTTCAGACATGCAGTTTTATTGTCAGTGGATGGTGTGACAATCACAAATAAAAGGAATTACAACAGGGACTCGCACAGCTGGACATGCAGGATCTGAGAGTTATTAGAACCTGCAGAGGGAGCCCTTGCATTAGGAGATAATAAACAGGCAAATTCTGGAGTTGCCATTTTTAACTATATCCATCAATTTCATAAGACCACATAGCCTAAGCCCTATCCCTCCCCTTCCTCAACAAAACAAAACAAAAGAAAAAACAAAACAAAACAAATCGAAACTGTTTAGATTGCCCAGAGCTTCCCCTTGGCCCACAAAGAGAATTCTAGACTCAAGATACTCTTGCCATTTTCACAGGAAATGGCCAAGTTTAGAACTAACTACCTGCAGTACTTGTATATGTAATTTAACAATGATTCAGTGAAGGTTTTACATGGACCATAACCTTGTAGAATGGTTGAAAATCATTCATTGATTAATATCACAACATTCACTTTTTAAAAGAAAGAGAAAGGAACCAAACACATTATCGCATTCATTCTTTTTCTCATTTCTCTTTGCTCTGGTTAACATTAAAATTATCATAATTAATAATAAAATTAATAACAATTGGCATTTATTAAATTTATTAGGTGGCAAGTACTCTTCATTCATTATCCGATCCTATCAACATCAACTTACTTCATTTTATAGACTAAGGAAGCTGAGACTTTCAGATAAGAATACACGATTTCCCCAAAACCACATGGCCAGCAGCAATTCAAACCCAGGCCTAACTCCAGAGCCCATCTCTCATCTTGGCGGTGGCTGGAGCTAGATGCAAAACGCTAGCTAATGTCTCCATAGACTTTCTTCCAACCACCATTAAATGCAAAGACATGGCTCTGTAGCTGTGAAAGGCGTTTCCTATACTCAGTTAATCACACTCTCTCAAGGAGAAGGAAGAAAGCATCCTCATTTCAAGATCCCTGACAGGCTCACACAACCTGTACAGGTACCCAGCTGCCTAAGGCCTCCCTCTTCATTTCCCCGCCGTTGCCGTTGCTCGGTTTTGTGGCTTAACCCCAATTTTGTACTTAGTCTCATTCCAGATCTTCTGCCTACACAATTCTTATTTTCTCCGTGTATCCCTACTGCAATATACTTGATTTGGCAGAGTAACACATGCTGTGACTACTACTACTACTTTAGTGTGTTACAGTTTATTAAAACGTTTTATAGACATTATTCCACTAATTTCTTAAACCATAGTTGAGGAAATTAAATGACTTGCTGAGGTCTCACAGCTAGTAGATAACAGAGGTTTCGAGTAGAGCAGTGAAAAGGAAACAATCTATTATACCTTCTATATTTTATAAGATTTAAATAAAATATTTGAGAAGACAGTGCTCTTAGAGACAAAGGAGCCCAGTTAGACTGCCCCCCCCTCCCCCACCCACATTTAGACAAGGCTTTAATCACTCACTGCCTCTCTCCTGGCTGTGCCACTTAGGTCCCTGTCACTCTTTGAGAGGATGGTGGAAGCAGGTTACAGTTGTTCTAAAAAGGATTTCATGCTTTTCTACTTGGGCACAATGAAAAGCAAACTGAATTCCCTATGAAAAGAATTCACTTCTTAAAAATTTTCCAAGGAACAGTACTCAAGATTCTCCTAAATGATGAAACCAGGAAATGATTGAGTTTTAAAATAAGGCACAAGTCTGGAGCACCTGGGTGGCTCAGTTGGTTGAGCGTCTGATTCAATTTTGACTCAGGTCATGATCTCATGGTTTGGTTCATGAGATCGAGCCTTGAGTTAGGCTCTGCACTGACAGCGTGGAGCCTGCTTGGCATTCTCTCTCTCTGCCCCTCCCCTGTTCGCTCTCTCTCTCTCTCTCTCTCAAAAAATAAATAAACTTTAAAAAATTAAGGCATAAGTCAAAGCGATGATTAGCAACTGCTTAATGTTTTTTCCTTTCTGGTTTTTAAATAAAATTAAGATGTACCTACTAAGGCACCAACTACCACAAACACAAGCACCACTCTGGAACGGATTATCTAATGAGCATAGGTACTGGTTTAGTGACTGCAATACCTCCCTTGTGGTTGCCAGGATGTCAATGGAAATTTTAGAGGTCTTATTCTAAGTTTATGAATACGCAATCTGATACTGACAATGAGTATTGGTTATTGACTGGCCGTTGTCATAATACTCAGTCACTTCTCACTGACACCCTTTAATGTGAGAAGGGAGACAGCAACGATTTCTAGCACAATTATCAGGGAGATGTGAAAATAATTAAGAAGGTGCTGGAGGGGCACCTGGGTAGCTCAGTCAGTTGGGCATCCACCTTCAGCTCAGGTCATGATCTCACGGCTTGTGAGTTTGAGCCCCGCATTGGGCTCTGTGCTGACAGCTCAGAGCCTGGAGCCTGCTTCAGATTCTGTCTTCATCTCTCTCTCTGCCCCTCCCCTTCTGGTTCTTTCTCTCTCTCAAATATAAATAAACATTAAAAATTAAAAAAAAAAAAAGAAGGTGCTGGAAAACAAGAACACAAATCATGATAACATTTCCTTTATCATATTTTCCTAGCTTTAAATTTCAAAATATTTAAGCTAATTTCAATTATTCCAGGTAATTTCTCTCCTAGAACTTTAATATTCACCCCAAAGCAGCAGTTTCTCACAGTCCGTGATAATTTAAAAATTTGCTTTACGATCCAGGGAGGATCTTTCTTTTCTCAAAATCAACTCATCAGAGATGAACAAATGATTCCCCTATGCCAAGAATCTCATTGGAGAGAGAGTCTTTCTCATTTAGCTGAATTAGAAACCTTGAAAATAAAAATACTGATATTGTCCCTAATGACAGAAGAGAAGGCTCTCTTGCACTGATATTCAATATACTTCCCACTGGGGGCACACTCCTCTAGTCTGCATGATTGCAAATAGAAATGTGTTGATGGTGAGTTGGTTGGCTTATGTTAAGAGGATTTAGTGTGTGTCTCCAAGGCGGAAGGGAAGGATGTATGTGCTGCTGGGGAGAGCCATGCAGAGCCAGGAAAACAGCAAGGAGAGACGAAAGCAACTCTGCAGGTCACAAGACAGGCCGGAATGCAGTTCTGATTTTGAAGAACATGCATGGAACTGAATTGGCGGATAACCTGGAAAGGTCACCTCGTCAAGTTTTCCTGGTCTTGAATGTGACCTCTTTTGAAATCTAAAGGTCGGATTGCTTGGCATTTCAACTTGCTATGGCTCTGGCTTTAATTAATCCTGTTTTTGAGCCGATTGCCCTGCCTGTCACAATTTTGCAGTCATATTATGGGAGGTGGGTTTCTTCAGCTCCAACTTGGAGTTACAGACCCTTAATTTCACTGTCATTAAGCCTGCATCCAAGGCCAGCCCTCCTTGTCAGAGACTGTTCAAGCTGGAGTTTCTTGTCCAGTCCATACCCACCAAGAGAATCTGCAAATTCCGAATGCATCTCTGTGTGAATCGCTCCTCTGTTCTGCCACTGCTTGTTGGTGGTGTGCACATATGTGAGCCATTGCAGAGAACAGAGGGACAATTCAAATGCTGGGAACATTTTTAGAATAATGATACTCGGTGGAATTTCACAGAGACTTGCGTTTTAATTTATGACTCTGGGCCACTTTTGTCAAATAAAGCGTGTATTTACAATATTCAAACATTTAAATCTTTGGAAAAATGTTTAACTCTTTTGGGTTTGGGTTTATGCGTCCCTTTAATATTTACGTGATTTAAGTTTTGGTGATGGAAAAGCTAGGATGGAAAGAGAAACAATCCAACTATATACTAAATGGTGCTGAGATAACTGGAAGATAGACAGCTTTGAAGATTAAGCATCTGTAGGTCAGGGTGAGTCATTCTCTCTGCTCTGATTTCGTTCATTCATCCATATCCATAGTCTCTCCCTTACACATGAACACAACATAGTATCAAAACTGTTTGTATTGTAAAGGGGCAAGTTGTTCAACCTTTCCTGGTCTTGATTTCCTCACCTATAAAATAAGGGAATAGCTTAAAATGCCATGATATTCTGGAAATACTTAAGTAGTGTATAATATATATTTATATGGTATACAGTAATAATAGCAACAGCAACCCAACATGTGTTCTCTGCCCACAGATTTTATTCCAACCACTTGATGATTAAGAGGTCCCTTGAACACCCTAAAAGGCAGGTTAGATTTCCTCTGTGCAAGGAGTGGCCCAAGCTCACCTGCTCCAGAGCCTTAGGGAAGGCTTGACTTCCTCTCTGATGAGCTAGCACACTGAAGGGGGCTGAAAGGGCCAAGACAGGTGCATGGCAGAATGCACTTGCCCTTATAGAGCTCAGGAGAGCCACTCCTTGTATTTCTCTTCTAAGAGGCCAAGAATAAACTCTTACCCTCAGAGATGTCAGTGGATAAGGCTCTGGGTGACATGCACCTCATGAGCCTTTGCAGGTGAAAATACAGGATCAAAGAGTTATCTGGGCTTCTCAAAGGGAGAAGAGATTCGCATAATGATTGTCCCCAAATCACAAAGGGTCCTTCTCATCTAGGGGTCCAGGCAGCATTAAATAAGACCATGGAGCTGGCCTTCCCCATCAACAAACAAGTCAGTTTCCAGGGAACTGGGTGTTAGATGAGCATGTCCCGCTTACCAAGAAACCAAATTGTCAGTTCTTCCTGGCGTGTTTCAAAAGTAGGTTTTAAAACTGTATCTACCATCCGCTTGGAAGTGTACTTTCTACAAGAATTGTAGAAATCTTTCAGAAGTGCTTGTCAAAATTTGGATGCAATTCAAGGTCACTGTATATAGAAGCACTATACCCACTGATGTCATATGGAATTCTTCCACTTGGAAAAAAGCCAGAGAGCACCACAAGGGTGCAAGATGTCAGGGACTGCTTTTGATATGTTTTGAAACATAGGAGCTTTGATTCTAATGTCTGTGTCATATGCTAAACACATGTGCCCTTAACTAAATATCACAAAAACCTACCATAAATTGTCAACCTTAATGGTTTCCTCATTTCAAAACACATTTGTTTTGTAAGTTAATGCGCTAAGGCCAATATTTTAAGGTGACTACACAGGGTTTAAATGAAAAACATATCAGATATATATGTCTATACAATTACATACACGTACACACACTCCCACATAATTACAATTTCTCTGTTATTTTAAGTCAGAAAGAAAGGCAAGGAATTTTGTACACATTTGAGACCAGTGCTTTTGCTACCATTGACACCTTTAGGTATTTTAAGGCTCTCATCCCCACTTTACCAAATCAGAAGGACAAAATTAGGTGAAATTAAACTTTTCCAAACATTTTTCTTTGTGTGTGTGTGTGTGTGTGTGTGTGTGTGTGTGTGTGTGTTTCCAAAAGTTTTCTTCAGAGGAAGAGGCCGTATAGAGACTTTATGGCCCCTACAAAGACGAGAGGTGATATTGAAAATTATTTGAAAGTTGGTGTTTGCTTTTAGAATTTCCTTTATTTTCAAGTTTATGATCCATGTTCTTTCATTCCAAGACCAGCTCATACTCCTAACATCTCCTTCTAGGGACAGAAATTTCCAGGATAACACATCTTCCTAGTATCCCCAGGAAGAGGCCAAAGAGAGGAAAAAAGGCAGCCTAGAGGGTGGTGGGGGACAGGGAAACAGAGGCAGGTCCTGCAAATATTCTTTCCTCATCTCAGCTGGGAATGAGCTCTCAGCTTCTGCCTCCACTCAGCTTCCTGTGTGAGCTAACAGAGATAATGAGTGTCACTTAAGACACATCTCTGGCAACATGTTGGTTGTTTCAAAAAGTAAAATAGGCATGGGGTACCTGGGTGGCTCAGTCAGTTGAGTGTCTGACTCGTGGTTTCTGCTCAGGTTGTAATCTCATGGTTTGTGAGTTCGAGCCCCACGTTGGGCTCTGGGCTGACAGCGCAGAGCCCGCTTGGGATTCTCTCTCTCTCTCTCTCTCTCTCCCTCTCTTCCTGCCCTTGCTGCTCTCTCTCTCTCTCTCTCTAAAAGTAAATAAATAAAAACTTTTTTAAAAAGAAGCAAAATAGGATAAAATTTTGAAGAAATACCCTTTTTCTTTATTTCCCCCCTAAAATGTTATGATAGCAAATACAAGGGACTTTTAGAGAAAAACAGTAGTATATGAAATCATTTTGTAAATCTTTTTTAAAATTTATTTTAATGTTTATTTTATTATTTTTGAGAGACAGAGAGACATAGAATCTGAAACAGGCTCCAGGTTCTGAGCTGTCAGCACAGAGCCCAATGCGGGGCTCAAACTTTTAAACTGTGAGCTCATGACCTGAGTCAAAGTCAGACATTTAACTGACTGAGTCAACCAGGTGCCCCAAAATCATTTAGTAAATCTTTTAGCCTGTATGTTAAATAAACTGACACAGTAGAATATTCACAAGAAACAGATTTTAAAATGTCCTACGTGTATAAGTGCCTGTCTTTATTATCATTGCTAAATATAAAGCAGTAGCATAATAGTATAATTTAATATAATATGATGTATACTTACATAAAATATAATAATGTGCTCAGTGGAAATGTAAATGATCATGTTTCCACTAGAATACAAATGCATTCCAGTAGATATTTAATACATTTTATTTCATGCCATATTTTAAATAAGTTTCTACTTTCCTAACTGAAGGAATATTTATGTAATAACAAAAGCTCTTACCAGTGCTTCACTCAGAGCAGAAAATAACAAGATTTATGTATTGAAATGTCATTCTATTTTTAAATTTTAACATTTGACAGATTACCATGCGTTAAGGAAACAAAGAATACTTCAATCCCCAAATTTAGTATGGTATTGACACTGTCAAGGGGTGTTAGAGGATTGGATTCAGTTCTGAGTCAGACCAAGCCAGAACCTTGATCAAAGTATCTCAGCTGTGCTCAGCTGCACGTTTACATAGTACCTTCAGATGCAGTCTCTTCCTGGACTCTCATGGTTACCCTAACAGAGAAAGGGGGGAGCCAAGCTGTCCTTTAGAGATAATATTTAGTGCCATGGGTCTCCAATCATCTTTGGAGAAGGCAAAAGGGCATCTGCCTCACTGCACAGAAGCATCAGTAGGTGTTGTCACTCCCAAGTTCGACGGCAGAGACCAAAAACTCAAAATGAGAAGCTGACACGGAGCAATTACAACTTCTCTCACTAATGACCTGGAAGCATTTGAAAAGCTAAGTAGATATGCCTCCAAGGAAATATTTTTTCTTTAGAGTAATATCCTTCATTCATTTTCAGTTCATTACATGTTTTTTGTTTTGTTTTTTAATGTTTATTTTTGAGAAAGAGAGAGAGAGAGACAGAATATGAGTGGGGAGGGGAAGAGAGAGAGACACACAGAATCTGAAGCAGGGTCTAAGCTTTGAGCTGTCAGCACAGAGCCTGATGCAGGGCTCGAACTTATGAACCATGAGATCATGACCTGAGCTGAAGTCAGACACTTGAGCTTGACCGACTGAGCCACCCAGGCACCCCTGCAGTTCATTAGATGTTATAATGCTCCTTGTGTGTGGCACACCTACTTTCTGTGCCAGTGATTTGGCAGGGAATGAGACAAACAACCTGCCTTCAGGGAAACTTACACTTCCGTGGGATACACAGAACAGTAAATGAACAAGATGGCTTCAAAAGGTGATAAATGCTATGGAGGAAATATTCAAGGGGATGTGATAGTGATGGAGAAGGGGAGACAGGATTGTTCTTTGTTTAGGTGGTCAAGACCAGGTGAAGTGAGACTTGAGTGGAGGCCTTAAGAATGAGCCATCTTGGGGTGCCTGGGTGGCTCAGTCGGTTAAGCTTCTGACACTTGATTTCAGCTCAGGTCATAATCTCATGGTTGTGAGATCGAGCCCTGTGTCAGGCTGTGCACTGGGTGTGGAGACTGCCTAAGATTCTCCTTCTCCTTCTCTCTCTGCCCCTCCCCTGCTCTCTCTCTCTTTCTTTCTTTCTCTCTCTCAATAGATAGATAAATAAATCAAGAAATTTAAAAAAGAGAGAGAGAGAGAAAATGAGCCATCTTGACAGAGCCAGGAGCTAGAAGCAGGAATGAGCTGAAATAGGGCAGAGCAGTGTGGCTGGCGGAAGGCAACAAAGAAGGAGGCAGAAGCTACCATCAGGTCATGAAGGGCCTCACAGGCCACAGAAAGAAGGAAGAGCTTGTTTTAAGTGCAGAGACAAGCCATCAGAGTGTTTTTTGAGAAGGAAAGGAATATGATCTGTTTCGTGGTTTTAATGACTTTTTAAAAAATGTTTTTATTTATTTTAGAGACAGTGTGAGTTGGGGAGGGGCAGAGAGAGAGGGAGACAGAGGATCTGAAGCCGGCTCTGTGCTGACAGCAGTGAACCCAATGCAGGGCTCGAACTCAGGAAATGAGAGATCATGTCCTGAGCCCAAGTCAGATGTTTAACCAACTGCACCACCTAGGCACCCCTGGTTCATGGTTTTAAAATACCACTCTGCCTGCTAGGTAACAGAAGGGCCAAGATGGAAGAGGCAAGGCCATTGAGGAGATTAACAGCCCAGGCAAGAGATGATGGTGGTCTGCCCTGGTGAAGCAGAAGGAGAAAAACAGCTGGAATCAAAAATATGTTTTGAAGAGAGAAGGCATCAGCACATGGGTAGTGGTGAAAACCATGGGACTGAATGAGTACACCCAGGGAAGAGATGTCTAAAGTAGGGAAGAGGGCTCTGGACCAAACTCTGACTTTCGTACAGAAAACAAAGCAGCAAAGGAACATGGGAGTTGATACCAGAGAAGCAGGAGATAATCCACAAAGTTTATCTACATGTTCAAATTAGTGTGAGTTCCCCAGAAAGTCCATAGGTGAAGATAAATAACTATATATTCTTTAGACACCACTGCTCTTCTAGCATGTTTGGAAAAAAAAAATTCACCTTTACCAAAGTCACTTACCTATAAATACATTTTTTTAGAAGCTTCTATGTTACTTACTTTAAAATCTTACCTTTGCTCCAGTGTCCCCCACTCCACGTAAACCCATTGGTCCAGGGGGTCCCGGTAGTCCCCGAGGTCCCTGAGATGACATAATAAAGGAGAGAGTGAGTGTACTTGTCATGTGCAGTGTTCATCAAAGAAGAAAGGAAGGAAGGTAGGGAGGAAGGAAAGAAGGAAGGGGGGGAGGATGGAAGGAAGGAAGGAGGGAAGAGAGAGGAAATGAAGGAAATAACAGTGATGTCCACACTTACAGCCACACCAGGATAGCCATCACCTTTGAGTCCTGGAGCACCCACTGGTCCCCGAGGTCCTTGCGCACCCTGGGTAAATTCCAACACCAGGTCATAATGTTAGACTAAACTATGAAACACCTGGCAAAACTTAAGCACAATACCAACTCTATATGGCAAACATGCATTTGATAATGCAAAGGAATGATCTGAAAAATTTTAGAAGGGAATTCTACCACAGATGGCAACTTGTTATAAGTCTCTCTTCATAAGTCTTATCCATTTGCATTTAGTGGGAAGCGTGGAGTGAATACAGGGAATATATGTGAACCATTACAAAGTCCTCTATAGGAAACACATTTCATAGGAATTAAAAATGGCCGATTGTTGATAGGTTAATTTTTAAATTTATACTTTTCTGCATCATAAATTGTGGAGAAGTATAAAAATGAGAAATTTTAATAAGCACAGTGTGAGAAGAGAAGGAAAGAATACATAGCTATATTTCAAGTGTAAAATTTTGAATGTAAAGTAAGATAACTATGTGCTACCTATTGTTAAACTATATCCATTGTCCTCTTCATTGGTGCCCAAATTACACAAGGAATAAATAAGCCAAAATGAAAATTAAATACAGATTAATTTTTTTAAAAAACAAGTTGTAAACATATAGGATACAGAGTTTGTGTTGTGATTCATATCTCAAGACCGAGGAAGAAGTTCTATATATTGCTTTACATGATAACCTTTGGCATCAAAAACTTTTGGTAGCTACAATTGGCCTCCTCTATAGAGGAAAGTGTGATTACTGCCTTTTGAATGACAGGATTTTCGGGAAAGTGTAACTCTCCTTCGAATGGAAATCAAAGAAATTTCTGGCTCAAGTGAAATGGAGAGAGAGGAAGAAAAAAATGAGGAAAACTCTTAGAAGATTCAGTAAATATAAACCTATTACACTGTATTTAAAATGTGTAATTTTTTTTGTATCACATTCCATTCTGTTGCTGTGATAACTCTTACAATGACCCTTTCAACGCATATCAACTATTTTGATTAAAAACTGTCCATATTCCTATGGGTTTTACATTAGAAAGAAACTAGTAATTGGCAGACCTTTGTTTCCCAAGATTGGAAAAAGTAGCAGGACTCTCAGTGCTTTCCTTATATGCAAGGATCTCAAATTCTGAGATCCAACTACCATTATCCCAAGCCAAATGCTGCCCACAATCCAACCCTCAAAAGCTGTTCCTAATTCTACTTCTATGAATGAATGATTGACTGGGGGGAAGAAAATTACATACTCTTTAAGTATAAAGAAGTTAAGTTTATTTTGAAAATCATGAATACAATAGCTGTTTCTTCCTATTAAATTGAGACTGGTTTTATGGGATTAACCTTCTTAAGAGTGATCTCTAGGAAACGTGTGGCCACTTGTAAGAACTTAATCTACTATTTATCATGAACACAACCCCAGGATGATCTCTTCAAGTTATGTGACAGAGAGCAAAAACAGGTTCTTCTGGAGAGGTGAATTTTGGCATATCCCCATCTCTAAGGAACTAACTAGTCACTAGAAGCAATGTATTGTGTTAATCCAACCAAATTTAATGTTAAAGTGCCAAACATTACATAAAGACATGTCCCAAGACAATATATCCGTTTCTTTCCATGCCTACACAAGGAACAGGCCAACGACAGAAGAAAATAGTAACTGCTCCCTGGTTAAGTTGAAAGGAAAAGAAAACTGGAATCAAGATTCACTTTCAGGTTTTATTTCTAAATTTCAAGACTATAACAGATTATCAACAGCTGTTACTGTTTATCCTCTGGCACCCACATGGGGAGAAAAAAAAATGTTAAAACATTTATAGTTTACAGCTAAACATTTTTTACCTAGAGATCCTTGTGCTGCTTCCTGCAAAATTTTCAGCTAGCTTGTTACTTCTAATATTAATAGGAAATATCAGGGGGCAGGGATAGGGGCACTGTTCTGTCTCAGATTTTTATTCTGGACTCCTCACAATATATTTCTAGAGAGAATTTTTGTCACTTGGCCTTTATGTGCTGGATTCAAGAAAATGTCCTGCAGAGCAATTCCCTTTGAAGCGTCTCTCGTTCAATAGAAATTAGGGCAGAAATATCAATCTGGTGTTTTGCAATGGGCTTTAGGGGAGGATCTGGAGCTCCCTGAAGTCATATACAAAACTGAATTATGTGCCAAAACTTCTATCAGACGTTTAACCTCTCAAAGCTTTAAAAAATAGCGCATTAGGGAAGAATGGCAGAAAGAGTATCATTAGAGACCAAGGGATTAGAAAAATCATGGAGTAAAGAAGCAAATAACTTTAACTACATCATTAGCAATGCCAATGGCGATCAGTAAAAAAACAAGAGGGGCTAGTAAATCCAGGCTGCACATTTAATTGGATTTTATTTCTACTGTAAAGGACAGTATAAGTAGAGAGACGTAATTTTAAATCATGGAACTAGGAATATGCAGATTCAGGGAGTTATCAAACAATATGAAAACTGCTACCCAATGTTCTTGATCAAAGCCCTATCTGCAGTATTAGCATTAGAAAATTTGGAATTTTCTCCTTGTGTCGTACAGAGCTTGGGTTCCCATGTACCTCAGTGTCTGGGGAGTAGGATGACCATCTTGTTCTGGTTTGCCCTGGACTTTTCTCTGTTTTAGCTTGAAAATCCCACATCCTGGGAACCTTCTGTGTCCTCAATAAACCAGAAGATTGCCTCTCTAGCAAGGACAACTGTTAAAGTGATTAAGAACAATGGAGTTCAGGATCTTCCCTTGACCTTTAAAAGGACCACTCCAACTTAATTGCAGTATATAATAAGTTTTGCATTATATTTCAAAAATGGTTCTTAGTTTTCTTTTTTGAAGTTTGAAAATCCCTGATGTTAGTACTTGAATCCTTGTATCCACAAGAGGCAATCTGATAGAACTAAAACCAGTTTCAAAACCACATAACAACATGCTACTGATTTAATGAAGCGCTGATTATGGAACCCTGAAGCCTGTTCTCATAAACGGGGATGGGATGTGCTTGTGACATTTGGAATGTTAAATTTTGCTGCGATGCTGGGTTTTGTGTGAACAGGGAAATGGTGCCTTGTTGCCATGGAAAATAGATATGATTACTGAAAGCCGTCTTCTCCTATAATTATTTGCATTTTCATTTAAAATAACTGAAAGATGGAGAACGAAGCAGAGAAATTTAATTCAATAAAGCTTCCAAACATGAACTTTCAGTATCTCTTCTGCAAAACGCTGTCCAAAAAGTTCAAGTTTGGAAGATTTATTGAGTTAAATTTCTCTGCTTTGTTTTCCACAGTGGTGGTTTGCAGAAGAGACACCTAGGCCATTCATATGTAAATGAAAGAAGCTAGAGGTCATATAATCTCTTGTACCACAGACATTACAAAAGGAGTATTTTCAAACAACTATTGAGTCATCCAAAATTTCACCATAAGGGGCTATCATTCCTCCACATTTATGAAAAATAAATTATCTGATGGCTTGATTTTTAAAAACGAAAACAGTGCACTGAGTTCTTCAATGTAGACAGTGAGTAGAACAGTCTCAACTATAAACTTACTGTGCATTAAATCCCCTTTCCCTTCTGTCTCGTAGAGGGAAGAAAGAACATGAATAAAGCCTACCTTTGGTCCTCGAATAGCAATTCCCGGTTCTCCTTTAAATCCAGGCATCCCGGGTCCTCCCCTGTCTCCCTGCATATTTCAAATAACGTTCAGTTTCAGGCTTTAAGTATCAGGAGAAGCCATAATAGCACGAAGCACAAAAGAGATGAACCAGTTTATAAAGGCTTTGATCTATCAGTCTCTGATCTTGAGGTAGTGGCTTCTTCTAATGTATTTGAGGGGGATTGCAAATCCTAAGCAAATCAAACCTGTTGGTAAAGACTATGACAGCTGTTTAGAGGAAGGCCACTAAAATAGGTGGCTACCTAGACTCAAATACTTGGACTGTAAGAATGGGAACCTCTTAAATCTGAGTAGATTTCTTTCCTGCCAGACTTTCTGATTATTAATCCTACCTGATTCTTCTGAATAAACACAGTACATTTTTACTTGCATTAGGGTTCCAGGATTTGGTGAAGGTAGTTCATGATGAAGTGACAAGTTCAAGAGCAGAAGCTAGAAATCTGTTTTCTAATCTTAAATTTCCTGCTAGACCTTAGTTTGCTTAGTTGTGAACTGTCAGGGTTGAACTAGATAATATCTTGGGGTTCTTCCAAAACTAAAATTCTAGTCCATTGGTATCATGAATTTTTTTCCCCACCCCACCTGCCAAAGATCCAAGTTTAAAATATGTATATATAAAAAATAAGTATTCTCAAGAATGCATACCTTTGGCCCAGGTGGTCCAGGAATTGATGCTCCGGGCATCCCAAAAGGGCCCATAATTCCTGGTTCACCCTAAAAAAAAAAAGAGCAAAATACTTACTACATTGCAAGCAAAGAAATCATATATAGGAATTATATTAGGAAAAATAGAAATGTATTCCCAGCATTTTAAAATATTATGACCTATTTCCCAGACCAATGTGAAAATATTTGAGCATCTTTGTAAACCACTACTAAAGTTTTTCATGATTAAGATTTCAGTGCCTTTAATAAATGCATTCAGTTAACTTCTGAGTATTAGGAAATTTTTATCTCTTGTGTATTCTTTTATTTGCCAATAAAAATTATGCAATTCACGGTGCTTCCATTCTGTATTGTGTGCCAGGAAGCTCAGAGGGAACTATGTGTTCAATTATAAGAACTTTCTCCAGCATAAGTTCTTGGGTACACTTGGCAGACAAATAATGTTCCTTTTAGTTTATAACTTTTTCCTTTGTTATTTTATTTTATTTTATGGCCCATGGTGTATCAGTCTTCTATTGTATGCTATCTCACATCCTTTTTCAGAAGTAGGGAGTTTATGGTAAAAACAATGGAATTTTTAATAGAAAATTTCAAACATGTCTTTTATTTACTTACTTATTTAATTTTTTTGGCATCTCAATATTGACTCTCAATAAAAACCCAAGCAATATCTCTGTCCCACCTGGTTCTAGACCAGGATTCTCAAATTTTAGTGTAGAGAAATCATAAGAGGAATTTGGTAAAATATAGTCAGTTCTCAGCCCCAGAAACTTTAATTCGGTAGCTCTAGGGGCTGGGCCCAGCAATATGAATTTTATGAGGCACTTCTGGTGGTTCTGATATAGGTACAAATACCTCACTTAAAAACACCATCGGGGAGCCTGGGTGGCTCAGTTGGTTAAGCATCCAACTCTTGATTCTGACTCAGGTCATGATCTTGTGGTTCGTGAGATCTGGTCCTGTGATAGGCTTTGTGCTGACAGCACGGAGCCTGCTTAGGATTCTCTCTCTCCCTCTTTCTCTGTCCCTCCCTGATGTGTGAAAGCCCTCCCCCTCCCCAAAATAAATAAATAAACCTTAAAAAAAAATTGAGAACACTATGCAAAGTAATTGTCATTAAAAGAACATGACATGTCCAAAATGACCCATTTGGGATACTAGAAGAAAATATTAAAGCTTCATGATATATTTTTATCTCATCTTTTAGATTTTCAATTATATATGTAAATATCATAACAATATGATAGTTTATGAATAAAACTTACAATTAAAAAATAAACCTATATTGAGGTGTGGTCGAATTCATTTTTGCTAGTAGGGATTTATAATCAATCAGTTTGGAAACTACTGATGTAGGATAGGTGTGGCAAACTGGGACCTTCAGGCCAAATCCTGCCTGCTGCCATGTTTTACACAGCCATTGACTAAAAATGGTTTTCATATTTTGTTTTGTTTCTGTAAGTCGGCTCCACACCCAACATGAGAGTTGAGCTCATGACCTCGGGATCAGGAATCACATGTTCTATCAGGCATCCCAGTTTTCACATTTTCAAATGATTGTTATATAAGTGATTATGTAATATCCTCAATTTTGCCTCTTGGCCACAAGGCCTAAATTATTTACTACTTATACTTTTCCAAGAAATTTGCCTCCCCTTGCCTTAGAGATTGAGCTGTTTCCAAGTGCATGAGCTGCCCACTTGGCCCCCGTGTTTCCTCCAAGAGGGACTCCATCAATCAGATTCACCACTAAGACTCTTGCCCTAGACCACATTCATCTTCAGAGCTGAGACCCTCCCACTGTGCTGATTACCCTGTACGACCCACAGGCTGAGCACACCAGCCAACCAGGGCCCAGATCATGCCAACACATGCACACACCAGTCTTTAATTCCGAACCTGTAAGGCAATGGCACATGACACAGTGAGGATTTTGGCAACAGACAACCACCCTGTTCAATCCTATGGCCAAGGATAAAACATCAACTCATTAAAATTCTCACTTAAACCAGAGTAAACAAGATTATGCTTCTAGATTTAATCTATTCTTTTAAAATAAGAAATTATACATATAGTATAGAATTCTCTTAAAGACTGTATTAAATTGTGATTATGCTTTAAAAAATAGCAATTCTTCATCAAAAAAGCTTTATTTCAAAATACAGAAAAAATACTTTGAATAAGAGTAAGATATAAGGAATAACCATTATTATTAATACTAATACAACATTTTCCCTACATGGCGGCATTTCTCATCAGGTGCTTCTTGAATTACCTGGAGCATAGGGCACTTATTTACAAAACACAGATGGCTAGGACCCACCCACCTATTAAGTCACGCTATCCAGGCATGGCACCAAGAAATACAATTTAAAAAAAATTTTTTTTTAACATTTATTCATTTTTGAGATTGAGAGAGGCAGAGCATGAGCTGGGAAGGGGCAGAGAGAGAGACACAGAATCTGAAGCAGGCTCCAGGCTCTGAGCTGTCAGCACAGAGCTTGATGCAGGGCTCGAACTCACAGACCATGAAATCATGACCTGAGCTGAAGTCGGACGCCCAACTGACTGAGCCACCCAGATGCCGCAAGAAATATGGATTTGTAACAAGCTCCCAGGTGACACTGATGGACACTGAAGCTTAATAACTGGTCTACAGAGAATGCTTTATTTTCTACCTGCTCGTATGTGGCTGATACCATTTTTTTCCCTTTTAGTTGTTTTTTTTAATATCTGGTCCCTGAACATGCTCCTTGTCTCCTTACAAGTAGCATCTTCCTAGAAGCCTGAACTGTCTTAGGTTTGCAATTTCGGTTTCCTGACACATCCAAATGACCTCAATATTCTCTCCTGCTAAGTCAGGACACATACCTAATTGCCTGCCTCACAATTTCCTTTTCTTCATCCTCAGCACGCTGTCCTGGTCACTTTATCAGGACATATATCTCCTACTTTCCATTTCACAGTATTGATTTTTTACTCTCTGAATAGCTCCACGTACTATGTGCCAGGAACAGTGCTAAGTGCTTTATTAACTCTTTCAATCTTCACAGCAATCTTAGAATAGGTACTATTTTTACTTTCTTTCTGTGATTGAAGTGACGGGCCCAGAAAGGTTCGGGGTGGGGCAGGATGAAAATCCTACTGTACCGCATTCTGAAGCCCCACTCCTCATCATCACTGTGCTGCCTTAGTCTGGAATTGTGCTGTTGTTTAGCAAAAAAGGATGGTAGAGAATTGGTATCTCCTACAGTCATAACTTCATCCCAACTTCTGAATATTTGGTGGTAGGTTGAAAGAATTGACAAACAGATTGTCTCTAAGAATCATAAATGTTCCAGTGAAGATGACACAGTTTGTGGACTCTTTACTCCATCCTGTTTGGTCTGGAATAGTATGCTTATTCTAAAGCCTTTTTCATTGGGGAGTTTTGTTTTGTATTTGTTGAGTAGGAACCAGGGAATCCAATTTGCAGTGGAAATCTATTCTATTAAAACCAGACACAATTTCAATCTCCCGAGAGCACAAATGAGAATATAAGAAGCATACCTTCAGCCCTTCAGGCCCTGGAAATCCCCTCTGTCCTTGATTTCCTTTGCTCCCTTTCTTCCCTTCATCACCCTGATGAAATAGTTATAAAAAGACAGTTGTGTTAACAAACCGTCCTCGCTCTTCTAACAACCCTATCAGGACCCTGTTATCAACCGACACTGATTTCCTAGCAATGTGTCCCAAGTCCTGCTGGGTGGCATGGGATTTGTCAATGTGCTTGAGCAGATAGGGTGACTTCAGAATTGTTCAGTCTTCACCATTTATTCAATGTGATTTAATATTTTTAACAATCTAAGCTCAGTATCTCTCTTTGGGGACTTCAGTTTGAATTCACAATTCTTTTCACCGTTGGTTTATTAACAGATGCTTCTGAGACATTCACAGTTTCAGAAAAGAGAGCTACCTATGCTTTTTCAGCTTTAATGCCACTTCAGTGTTGAAACGTAAAATGAGATGTTTTCCAATATAGAGAGCAAACTGGCGGTTGCCAGAAGGGAGTTGGGTGGAAGAATGGGTGACATAGGTAAAGGGGATGAACAGTACACTCATCTTGAGCATTGAGAAATGTATAGAATTGTTGAATCATTATATTACACACCTGAAACTAACAAAACACTGTATGTTAATTATAGTTGAATGGAAAAAAATCTAATTTTAAAAAGAAGTGGCAACAAGGTAGTGAAGCATGAAATAGCTACACAAAATGTTACCACTGAAGGAAACCATATTTTTCAAATCCAGCCCCATTTCTTCCTCAATGAGGAGTCTAGCTCTATCTCCCGAAGGAGACCAATAATTCTATTGGTAGAAAGATCCATGAGCATTAACCTGGAGCAGAGTTAGAAACTGCCTACTGGCTGTTCCTCAGCCTGGTTGTGTAACCTTATGCTTCTCTGAAAGAATTTTGTGACCTCCAACCAGAGAGCTCAGAGAACTACAAAGCAATCCTTAAACTAGGGCTCAGTTGCAAGGTATCATATCTAAATGTGTGCTCAGCTCAACAAAGGAATGAATTTGGGGGTTGCAGGTGAAACCATTTAATCATTTATCAGATATGATTATACCACAGTTTTCAAACCTAAGCGTGCATCAGAGTCACGTGGAGGGCTTGTCACCCCACGTGGAGGGTTTGTGCTGAGCCCCACATCCACAGTTTCTGATTTAGTAGGTCTGCATTGAAACCCAAGAATTCACATTTCTGACACATTCCCAAGGTCATCAGCAATGCAGACACTCCGTTAAGAAGAGGTGAACTCCTATTACACCCACAGATTGTAATTAACTCCCCAAGGTCCGAACTAATAAAGAGCAGTGACACGGGTGATAAAAAATAACAGTTGACTGTTATTGTACCATGAACTTACTGTATCATTATCATTTGACAATGGAGGCAAAATCTAACCCCAACTAGTTATTTTCTTCCATTCACTCCCACGTTTAATTTACTGACCTAAATAACCCAGAAGATGGCAATAGGAACCCAATTAAAGGTAATAAAGTGCCAACACTGAACAAGAGCATGCCTGGGCTGTGTGATATATTCCTACCACTCTTCTCCATCACCCTCCATAAACCACAAAACCCCTCAGAGCTACAAATCCTGAGCCCTCTTTTTCCAAAGCATTGTCCTTGCTCTATTGGTAGCATTCAACACCACCAATTGCTTTCCTCTTGAAAGCCCCTCTCCTTGGTTTCCCTAACATGATAGCTATTCTGCTTATCTTCACACTATTGTGAATGTTCTTTTCCAGCTACACCACAAGGTGGGATTCAAACCTCAGCTCTCTTTCTCAGAGACATCATTCATTCTACAGCTTCAATGGTTAACTCCAAGGGTCTATTTTCCGAAAGTATATTCTAGAAAACGTTCGTTTTCCTGAATGTTAATAGACAAGCATTTATAAAAATGTTTTTGTACGATGTGAAAAAGGTATTCTCTGTCAACATTCACCCACAAAAAAAGAGATCTCATAGTCTGATAAGTCAATAAATTAAACTGTTTGAAATTCTACAAATGAATTTAAATTTCAAATTCTTACAATTAAGGTTAAGGACTCAATTTTAGCCAATATTTGCATAAAACATAGATTTCTTAGGTTTTCAATGACCATTTTAAGACAATTATAAATAGAACACTAATAATTATACAGATTTTATTTTTATTTTACTCATATGTAATTCTTCATAATCTTTATATGAACATTGATGACTATACAAAAACTGCAGGAACATCTGGCACTTTAGAGTCTGTAGGTTATGTCACTCGTGGTCTTGTCGATGAATTTGGATATTCTTATCTTGACCTATAAAGATGTTATTCAACCAGCATTTCTATAATGTGCAAAATAAACTTAGGCCAAGTTGTGAAAGTGCAACCTCCATTTAATAAGGTTGGGATTATGACTTATTTCTTATTGCTTTGTGTGAGATTCTATAAATTTTTGAAGAAAATATATGGACTTTCAAGTCTCAAGGATGTATTTCAAGGCTTCTTTTCTGTTTCTAAAATGTCAATGTGGGCATTTATTGAGAAAACATGTGTTGAACTCTTCCTATTATCTGGGTCTTATGATAGATCTTAGGAAAACAAAAATGAATGATACATACTTGCTGTCTTTCAAAGGTTCCGACAAGCTAGATCCATAATTTTAAACCAGAAGTAAACGCATGTGACATAGCAGGAATACCAGTCTAACAATCGAATTTCTCCCCAGTTGTCTCCTCGGGCAATCTGCTTTCCTCAACACTTTGTCAATTCCATACCTTAGGGCCAGGTTGTCCTTTTCCAGGTGGTCCTTCTGGGCCTCTTGTTCCTGGAAGCCCTGCTTCTCCCTAGAGGAAATGACAATGATGCCTTAGCTGACTCTCCATGGACAGTTTGTGTAAGCCCACCTTGTCTCCTTTTCTGGTCAGTGGATTTTCTGCTGAGACCCTCCGAAATAAGACATTCATTCTAGTCTTAAAATGGATTTGGAAATCTACCAACTTTAATAAATTAATATCAAGCTCTAGTTTAGCTCAGAGCCGCTGAAATATGAAAAAGTCCAATTTCTCAGCCAATTTTCAAAGACTATACTCACTTTCCTATGGCTCATCATTCACATGTGATGGTTTGGCTTAAAAAGAAAAAAAAAATGGAAAGACCTTCAGCCTTTCCATCTGCTATTTTTCTCTACTTATATTGAAAAATGAGTATTTCAAATGTCAACTCATAACACCTCAGAAAATCTTTACAATGGCCTTACTTCCAGAATGCATTTACAGCCTCTCATTTTGGAGGGGAAAAAGTGTTTTTCTCTAAGGCTACACTCAGGTACTTTCTAGGAATCACAAAGGGACTAGATCACTGGAGGGTACCATGGTCGAAACACCAGAGAGAAAGCAGAGAGCATGAGACCCTGTTCACCCATTAAATTGGTGCTCTTCCTCTCTGAAATAAGTGGAAAAGGAAATTTATAATTATGAGATGTTTTAAAAAGACTAAGCTTGTCCTGGATGGTTTACTTTGAGTTCCTGCAGGACCAAGGTATCAGTGTGGTTCAATAGTTTTTACTCTAGTCACAGAAAAACATACTGTTGTTACCTTCTTTCCTGCAGCCCCATCCTCTCCTGGTACTCCTGGTTGTCCTGGGAGCCCTGTTGAGCCTGGCTCCCCCTGGTGGATGAGCAAAGATTTTATTTCCCAGAAATTCATATTTATCTATAAGTGTCATGTTTACCATAATTTAAATTCATATTTATGCACCACCATTTTGAGGTGCTTACCAACTGTATATCTTACAATATTTGAAACAAACCTCTGAATGGGGAAATCTGAGTAGTAACCAGTAGTAATGAAATTATTTGACCTTGGGCAAGTTACTTCAACTTCTTGGATCTCAGTTTTGGATTATGTTGTTCTGGATTGAACTGTAACCTCAAAGAAGATATGTCATAAGTCCTGACCTCTGGTACCCGTGAATGTGACATCATTTGGAAATTGGGTCTTTATAGACGTAACCAAGTTAAAATGAGATCATCAGGGTGGGCCCTAATTGAATATGACTTCTGTACTTAGAAGAAGAAGCAAACGCCATGTAAAGACAGACACGTGGGAAGAACTCCATGTGATGACAGAGGCAGAGACAAGAGTGGTGCCACTGTGTGTCATGGAATGCCAAGGATTGGCAGCCAGCGCCAGAAGCTGGGCAGAGGCAAAGAAGGATTCTTCCTTACAGGTTTCTGAGAAACATGACTCTGCAGACACTTTGATTTTCGACTTTGAACCTCGAGAATTGTGAGATAACAAATTTCTGTTGTGTTGAACCACAGTGTGTGATTCTTTGTATAGCAACCCTAAGAAGTTAACATGAAAGTGAAATTTCAGCTCTAATATTCAGTACTGCTACTTGCTTTCAAGTTAATTTGTATTTAAGAATACACCCTTTAAAGTGTTTAGAGATAACATGTGCTACCTTCAAACAGTGCCAGAGTGCTTATTGCATTCATTAACAGCAAAAATATTAAAAATAAGTGAAAGTCATTTCACCTAACTTAGCTAAAAAAAAACAAACTCGTGAAGATAAAAGCACAGTAAACCTAAAAATAAGTAGAAGGATATGGTAAGGATAAGAGCAGTTAGTAATAAAGTTGAAAGCCAAAAGTAAGAAAGGTAACAAAATTAAAGGGTATTACCTTTAAAAACTAATAAAATAAATAAGCCTCTACTAGCAGGAATTACTAATACTAAAAATAAAAGTCACAGTTAAACAGTATTAAGAGTTAAAAGGAAATACAACTATATACATATAATAAAAATTTTAGAAAAATTTTCATGACAATTTCAGACAAATGTATTGGAGAACATTAATAAATAATCTTTAAGAAAAATATAAATCACTTAAATGACATAGGAGAAACAGACGAGCTAAATGAACGAGAAGCATCAAAAAATTGAATCAGTAATGAAAATCTCTAACTTCTTTTCCTTCTAAGATCACAGGCTTCGTTGGCTTAACAGTCAAGCCTTATAAATTCTTTAACCTTTGAAGAACAGATATTCCCTATCTTATACAAATAGTTGTGAAAAACAGTAAAAGAAGGAAGTCTACCCAATTTATTTCACAAGGGTAATAAAACCTTAATTAAAGTCACACAATAATAGGATGAGTAAACTACATTGTAGACCAGACTACCTATGAATATAGATATAATGTAAATTTCCAGTCAAAATGCAGGATTAGGGGCCAGATTTAATTTCCTCCCTGACACAACTAAAAACCAGACAAAATATATAAAATAGTATCCTTCAAAACATTAGACACCAGTAATAAAGGATAATAATACCGGGGAGCAGGGAAACAAATTACGTAAACACTATACTTTCTCCAGTTTGCTGCCAGGGTAGTTACCAGGCCATGGTGTATGGAAGGAGAATCTGGAGAAAGTTCAGAAATCTCTCCAATTTCAGGAGACAAAGGTAGGAGTCTGGGTAAGCCAGGTATCAAAAATTCACAGACTAGATTACCTGATAGGAAGAAGGTACACAGAACAATGAAGCTCTGAGGAGTGTCCCCTCAAATATTCAAGTAAATACTGTTCAGTACAGTGTGACAAAACTACCTGACTCCCAGAAAACAACCAACCGAAAAGAATATAAAGAACTGGCAGCAGACCAGAAACGGTGCCTGGTTCCAGTGGCAAAAAAGGAAATCTCACAATTCTGAGGGCATGTATTAGAGTTCTAGAAAAGGTCTTGCTTCAGTAGTCAGGAAAAATGAACCCTAGACTAAATGCTGCCCCAGTCCTACCTAAGAAAGCTTAAAAGCAAGACCAAGAGGTTCAAGCTGTTTTAAGTGTCTTAAAAGAATCCAGGACAATGCATAGAAATACAGAGATATGTATAGGAATACAAAAACGTCTAGCCCCCCAAAAGGTAAAATTTATGAAGTTTGTATCTAGCCAAAAATTATCAGGAATTCAAAGAAACTAGGAAAAAGCTGACCAAAAAAAACCTCACACAGGTGATAGAATTGGTAGGTAAGGACACTGAAAGTTATTATACTGAATTCTGTATGTTCAAGAAACCAAAGGAAAGTTGAAATACATTAAATAGAGACAGGAAGGTAGAGAAAGATACAAATTGAACTTCTAGAGTTGAAAATTGCAAAGTAGGAGATGAAGAAATACACTGGATAAAATTCAAAGCAAATTAGACATCACAGAAAATCAATGAACTGAGAGACATAGCAATAAAAACTATCTTAAATGAAGCAGAGAGAATAGAGACTGAAAAGGAATGAGCAGAGCATCAGGAAAACAGCCAAATATAAGTAAAATGGAGATTCCTGGATGAAGACAGACAGTGGGAAATATTTTGAGAAACAATGGCCTAATGTTTCCAAATTTGATGAGATCGCTAACCTACAGACCCAAGAAAATCAATGAACTGCAAGCACAAGAAATATGAAGAAAACAAAACTAAGGCACATTGTAATCACAGGGCTCAAAACTAGTGATACAGAGAAAACCTAAAAGGTAGCCAGATAAGAGAGACCTATAGAGAAACAAATGTGTAGATTCTAACAGATTTCTCATCAGAAACAATGCAAGTGAGAAGACAGTGGAACAACATCTTGAACATACAAAAAGAAACAAAACAAAAACAGCCATCACCCTAGAATGCCATACCCAGTGAAAATATGGACAAAATAAAGACTTTTTTGGAAACAAATGTGGCAGTTTCTTGAAAAGCTGAGTAGATACCTACCATATGACCTAGCCATTTCACTCCTAGGCATTTATCCAAGAAAAATGACAGCATATGTCTATACAAAGACATGTACATAAATGTTCATAACAGCTTTATGTATACTATCCCAAATCTGGAAACAACCAAGCGCCCACCAACATGTGACTAGATGAACAAATTATGGTATGTCCATACAGTGGAATACTATTCAGCAATAAAAAGAACAATAAAAAAAGAAGCTGTTCATAGATGTTAAACATGGATCTCAAAGTAATTTTGCTGAGTAAAAGAGAAGACAGAGAAAAAAGCTTACACGATATATTATTCTATTAATATAATATTCGAGGAAATGCAGACTAATCTATAATGACAGAAAGCAGATCAATAGTTACCAGAGATTGCAAAGCAGATCAGTAGGAGAAGTTAGGGAGGGATGGAGGGATGGAGGGATGGAGGGATGGTATTACAAAGGGACACATAATAATTTTGGGGGTGGGGGATGATGGATACTTTATTTGGTTTTAGTGATGGTTTCAAGAACATATACATATGTTTTATCAAAGTGTACACTTTAACCATGTGCCTTTATTGTATGTCAACTATGCAATAAATGGAATTGTTTAAAATGGATGAAAAAATCCTGAATAAAAGATTAGTCGATTAAATTGCTATCATTAAAAAAGTTATACATCATGATCAGATGGGTTTATCTCAAGAATGCAGAATGGTTCAATACCTAAAAATTCTGGAAATGCAATATACTACTATTAACAGGTTAAAAGGGAAACATAAAACAATTATCTTAGTAGAGGCAGAATCTGATAAAATCCAATACTCATAATTAATAAGGAACTTTTGGTACAACTGAAACAGAAAGTAATTATCTTAACATAGTAGAGGTTGTCTATCAAAACCCTACAATAAATACCCCACTTAAAATTGAGATTTTAGGGGTGCCTGGATGGCTCAGTCAGTTGAGCATCTGACTTCAGCTCAAGTCATGATCTCGAGGTTCTTGGGTTCAAGCCCCCCATCAGGCTTTGTGCTGACAACTCGGAGTCTGGAGCCTTCTTCTGATTCTGCATCTCTCCCTCTCTCTCCCTCTCTCTCCCTCTCTCTCTCTGCCCCTCCCCCGCTTGTGCTCTGTCTCTCTCTCTCTCTTAAAAATAAACATTAAAAAAAATTTTTTAAGTGAAATTTTAGAAGCACTTCCTTTGAAGTCACTTCTTTTACACATTGCACTGGAGGTCCTGTCAGTGTATAATTTTTAAAAATGAATAGGAAAAAAGCTAAAAAGAAATAGGTAAAACAGTTTTTATTTTCAGACAATATGATTACGTACACAGGGAATAAAAAACGAAGATTTTGTAAACAATTAGAAACAATAAGAGGAAGGTGCCTGGGTGGCTCAGTCAGTTGAGCATCTGACTCTTGATTTCAGCTCAGGTCATGATCTCACAGTTCGTGAGATGGAGCCCTGCATTGGGTTCTGTGCTGACAGTGTGAAGTCTGCTTGGGATTCTCTCTCTCCTTTCTCTCTGCCCCTTTCTCCACACGCTCTTGCTCTCTCTCTCTCTCAGAATGAATAAATAAATAAACTTAAAAATAGAAATAAAAGATACTGTCAGGTGCCTGGATACAAAAATCAATACACCAAAAAACAAACAACACCACCAACAAAATAATACTTTTCCTGTAGACCTGGAATAGCTAATTAGAAGATGTAGAAAAAGAAAACAATTCACAATTGCGAAACATTTCTCCAATGTACTTTTTTAAAAATGTGTATTTATTCTTGAGAGAGAGACAGAGTGCGAAGTGGGGAGGGCAGAGAGAGGGAGCCACAGAATCCAAAGCAGGCTCCAGGCTCTAAGCTGTCTGCAGGGAGCAGAGCCCGAAGCGGGCCGAACCCACAAACTATGAGATTACAACCTGATCTGAAGTCCAACACTTACCCGACTGAGGCACCCAGGATCCCCTCCAATGTACCATTATAACTGAAAAACTACAAGATCTATATGGATAAAATGACAAATATTTTTCCCGGAAAATTAGTTTTACTCTGTGGTTTGAAAGACTCAATATTTAAATTTTTTTCAATGTTTTATTTATTTTTGAGAGGAAGAGAGAGACAGAGAGCAAGTAGTGGAAGGGCAGAGAGAGAGGGAGACACAGAATCCACAGCAGGCTCCAGGCTCTGAGCTGCCAGCACAAAGACATGGGGCTCAAGCCCATGAACTGTTAGCTCATGACCTGAGCCAAAGTCAGATGTTTAACCAACTGAGCCACCCAGGCGTCCCTGAAAGAGTCAATATTTAATATGAAGGTTCAATGCAACGCTAGTCGGAGACTCCAATGGGATATTTTGTCAAGTTTGACAAGTCAATCCTGAAATGAGTATGTTAGATTCAGGAATAACCAGGAAAGAAATTGGGAGTATTTTCCCTGTTGATGATAAAACTTATAAATCGATCATAATCAAGACAGAGATGTAATAGCTCTGAGAGAGAAATAGACAAATGGGGCAGAATAGAGAACTCAGACACTGATCCTCACACATAGAGAGCTTGACGTATGACATAGGTGTAGTTACAAATCAGTGCAGCGAAGACAGACTGCTCAGTAACTGATGTGGGGATAGCTGGTTATCTGTATGGGGAAGAAAAAGATCACCACGTTGCCCCATATACAAAAAATAAACTGTAGTGGAATAAAGACTAAATACCTAAATTTTAAAAAACAAAAACACACCAAGTTTTAAGAAGAAAATACATGAGGATCTTTATGACTTTGGAGTCAAGAAATGTATAATATTCAGAAAGCTGAGACCATAATGGGATAGAAATACACCAAAATTTAGGACTTCTGTATACTAAAAGGTACCCCGTAAAAAAGACAAGCCATAGCCCTGGAGGTGATATCTGCAACCTAAACAACAAAGAATTAATATCCAGATACAGAAAGAGCTATTAATAAAAAAGGAACACCAAGCCTTTAAAAAAACAAAAGAGGAAACCTGAAGGTCCATTAAGCACACAAAAACTGTTCAAACAGTTACCAGGGAATAGAAATTAAAACAATGAGATTTATCATTCACACTTCCTGTTGGCCAGAAGGTAGAGAAAGGAGCGTTGTCATATATTGCTGGAAGGAGGGCAAATGGGCAGAGTACCCATCATCCATTTTGGACAGGATTTTCACAATGTCAGACGTGAAAACTTGCCTATACTCTATGATCTTCCAATTCTGCTCATAGTGTTTATCACCTACTAGTAAGAGAAACTTGCAGTCTGACTTACACGAAAGGAAACTTGTAGAATGCTTATGGCAGCATTGTTGGCAAAGGCGAAAAATGAGAAGCAATTTAAATGTCAATCAATAGGAAAATGGATACATTTTAAATGAGATATTTTTATACAACAGACTACCATAGACAAAGAAAATGAGTAAATTAAAGGTATAGGAAAACAAATAAGACATGAGACTGAATACAGATATATGGCAGAATGATACATTATGTAAAGTTCAAGAACACACAAAAGATATACGTGGTTTATGGATAAAAACATATGTGGGAAAATTATAAAAACTTTGACAGAATGATAAATACCCAAGTCATGAAAATAACACATCAGGGGAGGGTGGGGAGGGGCCATGAGATTGAGGGGCACAACCAGAGGCCTCTACATATATCTGTAATTCTTTTTTTTTTTTTATAAAACTCTATTTTAAAAAAAATTTTTAGTTTATTTATTTTGAGAGAGAGAGAGGGAGCGAGCACAAGCAGGGAGGGGCAGAGAGAAGGAGAGACAGAATCCCAAGCAGGCTCTGCACCATCAGTGAGATCATGTGAGATCATGACCTGAGCCAAGACCAAGAGTCAGATGCTTAACCAGATGTGCCAACCAGGTGGATTCTTCTTAAAAATAATGCTTTTAATGCTTCTTCTTAAAAAATAGCTAGCATGAATAAGGCAAAATGTTAACATTGGATAAAGCTGGGTTGTGGAATACATGGGTGGGTTTGTTTGTTTGTTTGTTTTGCATTATTCTCTGTACTATTGAGTATGTTTGAAAGATTTCCTTTTCTGAAGTGAGAGAAGCTTAAGATTGTTCATCTAGTTAGTGGCAAAACTGGGATTTAGACAAGGAGTCTAACTGCTGAGCCTTACTATCCTACAGTGCCTTTCTGAAATTGGCACATGAATGATGTAATATGTGTATATACAGATCCGTACACTACATAGATGTATGGTGATATATGTAAGTCACACTTAGCACTTAGCATATTGGGTGGCACATCAAAACCATTCAACAAATGGCAGCTATTATAACCATTGATTTATATTAGTAATTGCTATTTATATTGGTATGTTTTGTAGCCTTTGTAATTGTATGTTTATGCATATGTAATGTGTATATTCTTCTAGACCCACATCTTACACATCCCAAATACTTATACAAACAGTGACCATGTCAGCAGAAACAATGATGGAGTTTAATCCTCAGTGTGGCTAGCCAGGTCCTATATGCCTTCAGGATTACTTCTAGAAATTGTGAAGGGCAAAATAAGAATTCATTCATTTACTTAACAGCATTTATTGAGTACCTATCATGTCACTAAAACTGGGGATCCACTAACAAACAAGACGAAAAAAGAAACCAGGTCCCTGCCACAGGTGAGAAGCACTATTTAATAGTGTAGCATAAAGCAAGCCAGATACATGATTGTAAATTTTCTAGTAGCCACATTTACAAAATTAAAAGAAACAGGTGAAAATCATTCTACTGATGTATTTTACTTACTTTAATGGATCTGAAATTTCATCACTTGAATATGTAATCAACATGCAAATGTAATGACATAGTTCACATTCTTTGTGCCAAGCTTGGTAACCTAGTGTGTATTTCACACTTATCCCAAATCCCACTACACACTCAACATGTTTCCAGCATTCAGTAACCATGTGTGGCCAGTGGCTGCAATGTTGACCAGGGTCTTTCGTGAGCGGATTAGTCAGATGAGAAGCAATTCAGAAAGCATGCAAGTTGAGGTAAGTGGTAAAAGCAAAGGAAACTGCAGGCTGAGACATAAAATAACTGGGTAGTAGGAGTGGGGTAGGCATACTTTAGGCTTAAGGAACGACTTTCTGAAGAAGTAGCTTGAGCTTGCACCTGAAACACAAGCCAGCGGCAAGCAAGATGAGGAATGTACCCTTTGCTGCAATCCTACCGTGCTAGGTGCCCTGTTTTACAATAAGACAGGCAAGAATGTTCTTAAAGAATCAATCTGTGCCAAAAGAGGGCCTCTGATGCTAATAAATATATGAATAAAAAAACAGATAGCGGTTGTTAAAATAAACTAAGATTTTTGGTTCTTCTTAAATGATAAGAGTTACACTGAGCATCACTTTTCCAAACAAATATTCTCTTCTGGTGAAATAATAGATGACACATGCATGATCCGTATTGCATTTGGATATGAATGAAACTTCACATAATATGACATAAATTATCTAAGTGCTTCTGATCGGGATGGTCAGCTCACCTTTGGGCCTTGTACTCCAATTCCCACTGGCCCTCTAGGACCTGTAGCTCCTGTTTGGCCTACTTCTCCCTAGTGAGGAAAGAGTATTTGAAGAGTATATGACTACAACAGTAAAATAAAAATAATATATTCCTGCCTTAAGAGCTAAGTGCTCTCTTACAACAACACAATAAGATAAAACAGAGCTTTATGTCCTCAATTCATATGTGTTTGAATATATATATAGTTAATATATATTGATTATATTATTAATATCAATGCTCACAATATGTTGTAATGTAAAATATGAAAATATGTGAATATATTATGTTTTTAAGTATATGTTTCTATGTAATTCAAATATATGTATGCATATATATATATATGTGTGTATATATATATATGCCTAAAATCCCTTTAGGTAGATGGAGTTGTACCAAATTTGGAATATATAATAGGCTGGCTTAAAATACAGGCTAGGTAGCATACTTAAAAGGTGGGGGGCACCTGGAATATAGGCAGTTACATTCCACATTAACTAAAATTGACACATGAGAAGCCCAAGTGACTGCTAATCAAGGGCAATATCGTGAACAGACAGAATGACCTGAGCTTCCAATGGTGAGCCCAGATCAAAAGTCTCAAGGACAGTAACTTTATGCCGTCAAGTGCTTCTCACATGGGAATCTCTAAGGAGTGTACTGGAAGGTGACTACTCTCAGAGGAGTATTTATTTAATAATCATTAATGACCATTTGAAGCAACATTAAGTATAGCTAGTTAAATAATAAGTGCCATGCCTCTCCCTAAGGATAAATAATAGCTGTTAATTTAGGACATAATAAGATTCCCATGTTCACAGAAAAGTTTTATGTATTTCTGACTCCATATCTTTAATTAAATGTTTCAGGAGTTTGACCTATTGTGGGAGTGTTGGTCAGAATGAATTAGCAAGCCCACAGGTGGCCTCTACTGACAATCCTCCTTGAATTGCTAGAATAGGATCTCTTGAGAAAATGTAATAAAACAGTAAATTAAGACTGCATAAATAAATGTGTCTAAGAGCATAAAGAATACACATTACCTTATCTAAACCATCAGGAATATCCATAATGTTTTGCATTAAGTAGAAATCTGATGTTTAAGTTCATTTCATCTACTGCTTTCCCAGTGCACTGGCTCCTGACCAGGAAACAGCAATAGACTATGGATGTACTAAACTCTGCTTTCATTTAGAAAGTTACCTTGGGGAAAGAAAGAAAGAAGGAAGGAAAGAAAGAAAGAAAGAAAGAAAGAAAGAAAGAAAGAAAGAAAGAAAGAAAGAAAGAAAGGAAGGAAGGAAGGAAGGAAGGAAGGAAGGAAGGAAGGAAGGGAGGGAGAGAAAGAGAGAAAGAGAGGAAGGAAGGAAGGAAAGAAAGAAAGAAAAGAAAGAAAAAGAAAAGAAAGAAAGTTACCTTAGAACCAGGTGAGCCTTGTCCTGGGGGCCCTTGTGGACCAGGTGGACCCATAGGACCTTGGATTCCCTTTAAAATAAAATGTTTAAAAATAGTATTAGTGAAATTCAGAAATTTGGATAAGACTAGTTTCATATCCTCTAACATGAAATTTTAGTTCACATCACATAATACATTACTCATCCTCAATATTTGTTGAATGGCATGGCAGAGGCGGCTAGTTGAACCATAATATGCATTCTCCCCTTTATCCATAGTAAAAGAATTTTAGCTGACCTGCATGGCTGCCTAGAATAATGACCATATTTCCCAGTCCCTTGTGCAGACAGGCATTGGCATATGGACTGGATTCTGGCCAATGGGATATGAATGGAAGTGATGTGTGCAATTTCTGATTCATGACAAAGGAGGAAGTATGCCTTCCCCTTCCATGTTCCCCTGCCCCAGTGGCTGAAGTGAAGACATACTGGTTATTGTGGATCCTGTGGATGAGGAAAGTACCCTTGGAAGGGCAGACTCATAAGAATGAAGAAGACCAAACCCCTGAAGACCCTGATGAGCAGAGCCACCACACCAGCTTGGAGTTGCAAATAAGAGAAACAAAATTCCGTCTTGCGAGCTTATTTCACATCTCAGTCTCATGCAGGCAAACCTATATTCTAGTTGCATCAATGAAAATATATCAGGATATTAAGTTAAAGGTTTGGCCATAGGCTCTAAAAAGCAATAGCTTATAGACATCAAATTGAAGAATGTTCAAACACTAGACTCTCACTCACATTGTGGATATAAAAAGGGGAAAGAGACAGGATTTAATAAGTTCTTCTTTGGAGAAAGTAGTCTTACAAAGCATTTTCTTTGCAGAAAATGAGAGGGATTTGGGTTGCTTCCCTCTTTAGCCTATTCTAGAGAGAGAGCTTCAGTGAAACCACTTATTGACCTTGATTTTTGCTTTGGGGACACAAGGGACCTTTGTCTGCCTCATACCTGGGAGAGCTAAAATGGACTATGATGGTCAAGAGGGGCATGGGTGGGGTCAGCGGGGGGAGCAATCAGCCCATCCATCCAGGGTCTGTCAGCACAAAGGCCACACTAGTTTTTTTCTGTGGACCAGATGTACTCTAGATGAGAGACAGGGTTGGCCTGGAATTGTTTTGAATCCTGGCCAAGAGGACCTGGAGGAGCTGTGGAACTCCAACAGAGAGAGTCAGTGTTAAATGAACCCCCAGAAAAGCAGAGGTTGATGGGGAGAAATGACTGGAGCAAGAGAGTTCTTCATCCATGTCCCGAAAGTGGCAGTCACAGGGGCAAGGCAGGAGCCCCACAAGGAAACGTAGTGTCAAACATCTGTCAAGACCAGAGGATCCGAAGCCATGTGACAACAGACCAGCCAGGAAAGAACCTCTGTGGCCTCCCCCCTCTACCCTCATCCTTGACTCAGCCTGGGAGGGATGAGAAGCACGATCCCTCCCACGGACCACAGGCTCTCCCTACAGCTCATACCAGATGAATGAAGATTAAAAAGAAAATTAACATATTGACTAGATAATTTGCATTACATAATTAAAACTGTGATTTACAACTTAGAGGTGACACAATAAGTTTTATTACCTAAAAGTGATAAGAAAAGACTGAGGCTTGTTGGTAATTTCTTCCAGAAAAAGAAAAAACTTTCCCCACTGGAAAATATTTAAGGGATGATGAGGAAAAAACTAAAATTTTATTTCACTTACACCTCACAAGCCATGCTTGCATAAATAATGGTTATAGATATATGATTGGTTTATTACAAATGGCATCCCCTTTTCTCCAGCTGGATGATACAACTGCTGTTTATTTTTTAATTATAAACACGATTCCCCTTTTCTCTGGTTAATGAAGATGAAGCAGCGTAAACAATTTAAGAAAGCTAAGGTTATTATAATAAGGAATTAAAATGTTATTATTAGAAGGAATCATTTACAATAGTCTACAAGTAGCATGGTATGTGACAAGGAACCAAAAAATTCGAAGGGTTATGTGCACTTATGTGTATGTGGTTATTTGTATTTCACTCCAATTTGTAACAGAGTTGAAGTTGTCAGGCCTCCAAACATTTAATGAAAATCTGCCGGCCACTTGAGTCATATTATAAACATGTTCCTGAAAACAAGAATTTCCTCCAAAACAGATGACTGGGAAAATTCATTTCTATAAGAGAATTAGGGAGATCTAGCAACAACAATCATTCCGTGGGTAAACATGTTCAATTAAGGATAAGAAGAAAAATGAATAACTGTATAAGTGGAGGTTAAATGTAAGTAGGATTTAAATCATTTGTCTTAAAAGGGCAAATGATTTCTTATTTAAAGCAGTTTATAAATAACACATTCTATTCAATCTCCTACCGATAGGGGTCAGCTCCTAATAGACAGGTCTACCTTAAAAGTTATCTTCTCTTGGAAAAGGAGAGAAAGGGGTGAGAAAACAAAAGAAGTCAGAGATGTTTTTTAACCTGAAGCACAACAACATCCACCAAGATCCAGTAGTAAAGGCAATAGGAAGTTGCAGGTGGGATCCAGGATTTACAGGCCATCTGGAAAGATTTGGCTTTTTTTGGACCTAATTTTCAGGCCTATAGTGGTAACTCAGCACCAGGACCACAAGACTCAGGAAGCAACACGACTGTCCAGTCACATCCAGGACCAGAATGTAAGTCTGTATGAAATTGGCAAATAAACTACAAAGTGTGAGACTGCTTGATGCCATAGTCAAACCATAATCCTTATGTAATCAAAATATCCAGCTCTTAATTATTATCTAAATACTTATATACAGACTTATCTTGGCTTTTCCTGCATCTTAACCTTCCTAATGTATTACACTAGGATTTCTACAAAGAGAAAGGAAATGGAAAGAGGAGTTATATCCAGATTTTCTGTTGCTTAGATTAACAATAACAACAAAAATACTAATTAATTACTAGATGTTTAGAAATAAACCCAGAGTTAATGTCAACAATGAGATTTGGAATTATCCTTTTTTAATCCTCTTTTCCCATTGTCCTAGATAAAGGAAGCACTGTTCATTCTCTAGGCAATGGAATAATTCAAACCTTAATCATAAATCTTAATCAACAGATTGGCTACTTTCTATGCAGGAGGACATTCAGCATAAATTTGGATTTGTTCGTCACGTTGATTAAATGAGATTCTGTAGGTAGATAGTACTATTATATTATTTTTGTGTTACTCAGATCTAACAAAATTGCCCATCTTTTCCAAAAGTTACGGTCAGAAGATTTGGGAAGCAGTTCCAGCCGTGAATGTAGAGACATCCTCAGAGTGCTTTCCTTTCTTCTGACCGAGGGAGGCCAAATGTTATTTATAAACCCTCTCTGTGATTTGCTTCTATTCAGGAACAGTACCCGTTAAATTAAGTGGTTACCTCTGATTCTGGTGTTGGTTTTAAGTTTAATACTTTTTTAAGATTGGTACATGGCTGGGGAGTAGGAAAGACTACACTATTGGCATTGGGAGAAAGTGGGATCTAACCATTCACAAAGCCTCAAGGGGAAAATACACAAACCCACAGGAAAATAAACCACTGCTCCTAAGGAAAACTAAAAATATAAACTCAATCTGAAACTCTTATCCTGTTAATTAGACATGAAGGTTAAAAGTCACAGCTCCAAGAAGCACACATTTTATTTTTTAAGTCTTTGGAAGTTCTAGAAAATAAAATCTCATAGAACCATCTTTTCCTTCCCTACACTTAACTTTTGGATGTACATCCCTTGTGCTTTGACTATCAAATATACTCAGAGGTGTTTGCAGGACTGGCTTTCAATGAACAGTAGGATTTGGCCAGAATGTTCCGTACTGAGAGGAAAGGGAGAAAGCTTGGATTACCTGTTCCCCTTGACTCCCAATTCCGGGGATGCCCATTGGCCCTTGGGGTCCCGCAGGTCCCAAATCCCCCTGTGTTGAAAATAAGAGAGAAATATAACAATAAACCTCATTCTTTCATACTTTGCTAATCTTGAATTATGCTGAATTGAAATCCATCTATAGCATAAAACGGTTCAACATAAAAAGTTAGAAAACTCTTTCTTTTAAACAGTTTATGGTTCAAGTTTGCCAAAGTAGTGAATGCTAGTTTCACTGTTTAGTCTAAATTGGTGACTATTTGCACATGTTTGTATTTATCAGTCATTTTTCTCACAGGAACACAAAATTCCTAAATGGTTGTTATAATGACACAACTGCTTCCTGTTAGGATTATAACAAATATTTAAATGTATAATATTCATTGGGTACAAAAAAATCAGGATTTGAGAGAGAACTTGAAGAGAAATGTTTCAAAATTATCTAAATACCTTTACCCTCCACATCTTATAAAAATATGCCTTAAAAATTAAGAAGTTATTTAAGGTAAATGCAACAGAACTGAAGAACCTCACCTTTCCTTTCTCTGAAATAAATTTGGGAAGCAAAGTGAGAGTTATCAGCAAGAAGAACACTATCATTCATTCTTTGTGTGTTTCAGCAGGTACCCGTGAGTGCCTATTATGTGCTAGGAATTATTCCAAATGCTGGGGAAGCAACAGTGACCTAAGCAGCCAAAAGTCTCTGTTCTCATGGAGCTTACATTTTAGTGGGAAAAACAGAAGACAGTAAACAGGATAGATAAAATAAATAATATGTTAAAGAATGATAAAAGCTAAGCAGAAAACTAAATCAGGGAAGGGGGGGACAGCTACAATTTTGCATAAAGTGGCCAGAGATGACCTCATTGGAGAGAGAAAATGAATCCAGTAGAAACATAGAAAAAAAGCATTCCAGGCAGAGTAAACATCCACTGCAAGGATGATGATGCCGGAACAGCCCAGAACAGCAAAGACACAATGTGTTGCATATTTTATCTTATTTTTTATTTTTATTTTTTTAAAGCAGGCTCCATGCCCAATGTAGGGCTTCAAGTCACAAACCCTGAGATCAAGAGTCGCATGCTCTATCAACTGAGCCAGCAGGCCCCCCCAGATATTCAAATGTCAGTTGTATTTAGGCTATATCAAGGTCCATAAACTTTTTCTTACACGGTTGGATAGTAAATATTTTATTCTCAAGGACCGTAATAAGGTCTCTATCATAATTAACGAATGCTGCTTTAGTAGTGCAAAAGCAGCCCCAGCCAATACCTAAATGAACAGGTGTGCCTGTGTTCTGAAAACACTTTATTTATAAGAACAAGCAGCCAGCCCTAGTTTGCCAATACCTGGGCTAAATAAATATGTTTTTATAAACAAATTTGTATCATCATTAGTAAATTAAACTAAACTCATAGAACCATAGTTCTGTTGTACTCAGTTCTCACTGCTCCAAAGGAAGAAAGAGCATCTTTACATATTTTTAGGAGCTAGAGCTACAACCAGGGCTGAGCGATTCGAGCCAAGAACTGTATTACAACTAAAATTGGTATAAGTCACTTTTTACCAGTATCTCTGCTATTTAAATACAGATATGTGGAAGAGACAGTTACCAGTAAATAAAAGAAATAAATCATTCAAAACTGAAACACAAGACCCAAGATAATCATGAATCTAAGTCATTATTGTAATATATAAAATCTGATGGCATGCTTAGAAATTAACATACATGACTCCAAATTGGTATGAATTCTGTTTTTTGCACATTTCTTATATCCTCTCCCCCCTCTGCAGCTTTCTGTTCCCTCTGGTCTGTTGGGCCTTATCAGCCTCCAGCAGCTTCTATCAGCAGCCTCAATACCACTTCTAATCTGGGGACAATCTGTAGCTATTTTAAAGAAGACAAGTAACTAGTGAGAAAGAGACAAGCAATGGCAGGTAGGCCATGGTGTTGTGTTGAACATAAACGGTTTTACAGGCTACCAGTATCAGATATGAACATTCTATGTAATGAACCAAGACAAAAGCAAGAGGAGTCTATAGCCATGTCTGAACACAGACAAAAACAAAAAACAACATCCAAACAACCCATTCCTGGACAAATGATCAAACATCCCCCTATTTGAGCTAAAATGAATGGCTATTTCTTTACCAATTATAGCTAAACCTGACTCCATTTTTCCCACCTCCTAGATAAGACTCATTAAAATATCCAATCTTAAAATTACCTCACCTTAAAATTACCTGCAGTGTCCAATCCAAACCCAACCTGTACTTTCTTAGACACTCCCCAAATCACCTAACACAAGCCCAAGTCCTATAAAGAAAACTTTCATCTTCTTACTGAGTAGTGATGGGTTCCCCATGGTATGTGGTCTCCCTCACTGCAATGAGTCTATAAAACCTAACTTTGTTCAACTATAGGTGGATCTCTGTTGGTCCTTGTAGGAGGCACCAACGCTAGGTTTCTTAAATAAGTTCTCTTATTTTAGTCCCATTTTTTAAAGTTTATTTAACTTGAGAGAGAAAGCAAACATGAGCAGGGGGAGGGGCAGAAAGAGAGGGAAAGAATCCCAAGCCAGACACAGGGCTCAATCTCACAAACCATGAGATCATGACCTGAGGTGAAATCAAGAGTCGGATGCTTAACTGACTGAGTCACACAGGTGCCCCAGTAATATTTTTTTGAGTGAGCATCTAAGGATGGACATGCACTTTCTGTAATAGGTCAAGTAAATATGTTTTTAAAAACTATTTTCTTTACTAAGAAGGGGTCTGTTTTGCTCATGTTTGTCTACAAAGCTGGTTGGCTGAAGATAGTTTTACTGGAAGTCAAAACCCAAATAAATGAGCCATTACTGTAAATATAAATGATGGGATTTTTCAAATCATAATTCATCTCACATAACAATAAACCCTGCATATACTTGATTTATAATAACCTGGATCCCTGTGTGATAGGGTTGTCAGGTTGAATACAGTTCATAAATGTACATGCATAAAGAACAATGAATAAAAATAATTACACTGGTGCATCTTTCCTATTGTATACTCCATATGCAGTACCTTGTCCCCTTTGATTGACAGGCCTTGTAATCCCTGTGGGCCAATTGGTCCTTCAGAGCCTTTTTCACCCTAAAAATATATATGGGAGGAATATCAGTATACTAATAAAAATCAGGATTTAAAAACAGTTGAAGCATCCAAAGCATTCAAATTCACTATTCACTGCAAATGGGTCATTCTAGCGGACCCCAAGATTTGTAACTTGCAAAATACACATAATTAGGTTTAATACTATTAAATAGGAAGGAATCTATCCAAACAGAACATGTACACAGCATCACTAACCTTGGAAAAGAACTCCATTCCCAATATAATCAGAAATATCTAGAAATGGGGGGCCTAATTAATCATATAGTACAACAAACTGTACTCCCTCCACTCCCTCAACACTGATGCAGCTATAGGTCCATCACACAATGAACATTTGTCTCTCATATTAGAATATGAGCTAATACTTGCTTGTACTGAATTACTTGTCATATGTTTTATATCATAATTTATAAACATTCATTGAAAATTTAGTTTGTGTGTGTGTGTGTGTGTATTTTTAATAGAATTTATTGTCAAATTGGTTTCCATACAACACCGAGTGCTCATCCCAACAGGTGCCCTCCTCAATGCCCATCACCCACTTTCCCCTCCCCCTGACCCCTCCATCAACCCTCAGTTTGTTCTCTGTATTTAAGAGTCTATTACGGTTTGCCTCCCTCCCTCTCTGTAACTATTTTTTCCCTTTCCCCTCCCCCATGGTCTTCTGTAAAGTTTCTCAAGATCCACAGATGAGTGAAAACATATGGTATCTGTCTTTCTCTGACTGACTTATTTCACGTAGCAAAATACCCTCAAGTTCCACCCGTGTTGCTGCAAATGGCAAGATTTCATTCTTTCTCATTGCCAAGTAGTATTCCATTGTATGTATAAACCACATCTTCTTTATCCATTCATCAGTTGATGGGAATTTAGGCTCTTTCCATAATTTGGCTATTAGTTTTTAGGAGAATTCATAGAAAATCTTCTTGGGTAGATTTCTATAGTCATGTGACCTACGTGAATAGCTCTGGTCGTGATGGCATACCAATGAAATCATGACATTCTGTGCTTTTGTATGAAAAATAAACCATATAATCAATTAGAAATAGCTTTTGTTTCATGAATTTGTTTAAGCCAAGGGTAAAATCAAAGAACACTTGCAAGAAACCTAGGAAACAATAAACCTTCAAGTCCCTCTAGATTCATAATTTATTCACTTAAGCTCTATATCAGTGCAAAGTAACCCCATGTAGCACATATAGAAAACTCCCCTTGGTCCTGCTGGTTGGGGAATGAGGTATTCTGACTAATGGTTTCTTCCGATCATTACCACAGAGTACAATTATATACAATCAACCATAAAATAACATTGAATATAATGTATTCTTTCTGGGATGAGGGTAACACAGTGCTGTGGGTTATTGTGAGTGTATTATTATAACATACAGTTAAACCTGTCACTAAGACACACCCTGCAATATGCTTCTTGTATTTCAATTATTCATTATTTATTTATTCATTCATTTAAAATGTTTTTATTTATTTATTTTGAGAGAGAGAGACAGAGAGCATGTACACAGGGAAGGGGTAGAGAGAGAAAGGGAGAGAGAATCCCAAGCAGGCTCCACACTGTCAGCACAAAGTCTTATGTGGGGCTCAAAACCACGAACCATGAGATCATGAACTGAGCCAAAATCAAGAGTTGAACACTTAATCAACCAAGCCACTCAGGTGCCCCTCTTATTTATTTATTTATTTATTTATTTATTTATTTATTTATTTATTTATCTTAAAACCCCCCACAGATTGTAAAGAGAAGTAACCCTGGATATTTGAATTTCCCAGGTTGTTTGGACTACACATAAACAGAAATTTTCTATGCCAAAAAAAAAAAATCAAGAAAGTATGTATTATAAAACTTCCTGAAATGTAGTGCTAAGTTGCTAACATCTGTCTTCTGAGAGTGATACTCTGATTAAGTCAGGGCATTAGTAATGTCCCTTTTATCCTACATATTATTCCCACTTATTGTGACAAATTAAAGTCTGTTAGTTAATGAGGGCCTCTTTTAAAATTCAACCCAGCAGTCACAACTTAGTGTAAATTAGGTTTTAACTAGTTGATTTCCCTCTAGTGGAGATTCAGGTTTCTCATAGACAATAGAATATTGATCATGGTGGAAAAGGCTAAGAATGAGATGCAATTCTAGAGCATGAGGCTATACTGAGAAGGTGAGATCTTAGCAATCTGACTGACTAAAGTGGAAATTCTTAGACACTTAAGAAAACAGCCTGTGCAGGGCACAGGGTGGCTCAGTTGGTTAAGCATCCAACTCTTGATTTCGGCTCAGATCATGATCTCATGGTTAGTGGGTTCAAGCCCACATTGGGCTTCATGCTGGCAATGCAGGGCCTGCTTGGGATTCTTTCTCTCTTTCTCTTTCAAAAATAAATAAACACAAGAAGAAAAAGAAAGAAAGGAAAGAAAGAAAGAAAGAAAGAAAGGAAGGAAGGAAGGAAGGAAGGAAGGAAGGAAGGAAGGAAGGAAGGAAGGAAGAAAGAAAAGAAAAGAAAAGAAAAGAAAAGAAAAGAAAAGAAAAGAAAAGAAAAGAAAAGAAAAGAAAGAAAACAGCATGTGCCTCCCTGGGCGGTGCATGTGTGCATGCATGTGTGTTTGGGGAAAGACTAGAAAGAAGGAAAAAGAACCCCCAAATGTTTTCTTAGTTACTGAAATTTTGTTGATGCTGCCCAAAGTGTCTTGCAAAATCATTTCCTGTGTGGCCTTTGGTAGATTGTGGGTAAGTAGCCTCGACCAGAGGTCAGCAAATTATAGCCCACTGGCCAAATCCAGCTCACTGCTTACATTTTTTGGCAAATACAGCTTTACTGGAATACAGTCACGCTCACTCATTTATACGGAGCTGATGCCTGTTTTCATGCTACAACAGCATAAGTTAAGTAGTTGCAACAGACACCATACTGCTCACAAAGCCTCAAATATTTATTATCTTTCCCTTTACGGAAAAAGTGTGCCAACCCCAGAGGGTTCCTCAAGGAACCAAGGTTCCCAGGGGAACTTGAGCACCAAGAATTATATATGGGAAGCAATAGAAGCATTTAAATTCTCAATTGCCAGGTAAAAGGTATGTTTTTCATAGTTTTTGCTCCTTATTATAACAAGGTAATTCCAGTGCCCTCCTCCCTGCCATATTTCCTTTCTTATTATGCTAATGACAATGTGATTACAAATTGGTTTATTAGTTTCTTATCTATGTTTCACAAAACAAAGCTGTGAATAAAGTTCTATGGTAGCTACGCTTGATAACTTCTGGGCATAACGATGCTATTTATCACTGTGACTTTAATGACTATAGATTACTTTAAGAGAGTTTTCTCATTTCACATGCAATAATTATATGAAGTAGAAGTCTGCCAATTAGTTATTTATAATTGCAAATTTCACCAGAGTTTCATGTTAAGGAAAAACTTACATCTTCCTTCATTTAATAGGGTGAAGGTGGTCAGGAAAATACTTGACTTCTGGTAATTGGCTAGGACCCATTTTTTTAAAGTTATAAATCATGACCATGCAAGGCAAAGCATTTTTTTCATAGTACAGGAGGTGTTGTTACCTTTGGCCCTGGAAATCCTTCTCCTGGTAAGCCCCTCTCTCCTGGTGCTCCTTCAGGACCACGGGGACCCTGTTTGGATAAGAGGGAATGAGGAACAGGAAAAGAGAAAGAAAGAGAGAATGGGAAGTGGGGAGAGAGATAGAAGGAAGAAGGAAGAGAGAAAATGGTTATATTTTCGTTCACATGGGCATGCAATGATATAGTCCTATTTATGTTATTAGTGAGAATCCTAGTAAGTTCCATACTGATCAGCAGAATTGTAGAGTTGTGAAGAAGAATATTCCCATTGTATTACTCATTCCATTTGATTGGCATAAGATGTTCTATTCTGGTGTCCTCATATTGGAGGAAAATGGAAATTAAGTGATGCTTCGGAATAAGGATTAGGAAATAAATCCTTTGAGGGAAGTCTAAAAATCTAGCCACTGTGTGGCCTGGAGGAGGTTGCTGAGTGATTAAGTAATTTAAAAACATCAGAGGAGCCCTGTGAAGAAATCACTGCACAGCTGCTTTAAAACATCGAATTCTGTTTACATGTGTTTTAATTTCTATCCTGACAAATTTGGATTCAAACTTGAATTCTTGAATTCTTTCGAGGACTGGTTGAGTCCACTGGGGGTTTGTGTGCAAATAGGAATCTTGATAGAATCATGCAGGGGAAGCATGGTTTTTGATCTCAGTGATTCAAATTAAAAAGTCCATGTAACTATTGCTCAGAAAGTCAGACGGTGAAGAGTTCTCACGTAAGTAAAGAGAAACAACACACTCTCTGGCTTTGAAGTGGACCGGCAGGAAACAAACTGATTGAAAAAGAAAAGACAACAGCAAGATATTCAATTAAAGTGGAAATTTTAAAAGGCTACGAATTTTCCCTCTCTTTATTCTTGGCCAGAAGGCATAAAAGTAGAAAAGGAACTAACAACAAGAACCTTAGAAGCACAGATAGGAGCTTTTCCTCTAATGGATGTAAAAGAAAAATAATGAGGGCTTGCTTGCCAGAAAGTGAGCCTAGGACAGAACAAAGTCTACCGAGTTGCCCAGCAGCTCCAAAGCCAGCAAACGGCAGGCACTGTGAATGATCTTCGGGCTCGATACACAGTAATCCGGGATAATTTAGGAGGTGCTTTCTACTGAGCCTGGGAGCAGAGCTAGGATTCAGCATTATGCTAATCAGTGACTGATCACAGTTACAGATTTATAAAAAAGAAAGCTAATTGTATCCCGTGTTCAAATTTTTTTTGCCTTCCCCTATTATTGTATATTTTAAAAGACAGTCTTCTTCAGTATTTATGCATAACCAATTTCATAAAGACTTTAATTAAAGAAAAAAGCTAACATTTAATTCAATTTAAATTGCTATGCTTATGGGAAACCTAGCTTTTAACAGTCCAAGACCTTAATCAAAGCACTAATATCCATGATAGCTTACTCTAACGTTAGAGTGATTAACTAGGGGAAAAATAAATATAAGCATGAAAACTAGATTGCAAATCAAAGAGTAAGTGCCTAGCTAATATCATATGCTTTAACCAAAAAAAAAAAAAAAATGACAAATGATTCCTCTTCCCCAATGATAAAACAAATGAAAATAACACAATTTACATTCAATGCAAAGAAGTCTTTTTCCAGTTCACTCAATTTTTTCCATTCATTCAGCAAATACTGACCAAATGCCTAGTAAGTGCCAGGCAGTGTGCTAAGTTCTGGGAACAGCAGGCAGACCTGCTCCCTGGTCTCCTAGAGCTTACAGGCTTTCCTGACAATTATACTGTCATATGGACTGAGGGTCAAGTCCCAGCTCGGCTATGTGTTAGCAGTGCGAACTTGGACAAAGAATTTAATCTCTCTAAAGTTCAGCGTCCTCATCATGATGGTGGTAACAATAGTACCTACCAGAACCATGAGTATTAATATATGGGTTAGGTCAGAGAGACTTAAAGCTCTTAAATATTGAGCACTTAATAAACATCTGCCATCACTATCGAAATTATTTTATTTGAATCTTGTGATGGTGAAGAATGTCCTTTCAGGGCATTATGAATAAGTTAGCCTCGGGGTGAATGGTTTACAGTAAGCAATATGGAGAGAGGGCTGCTACGTGGCATAAACACCCAACCCTCCTTTCATCTCTGCATTTCTAGAGTACACCAGCCAAGATGAGACTGAAAACATTGGAGGCTTTGATGAGCCATGTGTTCCAAGCTGCAGAGAACAGAGAACTAATACTTGTGAGTAATTGCTTAAAGGCATTTAAAACAACAGTGATCCAAAATTTATTTATTTATTGCCAACCGTCAGAGGAACAGTCTGTATTATCAGAGTATTCTCGTATTTTACAGCAAAGCAGAATGAAAGGTGACTGCTTGGTTAAGAGAAAGAGCAGGTACTCGGGTAGATGAACTATACTTTACTACGACAGAACCCATGGATTATTTCTAAAAGACAGAAATGCTTCTATAAAAAACTCACAGTGTCCTTTTCAAAAGCCATGAAAATCAATTATAATTATGGCATACTTATTTGATTTCTCCTGAATGCCTCTAATAAAAAAAATATAAGGACTGTTATTATCAGTTAACACAGTCTGATCAGTGAAATGCTTTATTTGAGACATTAATGAGGTAAAATGTGATCATCCATTATCTTATTACTTTTCTTAATATTCTCACTAGTGTAGATAATCAGTAAAAGTGGTTTTAATATACATTTCAAGCATTAAAAATAACTGTGCTAAATAATAATAAAAATTGCCCATAATATTCAAACAGTACTGTTTATATAATTTTTAACTTCAAAGTATTTATAGTTCTACTTTAGTGGGTATTTTTTACTAACAATGTTCTCAATATCCTTGTACAAAAAGAAAACAACAAACAAACAAAAAAAACCTGACACCGTTTGAAAGCATCCAGACAAAGAAACAAAGGTAAGAGACTTTTCAGCAGAACCTTTCTCAGTCCCAAGGTAAGTCTTTATGTTACTTCTAAATAATTCAGAAACTCAGTGTTGGATTTTTATTATGACATTTTGGTACAACATTTGCATACATTATTTGCGATCCTCCCCATCTTTGTAATGATTTCGGTTCCCACTTGAACTGCAGACTTCATGGTGTCTTTCTGATTTGTATAATTGTGGCTTAGAAAGCAAACAAACAAGAACTTCATGTTCTAGCAATATTGTGTAAACTCTCTAGCTATAAACAAAAAGGCAAGTAATACAATTTTTCTTTAAAATAAATTTTAAAGGCTGAAATCCAAAAATAAATAAGTGAGGGAAGTCACAGGGCTCCAAAACAAAAAGAGCTGAACGTTAGGGTAGTGCGCATAGAAACTGATGCTGTCGTTGTTCTGGGTGGAAACGTGTGGTCGTATGGTGGAAATAAGTCTAGAAAACCAAAGACAGAGAACCAGGAGCAAAGATTTTGGCTCACTCAAAGGAAAATGAGGAGAGTATTAGACCTGAGATCCCCACAGAAAGCTAGGACCTTCAAAGTTACTTACATATTGTCAATGAAAGGGCAGGGTTGAGAAAAAAGCCATTTAGTCAACACAGCGATATGAAAGACAAGAATCTTGTCTACCCTCACTTAGGCTCTAAATGGGCCTAAAAATTCCAAGCCTGCTCCAGTGCTGTGTATGGGTTTGTAGTTTTAACTGCCATCACATAGGTGATCCAGGAACGCCTAGTCAAGACATTAGTATCAAGGATATCCGAGGAGTACCTAAGAGGTGTACATGCAAATTCCTTTCAAATACCCTCCACCCAGAACACTTAAGATTTTCACAGGTAAAGACCTGATGACCATGAATTCAGATGACAGAGTACAAAACATATAAGAAAACAATTGACAATGAATAAAAGTGAGCCTATATAACATAAATTTTCCCCAAAATGTCAAATAATAAAATTATAAAACAGAGACCAAAAAATGGTCTCTTTGAATGCTTAATGGTCTAATAATAGGAATATAAAATACAAGAAGAGAATATTACACTAAAAATAGAAGTATAGTAAAACAATTATTAAAAAATGAATTCAAGGGATGCACAGATGGCTCAGTCAGTTAGGCGTCCGACTTTGGCTCAGGTCATGATCTCATGGTTCAAGGGTTCAAGCCCCACGTCGGGCTCTTTGCTGACAGCTCAGAGCCTGGGGCCTGCTTCAGATTCTGTGTCTCCCTCTCTCTGCCCCTCCCCTGCTTGTACTCTGTCTCTCTCTCAAAAATAAATAAACATTAAAAAATTTTTTTAAATAAATAAAAAAATCAGTGTGTGGGTCTGTATCTGGGTTCTCTATTCTATTCCACTGATCATGTTTCTATGATGTCAGAACTGCACAGTCTTGATTGCTGTAGTTATGTGAATAAATCTTAAACCCTTTCTTCAACTTTATTCTTCTTTTTGCAAATTGTTTTAATTATTCTAGCTCCTTTGCCTTTCCATACAGATTTTAAAATAATCTTGTCCATACCTTTAAAAAAATCTTACTGGGATTTTTTAAAAGGCTTGCATTAAACCTTATATCAATTTAAAGAGATTGACAGCTTTATGATGTCAGGTCTTCCAATCGATGAATATGGTATATCTCTCAATTTATTAAATATTCTTTTATTTCTTTCATTAGTGTTTTGAAGTTTTCAGGATATAAAGCTTATACATGTTTTATTAAATTTATACCCAAGTATTTCTATTTTTAATGACTATAAATTCTATTGTATTTAAAATTTTTATTTCTATGTGTCTGCTACTGGAATATAAAAATAAAGTTGATTTTGCCTGTTCTATCTAGAAGACTGGTTTGATTTTTTGTTTTTACAGTTCCACATCATATGGCATTTGCCCTTCTCTGTCTGACTTATTTCAATTAGTATAATGTCCTCGAAGTCAATCCATGTTGTTGCAAATGGCAAGACTTCATTCTTTTTTATGATTGAATAGTAATCCATTATATATATATCCAATAGTAATCCATCATATATGTATGGATATACTCTATAAATATATCACAATTTCTTTATCCATTTATCCATCAATGAACACTTAGTTTGTTTCCCTATCTTGGTTATTATAAATAGCAATGAACATGGGATGCATATGTCTTTTCAATATATTAGTGACTTTATTTTCTTTGAATAAATACCCACAAGTGGAATGGCTGGATCATATGGTAATAGAATTTTTAATTTTTTGAGGAATCTCCATACTGTTTTTCACACTGGCTATACAAATTACATTTCCACCAATAGTGCATGAGGGTTCCCTTTTCTCCACATTCTCAACAATACCTGTTTTCTTGTACTTTTGATAATAGCCATTGTAGCAGGTGTGAGGTGATATCTCATTTTGATTTTGATTTGCATTTCTCTGGTAACTAATGATGCTGAGCATCTTTTCATATACCTGTTGGCCATCTGTACGTCTTCTTTGGTAAAATGTCTGTTCGACTCTTCTGCCTGTGTTATTGTTGAGTTGTATGAGTTCTTCACATATTTTTGATATTATCAGATATATTATTTGAAAATATTTTCTCCCATTAAGTAGATTGCCTATTTTGTTGATGTTTTCCTTTGCTGTACAGAAGCTTTTTAGTTTGATATAGTCCCAACTTGTTTATTTTTGCTTTTGTTCCTTTGACTGTTGGTATTAAATTCAAAACATTATTGCTAAGACCTGTGTCAAGGAGCTTACTGCTTATGTTTTCTTCCAAGAGTTTTATGATTTCAGGTCTTACATTCAAGAATCAAAGCCATTTGAGTTAATTTTTGTGTATGGTGGAGGATGGTGATCCACTTTCATGCTGTTGCATGTGGCTGTCCCATTTCCCCAACACCATTTATTAAAGAGACTGTCCTTTCCCCATTGTATATTCTTGGCTCCTTTGTTGGAAATTAATTGGCCATATATGTATGAGTTTATTTCTAGTCTCTCTAGTCCATTCCATTGGTCTGTGTGTCTGTTTTTATGACAATACAATACTGTTTTGATTACTATAGCTTTGGAATATATTTAGAAATCAGAAAGTGTGAAGCCTCCACCTTAGTTCTTCTTTCTCAAGATTGCTTTGGCTATTAGGATCATTTACGGTTCCATACAAATTTTAAGATTGTTCCATTTCCATGAAAAATGCCATTGGAATTTTGATAAGGATTGCATTGAATCAGTAGATTGTTTTGGGTAGTATGGACATTTTAACAATACTAATTCTCCCAATCCAATACAGTTGTTTTTATTTGTACCTCAGTGAGTTAGTTACTATTCTTTTCTGGGAGAATAATGATTACTTGAAAAGTTAAGAGAATTTCTATACTAGAATAGTCATGTTTTATTCATTTCTTCTCCAGATCTCTTGATAGAAACACTTTTTTTTTCTTCTGCAAAAATAGTAAACTTCAAAGCTACATAAGTTAGAAGCTGCAAATAACACAGGTATCACCTGTCTACCTTCATCAATCCTACCCATAAATTAGCTTATGAACAAGGTCCTATTCTCAGGGATTTTTCATGGTTACAGGAAAGTCAGTTACAAAGTATAGACCTATGCCTAAATCCAGTTCTCCTATATCCTAGGAAATTTTGACACATGAGATCTCTTTCCTTCTTGGACAAGCTGATCAATCTTGAAAGAGATTATGGTAAGAGAAAGCCAGTCGTATATGTCACATGTGTATGCGTGTGGTTCTACCAAGTGGTATGAAAAATAACACTCATATCTGGTCCTTGCATATTTATTGTCTTTTGTTGTCCCAAAGATACAAGATGGCTTAATTTAACCATTTAGTCTAACTACAAAGAGCAAATAAGAACTGTATTTGTCCTTTTTATTCCATCTAGAATTTCTTGATACTTACTGGCTGGCCTGGTTCACCAATGCCAATCGGTCCTGGAGCCCCTGTTCTTCCTTCCTGACCTCTTTCCCCCTAAGAGAAAGAAATAATCAAATGAAGGTTTGAGTTTTTAAATAAAGAATAAACATACCACAAGATACTCTGGAGATTTCAACAAAAATAATGGCAAAATAGTCAAACTTTTCACATTCATAAAGATAAAAAAAATTCTGGAGGAGGAAAAATGGTTTGAATTTAAGTGAACTCTACTTTTAGCTTTCAGAAGCTATTGTGTAGTATTTGGCAGGATAGACTGTATTCGATTCATTTTTGGTTACAGAGATGACCAAGCAAACAATGCTTGTGCTGTTCCCTGCCCCCCTTGCCACCATCCTGGAATGTTACCCACTCTGTTCCATTTTACCTCTCTTTTCAATTCTATTTCACACTTGATCTCCTTCAGAATCCTTGTCCGATAACTCTGCCAATATAAACTCCACTTTCTCTAGAGTCTCAATATGCTTATTGTTTAAATACCATCCACGGTGATACTTGACTTCATTAGAAGTGCACTGTTTTGTGCTGCTCTCTGTTTTATTCCTGCAACAAAGTCTTATTGTCCCAATGACATAGAAAAGCCATTTAAAATAAGCACTTTTGCTCTGTGACATCCTACATGATGCAGAGCACTCCAGGGTGTTGGATGTTCCAGTACTTTCTAGTTCCCTGAAAACCTTTCTATCAACACTTACTCGTTCAGTGTTGTGGTCCTTCTGGTTTCTGCCCTTCTATGCTTCTTTAGTGTGAGAAGATGATAGTTTATGTGTTAAGATGCTTCACATCCCAATAACAATTTTGCATGTTAACATTTACATTCCATGAAATTAATAGAACTTGATGTACATTGGCAATAAGGTGGGTATTTATTTGGAGACAAGACAAATTTTTCATACCAACCAAATAAAAAATACATTGATTTTTCTTGTGGTAACTGCCCCTGCCTGGAGCACTGCAGTTTCCAAGAACCTAGACTGTAAGTACCTTCTGCAGGCAGCCTCTTTGTATCTAGAGGGTAAGGTTGAGTGGATTCAAATCATAGCTTTTCCAGCCCAACAATAAAATTAATACTCATAAATAGGGAAAAAGACAAGAATCTTTACCTTAATTCCTTGCTGTCCAATACCAGGGGCTCCTGGAGGGCCATGAGGACCAGGGGGACCTGGTTCACCCTACAAGAAGAAACAGTTATATGTTAGGTCAACTCAACAGTATTTGTTGAACAGCTCTTAGAGCATAGTGCTGTGGTAGGAGTTTTGAGGGCAACAGTGAAATCTAGGACACAGTCACTGCCCTCAAAGTGTTTATAATCCAGCTGGAAGGACAACAAAGACTCAGGGTTGAATTAACCACTGAACACAGAAGTCACAATGTATAGGGTCCATGAAAATGTTTCTATTTTAATGTTTAAAATCAGAATACAAATTTAAAAAAAAATGATGAATATATGACAATGAATTCATTCTGGATTAAATTTGTCTTTATCCCAATTCAGTTGTAATGTATAATTTTTAGCTTTTTTTTTTTTTTAATGGAAGAAGAGGCCCGCAAAAGCAAACGTTTTCAGGATGCATGTTGCACTGTAGCCCTCACTTGTTGTTCAGCAAGTCTTTATTATATGCTTCTGACAGACACATTTGTCTCCTACCCAATGATCATCCCCTGCCCTCTTTCCTTCCCTGCTATTGGAACTCTGATCTGTTCATGTCAATGGAAAGCTGTTCTTTATACTCAGGGTCACAGGATGAATAACAATTGGTTTAATGCAAATCTACCATCTCCTGTTCCTTTGCCACTGGTTGGTTCTTTGGCTCAGTACCAACCAATGAGATGTGGTGACATTATTAGGTGCAAAGAGAAAAGATTTTGCCCCTGCCTCTTCTTTCCTACTTGGAGATGCGATAGGTATCTTGTAAATTTGAGGCAGCCAATCTCTTGGCTGAATGCCAACCATTGAAGAGGACCATGCAGAAAAACATTTTTAAGTGCCTGGCTCCTGGAAAATCTCACTGAACTTGATCAAACAAAACCTCATTGAGCTACCCACCTTCAAACCTTCTGTTTACTAGAAGTGGCTATTGATTACAATTTCTTTTTTTAATTTGTTTCTGTTTACAGAAATAACATACCTTCATTATAGGAAATTCACCACATATTGAAAGGCATACACACATAGAAAATTTTAACTTATCTGTCTATAGCTACTATTAATTTCTGGGGCATTTCCTTCTAGTTCTTTATGCACACACATACCTCTAATTTATGGGAAGGAAGGTTTCTGAATACTGTTGTGTTTGAGTTAATGAATACTTGCTATTTAAAATTTCATCCAACTTACAGATTTCTCTCTTCTCTTCAACCTTGTATTAATTAACCGTAAAATGGGACAAGAAGTTGAAACAATCCTTCTCCAGACTGAGGGAAACAAAAGAATTTTCACCAATGTTAAAGCCTCAATTTTCCCTGGAGGCTTGTGATTTTTGAAGGGGACTCTTTAGTGACTAAAGCAATTTCTATTGATATGGTAGAGGCCTTACTTTAAGGAAGTCTATGGACTTTAATCAATTGTAAAGGGGGGAAAGAAGAGACAGGAAGAAGGGTCAGAGTCAAATCAGCCCCCCAAAAGATAAGCCCAGGCTCAAAATCATAACAAAGAAAACCTGTCTCAAAATCAGTTGATTGTGAGAGTTTATGATGCTTTGGCATTTAAGTGGCTTGTATCTAAAGGTATCTTCCTTCAGTTCATTCTTGTAATAAGTCAATCTGGCAGAAAAATAAACTTGCATTTTTCCCTTAAAATCAAAGCTTTACATATTTTTCTATGCATATTAAATTTTCTGGAGCAGCCAGATAATTGCCATTCTTATTTTTCACATGTTCTTGGCCATGGAATTTCTCCATGTATAATATCAGACACAAAGGCTCTCCCAGATTTGAAGCTGTCTTCTTGATATCAAAGTTTGATTTAAGTACTAGAGAATATTCCGTTTCCTAATGTCGATTCAAAATTTTCATTTCAAAGAATCTTTTCCCTACAACTTCTTGTGCTACATACATCCTTATCCGTGTGAATGGGTGACAGCTTCCGTCACTCAGCAAAGGAATAGCAAGCATTTACTATGTGGACAGTAATGAAGTAAATATAGAAAAGTTTAGGACATAGTGCCTAAACCCAAAGGACTAGTTTAAGAGGTAAAACACACCATTAAAATAATAATAACATAAGGCCTTAAGTTCCCTTTTTCTATTCATTCCCTGCCCCATTTATATTTGTTTGGTTCTAAAATGGATCAGAAGGCTTTTAAATATTATGTTATGCTATATTATTTTAATTATATTATATTATACTGTATTATATTCATAGTATATATCATTATATTATATTATATTATATTACATATTATATTATATAATATAATTTATAATATTATATATTATGTACCACTTTTCTGTATGTTTGATCTAAAATAAATAAGAGCACAGGTTGGTGAGAAGGTTTCCTCTAACTAGGGGCAAGGGATTGGTTCCATTGTTAACTTGAAATGTGTGTATCAGGAAAATCAATAGAAGAGCGACTATCTTACCCTGAAACCCATGAGTTTCCTTTAGCCTTGGTCAAGTACCCATAGCAACTGAGCAATTTCTCTATATTGCTTTTTTTAGGGAAGTTACAGGGATCTGAAGGTTATAAAGGAATCTCTTTCCCTTTCCTCAAGACAGCTCAGTAGCAACATATCTTCACATTTCAGTTGCGTGAATTTACTTTTCAGGAGCTCAGCACCTCCACATAGGCCTGCAGACCAGCATTGGCCTACAATTAATGTTTATCTGTTTCATACTTCTCCTTCCCCTTTCCTACAAAGTTTCCTGAGGTGGTAAAGAAAGTGATCCTGATTGTAACATAGCATTGCTGGGTAAGAGAACAGGAAGAGAAGAATCATTGAGAATACTCACAATGATTTTCTGGAAATTCACCAAGGCAACATAGCCCTGGTAAGCCTCCAGGCTTGATTCCTTTTCTGCCATTATTTCTACCACAACCTTCACCAATAAGCACAAATACACAGAGAAAGGTTGAATGGCCTCAGTACTACTTGTTATTTCTCAATTTCACTTTCTTTGACCATCAGAGGCATATACAAAGAAGATTGAGTTAAAGTGGATAGCCCTGGAGGTGGTCTGTTTCACATGACTTTCATATGAGTGTAAGCATGTGTAGGGGCATCGAGGAGGTTGGGTAAAACACTTCGGTCTTTCTCAGAAATTAAGGATGCTAGGAGCACCTGGGTGGTCCAGTTGGTTAAGCATCTGACTTTGGCTCAGGTCACGATCTCGAGCCCCACACCATGATGGCTCAGAACCTGGAGCCTGTTTTGGATTCTGTCTCTCCCTCTCTTTCTGTCCCTCCCCTGCCTGCACTCTGTCTTTCTCTCTCTCTCTCAAAAATAAATAAACATTAAAAAAATTTAAAAAGAAAAAGAAATTAAGGATGTCTGTGCTATGGCCCTCAACATCGAAGAAGCCAATGTTTAATAAAACCTAGCATTTCTAAGCACTGCCCTGACACTTTATATACATTATGTCACTTAATCTTCTAACAATTTTAGGAAATGGGTATTTTTCCCTATTTTATAATTTAGGATATAATCACTACTTTTTAATCAATTTTTCAGTATGCATAGAATCACAGAAGAAAAAACATGGCTTTTTTCATTCGGTCTAGTTGAATTCTGGCTCTATAATTTACTAACAGTTTGAGCTTTTGCAAGATCTCCATATGCAAAATGAGGATAATTATATCTACCTTGCAGAGTTGTTGAGAGGATTCAAGATATTATCTATAAAACATCTAAGTCATAACTAATTATATGATCACTATTTAATATGTGTAGATTCAATTGTTACTCATCAGACTTTCACTGAGTACCACCCTCATACTGAGTACCCAGTTACATAATTATAGACATAAATCAGATCACACCTGTACTTTGCAGACACTTACAATCTGGCTGGAGGGGCAAATGAATATAAAAGAAAATATAAGCATGTGAATTAGCTATAATAAAGATATTAACAGAGGATGATAGACTCTGTGACACAAGTGTTTAAGTCTGCCTTAAAGAATGAGAAAAGTTTCAAATAGTAGAGGAGATATTTTCTCTGAACCAAAAAAAAGTAGGAATCATATCTAATCTGGCATAAAAGAAGAGGAACAAAAGTTAAGGAAAAGGAAAGTGTTTGAGGCATAAAATGATGTGAAATGTTCTGGGGACAATAAACAGCTCTGTGGGCTCAAACGGACAGAAATAAGGCAACAATAGGGTCACTGTCTAGAGTAGAGCCACCCACTAGAAATATACAATGAGCCCCATATGTAATTTTATTTATTTTTTCACATATGTAATTTTAAATTTTCTAGTAGTCACCTTAAAAAATTAATAATAACAGCAGCACCTGGGTGGCTCAGTCAATTAAGCATCCTACTCTTGATTTCAGCTCAGGTCATGATCTCATGGTTCGTGAGATCAAACCCTGCATCAGACTCCATGCTGGGCATGGAGCCTGCTTAGGATTCTCTCCTCTCTATCCCTCTCTCTGCCCCTCCCCCACTCACATGCATGCACATGCTCTCTCTCTCTCTCAAAATAAATGAATAAACTTTTAAAAAAAGTAATAACATATTTTAGTTAATTCAATATATCTAAAATATCATTTCAGTATGTGATCAACATAAAAACCTTATCAATGATTTTATTTACTATTTTTAACACATGTCTTTGAAATCCTACGTATATTTAACAATTATAGCACATCTCTATTCAGACTAGCCATATTTCAAGGGCTCAATGGCCACATGTGACTACTGTATTGAACAGGGTGGGTTTAGTGACTAAGCAGGCCAGAAGCTTAGGTCAGAACCATGGAGAGTACCAACATACAAGTTGGGTGGGAATGGAAGAACATAGAAATGTCTTGTGGGGAGTTGAGGAAGGCAGTCTGAGAAAAAGAAATGGGAACTCACAAACGCAGTGTGATAGAAGTCAGGAAAGAGAATTTCAAAAGAAACCCATCATTTCCAAAGACAAACTCATATTCTTCCCCTCACAGACCTGATCACCTTCCAGCATTCTCTATCTGGGAAGAGCACCACAATCCCTCCATGAGTCAAGCCAAACAAGGAGTCATTCTTGACATCTCTCACTCTTTTACTTACCATGTGTAATGTATTGCCAACTCTTTTCAATATGCCCTCTAAATCTCTCTCAAATCTATCTACCATTTTTAATCCCCTACCATGCCTCTGTAGTCTACTTCAAATTAATCTCACCTCTTGCACAGATTACAACAAAGTCTTAGTACCCTACACACATACATTGTTGCACATTTTAATTTATTCCCCTCCACCCCCACCATTACTGCCAGTCCAATCTTTTGATTTTTAATGTGAATGAAACCATTCAAGGCCTTTCCCTTTGCTCTTAGTGGAAAGACAAAGCTCCTTACAAGGCTTGCGAGCCCCTGCATGGTGTTGTCCCACAGTCTTTTCATTCCCATCTGTAACTAGTTGCTTCTTCACTCACCACCCTGGCAGCATTGGCCTTTGTTCTGTTCCTTGTCCTTCTTTGCCAGGCCCCCTTCTGCCACGGGATCTTAGCATGTGCTACTCAGTCTATCTAGGATGTTCTTACCTCCCTTTTCCCCTAGTTAATCCTTATTCATCCTTCAAATCTTATTTTAAGCAGCACAGCTTCAGAGAAGGCTTCTCTGATCAGGTGAAATCCCTATTCTAGAGGCACTGATTGCACCATTTTCTTCTTTTTCTGCGTATTCATTATAATTATAATGTTGCATTTAGTTAGCATCTATCCCTAGACTGTGGGGAGGATGTCATGTGAGTTTGCTCAGTTTTGCATTGTCAATGGTTAATTAATGGATAACATTCACTCAACCATCCATGCAGCAAACATTTACTGAGCAGCAACTTGGAAGCAGGTGCTGTGCTAGCTGCTGGAGGTGACCAAAACAGGAAACCAAACAGGTCTGGGCTGGGGAAGCTGGAAATCTAGAAATGCTCCCTTGGGGTTCCCTCTGGTTTACTTAAGTTTCAACCAAGAGCAACTGTACATAAATTACAAAGTGATGTAAAGTACCTATTACACAGTTTCTCCTGAAAACTTACCCAGACACAATTAAACTTTTTTTTTTTCAGTTGAAGTCACAATGAAATCCCAATAGACAGACTAAGGTTACACTGTATGGGAAGCTCAGCTAAAGAAACCTAAAATGCCTTATTCCTGGCACCAGTTCTAACCAGAGTCAACATCTTCCTTGCCCTAAGATAATAAATAATGAAATGTTGTTCAAAATTCTGAATTTTGGGGGGACAGAAATTTACCTTTTCTTGAATAATTCAGTTATGAACAATTTAATCATACTTTAGGATCTTAACATGAGAACAACATTTTAGCAACTTCTTTTTTTATCATTTCCCAAATATGTGTAGCACCAACTTTAATATTTTAAGTCTTATGGCAAATATTCTGATACTTTCCTAATGGAGGAAAATGATGCAGAATGGTTCAAGTACAGCCAAGATACAGTCTTATCTGAAACTCAGCACAGTGATGACTGCATACAAAGATATGGGAGAAAAGCAAAAAAAGGTCCTTTTTGGGGGAGAAAGAAAGAAAAGCAGGTGTTAGGAGGCAGAAAACTAACATTTATCAAATACTTGATAACTCAAGCTCTATTTTTAATACCTAATTTCTCTTATTTCAGAGAAGTGTTATAAGAAACTTATTATTAGTTATAAGAAACTACTCATTGTGGAAGATCCATCATATGAAGACAGAGGATCTCTAAAATAAAATGCAAACCAAGAGAAAATATACTTTTACAAGCCAATTCACATTTCATTTCAGGCATTTAAGTCTACCTGGGTCAGTGTTGTCACTAAGTGAGTGGTAAAGGTAACATAAATTATAATTGGCAGTCGTGTAATCACACAGTGTAGGTCTACATATAAATCAGTTATTAACCAACTGCACTGAGTTAGAAACCATGATTATTTGAAATCTCCAACTGCAATCTTTTTTGAATATCATCTAGTTGGATAAGAGAAAAGACCACAGTCCACATATTCCACTTATTCATGCTTTTCAAAAAAGAAAAAAAAAACCCATAATAACAAAAAAGTGGTGAAAATGTAATGAAAACTGTACCAGATTTTAGTAATTCAACTCATTTTCTTGATTGCTATTAGGTTAAACCGCATGAAATTGATAATATTCAACCATGGTTGACCTACAAAAATGACATTCATATGATTCAATCTAATAGGAAAGTCATACTTCATCATATATAATAAAATATAAAGAATTGTGTATCATTGTCCCTAAGAGGAAAGTCTGCTCAGAGGCCCATCAGGATAGCTTTAAAGAATCCCAGCTCTGGTGGACACTCCTTGGACTCTCCCAACACAAAATGACTCACTGGAAAATATTCACTGTGATCCCTACCCATGAATCTGAGAACAAGGACATTAGTTTATTAGAGAAGATGGGTTCATATGATCATATGATATGTTTCTTTAAAAACTTACACTTGGAGACTAGGCGCAGGAGAAATAAGGAGAGTTATTATTTGAAAGGTACAAAGTTTGTGTTAGGATGATGAAAAAGCTTTTGGGCATGGGTGGTGGTGATTATTACACAACATTGTGAATGTATTTAGTACCGCCGAATTGTACACTCACAGATGGTTAAAATGATAAATATTATGCATATTTTATCACAATAAAAAAGGCTTACCCTTGGAATAAACTTCATACTCCCTGTTGCAAAGCTATTGCAACTTTCTTGGATTCGGGACAATCGTGTGATTGTTTTTTAAATTCTGACATCCCTCAGAAGACACTGCAGTACCTGATTCTGTTCCACATTAGTGCCCAGCTTGCCTGGGCATTGTGGGTTAGACTCAGCACCTTTATATTGGCAGCATTTTGGGTTTGGGTTTCTTGATCCATCAGAGTCTTTACCTTGACAGTTTCTGTGCACATGCATGCACATGCACACATACGTGTGCACACACACACATACACAGTATACCCCTCCTGATGAGAACCATATGCATCAGAGATTTGGGAATGAAAATTATCTGCCTTGAAGACATTGGCTGACATCCCACATGTTCTGGCAGCCTCTTCAAGTTGTCACTATCAGCTGTCTCATGTCAAATTGGTTAATAAGCTCATTTAGACTCCTGGTGGGCAGATGTGCATGTAGGTCAAAGCCCTTTTCGCAACAACTGCTGGATTACTAATGATTTTTTTTCCCTTTAATTAGGCCCAGGACAGAAATAGCATTTAAACTTTGACCCCTCTGAAGAAAAAATATTCACATAGTTTGGCAGGTTGGTTCCAATTCTTCATTAAACAGATATTTTTACTTACAATTGTAAAGGGATTCTTCCCTTTACAGTGCTTTACAAGCATCACAACCTTGTTCAAAGTTGTTAGCCTGCCAGGGGCACCTGGGTGGCTCAGTCTGTTGAGCATCTGACTTCAGCTCAGGTCATGATCTCTTGGTTTGTGAGTTTGAGCCCTGTGTCAGGCTCTGTCCTGACAGCTCAGAGACTGGAGTCTGCTTTGGATTCTGTGTCTCCCTCTCTCTCCAACCCTCATTCTCTCACACTCTGTCTCTCTCTCTCCCAAAAATAAATAAATATTTTTAAAAATTAATAATAAAAGTTGTTAGCTTTCCAGGAGAATGAGAAGGCCCATTATTGGTTTTGGACAATTGGGAAAGCTGACATGTTCAAGTACCCTGACTTAAAATGCTTTACATGAAGCAAAAAATATAGTCATTCTGTTAAAAGAGCCATGAACTTAAAAAACTTTTCTGTTTGAGTAATTACTCCATACCAGGATTGTTGATGTCTGTGTATGTTTCACCTGGTTTACGTCCTATAAAGTTTTAAGGAATTATATCCTATTTTAAATCATGATTTTTTACAGATGAAAGCAACATCATGATGTCAGAAGATTTTGTTAGGTTTTTAAATTGTGTGAGAGCTGAAATAAAAACTACATAAATGCTTGTTGGAGGAAGAAGTTTAAAATTCTTCATAGTTGTTCATACCTGTGGTGTTGAACTACTCCCAAACCATAAGTGAAATATTAGTTACATTTAGTAGGTTGACCTACAAAGCTAACGTTGAGTTGAGTAAAATATTTAAATAATGAACAAAACAAGAAAGTATTTTTAAATCTACTAAATCTTCATTAATGATATTTCGGTTCCTGCAAAAATAGTTATAGAAAACATGAGTCTTCTCATGCCTCTCTTAGAAAAAAGTGGAAGTATACGAACACATTAGATTATTTAACACACAAGAAGCTTTTCATGGGTTATGTCAACACTGTTCTGTTTCCCTTTATTATCCCAATATCTTGGAAGAATGGTCAGAATTCCTGGCTTTTGTACTCTTCTCCTTTGTCACCTCCCCAATATCTCTATTGAAACTGCTCCCTTAAAGATTTCCAAAAACCTCAAAGTTGACAAACTAAATAACTCTGTTGGGCTCCTGCCTGTTTCACTTGTCTGCAGCTTAATACTGTTGACAACTCATTCCATTTAAATACTCATTCATCCATTCATTTAACAAATACTTCTTTGTTACATATAACTTTTTCTTTCATGTGATAGTGGTGCCCCCGACCCATTGTCACTACATCTTCTGCTTCGGGTTTTTTTTTAAAGTGATGGACCTGCACACATTTGTCTAATTCTCCTGCCAGTGGTTCATATCTGAAAGAAGTCTAGCAATGTTTAAAGGTATAATGCATGGAAGCTAAAAGGAACTACTGGCTACCAAAAATATCTGCATGTACATTCCTGGTAGCTATTGCAAAGGTTGACATCCATCCCTCTTTTCAAAATTGAACTCCTTTTGGGGGCTCATGAGTGGCTCAGTCAGTTAAATGCCTGACTCTTGGTTTAGGCTCAGGTCATGATCTCATGGTTCATGGGTTCGAGTCCATGTCAGGCTCTTCACTGACAGAGTGGTGCCTGCTTGGGTTTCTCTCTCTCTCCCTCTCTCTCTCTGCCCCTGCCCCACTTGCTCTCTCTCTCTCTCTCTCTCTCTCTCTCTCTCTTTCTCTCAAGTAAATAAACTTTAAAAACTAATTTGAAAAATTAAAAAAAATTAAATCGACTTCTTTTCATTGAGCATTTTGAGGAAAACAGGATGTTGTGTAAAGATGTTTACTAGGTTTACAATTTCAATTTTAGGATTTGTACATTTGACTCTTATTTACTTCTTCATAAGATTACCAGCTACTTGAAAAACATGTACTGTCCTTGGAAGCGTCAAAAAAATGAGGTGAAACCTTAACAGACTTGGATAAGGAAGAGAAGGGTGTCCAAGAATCATGGTCTGGTGCAGAACCATGGAATGATCTAAGTGTTTGATCTGCCCTCAGTCCTCTTGAAACATAGGTTCCCTTTATTCGTTGATATGAGCTTCTTTGTTTATTTTGAATGGATGGATGAATGTTTGATTCACTGGGGATTATTTACCCTCCCCATATCTATTTACTAAACTGGAAAAGACTGGTGCTATTTCTCTGTGGGTTTTCATAACATCTCAGAAGTAAAAGTGGGTTAAGACAAAGTCTCATATATAAAAGGACTTTGTGTTTCCTACACTTGAGTGTAGCATAAGAGGAAAAATCTTAGTGGAGAAAAACCCTGCAGGAAATAGATGAATGTCCTAGAGTAAAACAATGGAAGAGGTTAGGAGAAGGGAGATAATTCATCCATTAAGATAAATTAGTATATAATATAATCTCATGGTATTTTTCATTGTTTGAGGATTAATGTGTGGTACTTTGACATGGGAAAGTATATCAGGGATATTTCCTAGTGCTCTTTTGGCCTTAGCACTAAAGCACTAGGACTAGGATATGTCAGCTTGTCACAAGCTATTTTCTGTTCATGCCACAGTGGGCAGTCATTCCTCCCAGGAGCACAAAGAGCGTCTTGGAAAGAGCCAATATACATGAAACTTGAGAAGGAAATACCCTTCAAAAATAACATCAGAAATACATCAAGAAATGGCAAAAATTACCTAATGTGGGTTTGACACACCCAGCATTCTACTGTGTTTATTTGTATAAAACTGATTTTGTAATTTGTTCTCTGTGAATTGAAAGGCCTGCCAATCTTGAGCCATTTTTTTTCTAGTTATTAGAGGGCCCATTCTATGGACAGAAGGGATTGCAATCTAAGCCATCACAATAGCCATTTGATGTTGGTGTAGGGCTCTTAGGTACTCAATTTTTACTCAGAAAAAGCACAGCGCTCTCTCCGGAGCATAGCTCTGTCCAGAAAATAGCATTTTCCATTTGGTCCTAGGGATAAGGCTTCTCAGGCACTTGTGTGATTATAATACTGATTTTGGAGACTGACAGGATGTTGTTCTTCTGAATGCCATTGCATGATCTCCATATATGGGGGAGGCTGAGGTGGCCTCAGAGCCACAGCTTCATCCTGAGAAACATCTGTTTTGTTTCAAAGCAACAAGAATAGGAGCTACTTTACATGTGGAAATATTAATGACAGAAATGATTCATGAAACTGGGCCAGAATCACGTTTTTCCTTGATTTATCACATCCTATTTTTTCCTTCTGTTCTTTGACCACCTTTCCGCAAACCACTTGATGAAGAACATCAACTACTAGAGCAATAAAATGGGACTATAGCTCATGACAGAGACCATTCATAAATTCAAAGATATATAGAGGCCCCATCTAGAAATTCATATGTAATCTTTGCAAATGTTACAAATCTGAGGGTTTTTATTTTAAGGTCCCCTAAGAGACAAAATATTTGAAAATGCACATCCCTGGTTTCTTTTTCCCATGTGATTACCTTCCTTCTCTTCCTGTACTTTCAGATTAACATTATAATCAAATAGAAATACACCTCTCAACAAACAGACTGGTGTTTCCAGCCAGAGTACATGAGAAGAGGGACAGATGCAATTTCCATATTGTCCAAACAAATGCATTTATTTCAGGTCAACTATTGAGGAAATTCAGCAATGTTCCTAAGGAGACAAATACAATATGTTGGTTCAGAGCATACTGGCTGGGTTTGAATCCTGGCTCTGTCCCTTATTAGCATGTAGATGTGGACCCATTACTAAACTCTCTGTGCCTGGGTAGCCTAATCTGTACCATGGGGTAAGACTAGATCATGCCTCAAAGTGTAGTATTATGTTACATGAATAATTAGAACTACATATCTGTTGGCGTGGCTGGTGGCTGAGTCAGTTAAGTGTCCAACTCTTGGCTTTGGCTCAGGTCATGATCTCACAGTTCATGAGTTCAAGTCCCACACTGGGCTCTGTACTCACAGTGTGTATCCTGCTTGGTATTCTCTCTCTCTCTCTCTCTCTCTCTCTCTCTCTCTCTCTCTCTCTCCCCCTCCCACACGTGTTCTCTCTCTCAAAATAAATAAAGAACTATATATCTGTATGTAGTAAATATACACTAAGTGTTATTATTTTTTTTAATGTTTGTTTATTTTTGAGAGAGAGAGCACAAGTGGGAGAGGGGCAGAGAGCAAGGGAGACGCAAAATCTGAAGTAGGCTCCAGGCTCTGAGCTGTCAACACAGAGCCCGACACGGGGCTCAAACTCACAGACCACGAGATCATGACCTGAGCTGAAGTCAGACGCTCAATCAACTGAGCCACCCAGGCACCCCTGTTATTGATTATTATAGAAGTTTCAAAATAAATAATCCTCCCAGTTCCCATTAGAAAATACAGAATTACTGGATTTTAGAGTTTTTCTGCACAAATTGCAATAGCAATTTCTTAAAAACATTTTGTGATAAAATGGTAATAGATGAAAAGAAGTGTCATTATAAACATAATATTATTTCCAGATTGAGGAAAATATAGTATATTAAGTCTTTAAGATTTAGAAGTACATTCTGAGACACAAGATGAAATTATTCCCTGAAACCTGACTTTTAAGATAATACACAAATAAATGTATAACATTTTAAAAATTTAATGATCAATGCAACATGCATCTCTCCTTGACAGATCCAAAGAGAAGTAGAAATTAGTAATAGTCTTGAAGAAAGAGTTAAGAGACTCTTAAGAGTTAAGAGTTAAGAGACCACTAAATTTGTGACCATAAACCACAAGGAAAAAGAAAAACTCATTACTACCTCACTTGCCCCTAGCAATCCAGAACATTCTCTAGAAATTGACATCTTTTCAATTGGCAGTGAACTTCGTGTATTCACCTGGCAATGAATTTTGTGACTAAATCCCAGTGGTAATTTTATGTCACGTATCCTTTACCACAATTTAAAAAAAATTTTTTTAAAGAGAGGACCTTGGAAAACTCATGAAGTCCTCAAATACTTTTGGAAAAACTACTCCTTTTATGATGATGTGAAAGTCAAGCATGAAGTGTTATTACATCAGAGCATTACAAGCTCCCCTAAACACTCAACTGTATTTATTCTTTCTGAGAATTAATGCACTGGTGAAATTAAAAGCTATATTCTGTTTAAATAAATTTATGTTAAAAGAAAAACTGAAATCGTAATTTATGAGACATAAAGAGAAGTGAGCAAATGATGACACCTTTTTAGGGACTGCCACTAAGCATCTCCCAAAACTACATGCACTGTCCTCAGTCCTGCATGGGCACTCCCCAGAGCTGATGAGTCTGGCTGTGTCTCTGCCTCAGGCAAGCCATTTGATATCTGGACTTCACTTCTCATTTTCCAGAATGAAAACCTTGGGCTAGTATGATCTCCTAATATACCTGGTGGCTCAAACATTCTGTAATTCTATCACTGTTGCAGACTCCAGCACTGATACCTGATTTGAAGCCTCTTTTTCCCAAGCATGAAAATGATCATCTTAGGTAACCAAAGAATCCTAGAAATAAGTGTGGACTGTCAAAATGTTTTTTATTCTTGCTGCAGGATTTTATCTACTGCCAAAGCAATTTTATAAAAACTTCTACTCAGTATTCAAGAGATACATTTCTTTTCCCCAGAGAGAATTAATCATAGTCAAGGACTGGAAAAGGCAGTTTCCCCAGATGAAGCTTAAGCACACTCCCACTGAGAAACTCATTCTATTTTAATTTGCCAATTAAAAGTGGCCTGGGAAATCACACATTGTTGTTATCTCATTAAAAATACTATACTTGTCACTCTCTTTCCTCTCTCTGGAAAAAGAACACTCAAGTAGCCCAGCTGCTCCCCACAGCTTAAATTTGATAGTACCCTTAAAAGATTGGCTTTATCTAGGGTCCGTTGAGGATGGCACCTTCTGCTGTTATTACTGCCACAGATTTCCACAGATCTCTAGTCACTGACACTATTTATTGTATATTTACTATATCCATGAAATTTACTAAGCATTGAGAAGTTTAAAAGGTACTAAAAAGCTTGTATTCAGCAAATTAATGGCCACTTTCATTGCAAAACAGAGCCTTGTATCAAGGTCTTTTAAAGATCCCAGCCGTAGCATCTTTTGGTTCTATTTGGCTCTTATTCGATCCCTCCCCATCTGTCTTGCTGATCCGTGGAATGCCATTACAAGCATGGTACTGATGGTTGAGATTACACCCCTGTAATAATTTTTAAAAGCTCAATCTTTGTTGGCATGACAGTCACAAATTGCCTACTCTTATAAACTATATATTGAGTTGACATCATGTATGGGGAAATAGAATGATTTGAATTGGTTATTTGTTACTACTTCTCAGTTTCTAGTGAACCATAAAATGACTATAGGGCAGGAGAAAGCTGGAAATACTGCAAAGATTTTGAATAATGGCTTGTATTTAATAATGCCCCTCTGAATAATGTAATAATAAATGATAAAGTCACGCCACTGACTTCCTGCATGTACTTGAACATGATTCTGTGTATATACCTGCAGGTTATTATGTATTGCCAAAGATACATCCTCAAGGAGTCCATTGACTTCTGCTTAATAAAAACATAAATTACTATAGCTCACCGGGGAAAGGCACTCTGCCTGTCTTTACTCAAAGGGTATGATTACCTTATTGCCTTGAAATCCCTTCGGGCCTGGATCCCCTGGAGGTCCACTAATGCCCTGCTCCGAGGTGAAAACCAACAATTAGTTCTATATATAAAAGGCCAACCAAGAAGGAATTATTCATTAAGGTCCCTAGAGATCCTGAATTTAGAAGTCAGACTAAATATCTCAGAGTTAAGTTAGGGTTAAATGTGACTGAGAAATGGAATGAGATAAAATTCCTCCTGTCAAATAGGCAGCTTCTAAAATACTATACTTAAGCTGAGAACAAACATTTATTAATGAGGTGTTTGCTTTCTAAGCCTGTTTCCAACCTTATCCCTGTGCTGGACACCCTTCTTAAAGAATTTTGAATGAGCAACTTTTTTAAATAGCTAAGGCATTTATAACTGGAAGTTGGAGCTTCCAATGACCCTGTGATAACCAGAGTTCCTGCCCTGTGTTGACACAATTCCAGACCAGAGCAAAGGAGTTGATGGTTAATTAGATGCTGTCTGGGAAATCTTGAGCCAAGTTACAATTTTCAGTAGACTTTTTGAAATACATAAATGAACTCTTCATATACATACATCCTCCCCCCCCCCCCCCCCCCGCCATGAAAACTTTAGACTGGGCAAGTCCCCAGACTGGGAAAAAACTGATCTAAATTATTTTCTGAAATCCATGGAATATGTCTAACTTAAATAAATGCCTTCAAAATCTTTTCCATGCTATTGAACATTAAGTACTTATAATGAGCATTCCATGTTTTTGAATATTAAGTACTGTATCTAAATTACACATAGTGTAATTAGATAAAATGCATAGTTCTTCCAACTATATTATACTAGCAAAGCAAAAATAGTTACATCCTTCTTTTAACTGCTTTGACTTCACTCATCTTCCTAACTCGAATTTTTAAACTTCTATCCCTCTACTAAGTAAACTCACCTGCTGGTACCTATCTTTGGGGAGCCTGAATTAGTCATTCAAAACATTAGGGCAGTGATTTCCAAACTTCGTTGCACATTGAAATCACCTGGGGATCTTTAAAACTACTGATGCCTGGCTCCAATCCCTAGACATCCTAATTGAATTGGCAGAGGGAGCAAATGGGCAAACAGATTTTTAAAGCTTCCTAGGTGATTCTAATTCAGATATAGATTTGGTTTAGCCTCCTTACCTGAAGTCCTCTGGGTCCCTTTGGTCCATACGGCCCTAAGGATCCCTGTGGAATAAAATTAATGGTAAGTTGCTCTAAGTATCCATCTTCAAAATGCAATGATTTTAGGTAGAGGAGAAAAGAATGTGTTCTCAGTGATGGCCAATCTTCCCACTTTATCCAAACAGCAAAGCAAACCGATACATTGTCAACAAAATGATCCTAAATAATAAGCCAATTTGAGGTCAGATTTTCCTTCAGTAAACTCCATGAAAACAGTTTTAGATGTAAGTCCTTCACCTGTATATTGAAATTTTGGTCAGAGCAAACAATTTATTCCTTACAATTCCTTAGAAAAAGTACAGTTGGTGGAATATTGTTTCTTTCCAACAAGGCAAAATCAGTTAAATTAACAATTTAGTGAGTTTCCACAATGTCTAGATCACTCTTTTGCCCATCTTCAAGACATGCAACTTGACAAAACACTGTTTATACTCAATACTCTCTAATAGAAGATATTGCAATATGTTCCATAACTAGGAAACCCTTTGAAATTTATTTTTATGAGAATATAGTATAGTCTAATCACTCTTTTCTCAGATTTTCATTTTTCTGCTTAGCAAAATATAACCTGTTCACAATAGACACACCTTGGCAATTAAAGGAAAAAAGTAAAGAAACAGAAAAAAATCACACAGAAGCAACTGCTATTAACATTTTAGGCATATAGAATATTTTTCTTCAAATAATTGATTCAAGTGTGTATACAATCTTGTGTCCTACTTATTTGGTCTTCCATTGTATCAAAAATATTTTTCCATGTAATTAAAAACTCTTAGTAAATGGAAAAATATTCAAGAATATGTATCTATTATAATTTACTTATTTCCCTAGTTTTGGCATTTAAATTGTTTCTGATGATTATTATTTTAAATAATATTATAATGAATATCTTTGTTTATAAGTCATGTCCAACTTCTGAAAGATTCCTGAAGGTAATGTCCTGGAAGAGGATGACAGACACAGAGATGATGAACACATTCAAGGCTCTCTCGCTCTCTTTTGTGTCTCACACCAATACATGGGAAGAAAAAGCAAAGCTTTCCTCCATAGTTTGCTCAGATTTCCATTCTTACTACCTGAGTAGAGAATGTGCATCTCCACCTTAACAGACACCCCCATCAATGCTGAGTATTGTCTATTATCCCAGTGTTTGCTAATTTGATAAGTGAAATAATATTTTAATGTGTTAATTTCACTTCTCTGATCGCTGATGTATTGGGTTTTTTTCACTTATTAGCCATTTATAGTTCCTCTCTTGTGTCTCTTCATGTTCTTTATAGTCTGACTTAAGAACTTATATGAACTCTTCATGTCAAGGACGCTGTATTTCATTGACTCTAGACATGCATTTTTTTTCAGATCTTTACATCTCTAATATCAAGATACGTCTTATAATCAATTGCGTCTTCTGTTTGTAATTGGCAGCACTTTTTCTTTCTTTTTGGCACAGAATATAATAGGGCATTTCACAACCCCTGGCATCTTAGTCAATGAAGTATGATGATTAGCTCTTTATCAACCATTCTCATTTCAAACAGTTTTCAACAGTTACTGTTTAACTTTCATTTTCGTTCTTCTCTGTCCCCTTCTGTATTTTCAAGTCTGTGTCCACCTCCCATTTTCAATTACCCTCCAGGCAGAATCCATTCATCACTACAGTTTTCATTTTGCCCAGAGATAATTATCAAGCCTACATTTTTTTTCAGATCCACCTGGCCTTTAACTCTACAGTACTTTAAAAGCTTTCACAAAAGTCTCAAGCTATTTAAAGTGCTTAGTTACATAGGCCAGTGTTATCATCTTATTCTCTGCTTTTCACCTTCTGCCTCATTTTTATTCCTTGACTCTCTCCCATAATTAAAATACAGATATTGAATGAGTTGAGTATCTTGGTAGCATGCTGTTAATAGTTCTTCACTATAATGAAAACTATTTTTACTCTGTACATTTTTGGATGCTCTGTCATTAAGTTTCAAATGTACTGTCTGTATATTTCTGACCCATTTAATATTGTCTCCATTTTAAATACTTTATTCATATTTATTTTTTAACGAAAGGTTAAGACCCACCCAATTGCCTGTGGCGTACTGCAGTTTCAAAATTTCAATCCCCTATCTATGCCTAGTTCTGCCACATTATTTATAACTATTTCATTAACTTATTCCATAGAGTTCTTCACTCTATTTTGGAAAGTGCTTGTCAGTGTTTACATCTGGAAAACAATTCCAGATGCAAAGACCCAACTGGAGCTTGAACTGACTTTGCTGGTTAAATTATCCTTTTTTGCCATAAAATTCCACAGGCCTAGCCTCAAAGGTTAGGGGGCCACAAAGCACCGTCTTAAAGATCCATATGAAAGGTATGTGGAGGCTCCATTAAGTAAAGTTAGGTATAGTTTTGTTTTCTGCTTCATGTTTTACAGACGTGAAAATTGAGCCAGTAACTTTCCAACTCCAGGAGTGAGAGCAAGGTAATGCATCCCAGGAATTTCCTCTTAGGGAAACTCAGCCCAAAGGGATCCCAACTGTTAGCATTTTAAAAACATGTTCCTTACTTTGTCACCTTTTATTCCTGGTTTTCCACATTCTCCATTTTCACCCTAAAAAATAAAGAAATGAAACAAATAAGAAGACCTTTGCAGTCGTTTGGGGTTAGGATGTTTTAAAAAGTTTTCTTATGACATAAGCACTCTGATGGGTTTTACACAATTTTATCCTGAATCCTGTGGGTTATTTGGGCATTACACTCTGAAAAATTTTATCCATGAGTCATCTTCCACTTGACAGAATCAAATCAGTGATACCACCTAGTAAGGTTTGACATTTTTGAAAGGGAGATGACATTTAAAGGAAAGAAACTAAGGTTTACCGAGTATCCACCATATGCTCTTTGTGATTTAAGTGAATCCACATTACAGCTCAATGAGATCAGTTTTACAGTTGTATTTTATAGATGAGAAAACTTAAGTTCACCCAGATAACTTTCCTCAAATAAGCAGCTCTGATTCAGAGTCCCTATTTTTGCCACACTATACTCCACCCTGAGTACCAGCTTTGATCAATTAGTAGTGTTTGCCCAGAGAACTGTGAGAGAAAGGTCCTGAGACCACATCATGGCTTGGTGGGGAAAGGAGCCAGGAAGAATTAGCAAGGTCTGCTGGGGACGGGCATGGTGGCAAGAATGCCATATATTTCCAACACACTCTACTGCCCTGCCTTTCCTGGCATATTAATGAAAAAAGAACTAACATTTAAATTGTGCTTTACAGTTTATGATTAATTTTATTTAGCAGACATTATCTCAGGTAAGCTGACATTAACTGTTTGACACAGATATTATTAGCCCAATTTTACAGACTGAGAATTTTTGATTCAGAAGGTTAAGTACCTTGCTCATGTAGAATGAGAATTGGGACCTCTGAATACTAATCCATTGTATCAGACTTCTAAGACTTTGCATAATTAGAACCAAAATGTATCAAAGGCAATTAGAAAAACAGCTATCAAAGTTAAAATTTTCAAGTGCTTTCATGCTTTTATCTGAGCCTCAAAGCAATTGATTAAAATTTTTTTTTTATATGAGCCTCAGCAATCAGACAACACAAAGAAATAAAAGGCACCCACATCGGCAAGGAGGAAGTCAAACTTACACTCTTTGCAGACGACGTGATACTCTGTGTGGAAAATCTAAAAAACTCCACCAAAAAACTGTGAGAACTGATCCATGAATTCAGCAAAGTTGCAGGATATTGAATCAATGTATAGAAAACAATTGCATTTCTATACACCAATAATGAAGCAGCAGAAAGAGAAATCAAGGAATCGGTTCCATGTACAATTGCACCAAAACCCATAAAATACTTAGGAATAAACCTAACCAAAGAGGTGAAAAATCTACACGCTGAAAACTATAAAACACATTAAAAAGATTGCAGAAGACACAAAAAATGGAAAAGCATTCCATGCTCATGGATTGGAAGAACAAATATTGTTAAAATGTCAATGCTACCCAAAGCAATCTACATATGCAATGCAATCCCTCTCAAAATAACACCAGGATTCTTCACAGAGCTAGAATAAATAATCCTAAAATTTGTATGGAACCAGAAAAGACCCAAATAGCGAAAGCAATGCTGAAAAAGAAAACTGGGGCACCTGGGTGGCTTAGTCAGTTAAGTGTCTGACTTAGGCTCAGGTCATGATCTCACTGTTTGTGAGTTTGAGCCCTACGTCAGGCTCTGTGCTGATAGGTTGAAGCCTGGAGCCTGGAGCCTAATTCAGATTCTGTGTCTCTCTCTCTCTCTCTCTCTCTCTCTCTCTCTCTCTCTGCTCCTCCCCACCCTCTCTTTCAAAAATAAATAAACCTTAAAAATAAATTAGAAAAAGAAAACCAAAGGTGGAGGCATCACAGTTCCAGACTTCATGCTGTATTACAAAGTTGTAATCATCAAGACAGTATGTTACGGCACAAAAACAGACACTCAGATCAATGGAACAGAATAAAGAACCCAGAAATGGACCTACAAATGTATGGCCAACTAATCTTTGACAAAGCAGGAAAGAATATCCAATGGAAAAAAAGACAGTTTCTTCAGCAAATGGTGTTGGGGAAACTGGACAATGACATGCAGAAGAATGAACCTGGACCACTTTCTTACACCATACACAAAAATAAACTCAAAATGGATGAAAGACCTAAATGTAAGACAGAAAGCCATTAAAATCCTACAGGAGAAAACAAGCAAAAACTTCTTTGACCTTGGCCGCAGCAATTTCTTACTTGACATGTCTTCAGAGGCAAGGGAAATAAGAGAAAAATGAACTATTGGGACCTCATCAAGATAAAAAATCTTCTGCATAGCAAAGGAAACAGTCAGTAAAACGAAAAGGCAACAGATGGAATGGGAGAAGATATTTGCAAACGACATATCAGATAAAGGGTTAGTATCCAAAATCTATAAAGAACTTATCAAACGCAACACCCAAAAAAAAAACTAACACCCAAAAAATGAGCAAAAAACATGAATAGACACTTTTTCAAAGAAGACATCCATATGGCTAACAGACACATGAAAAAAATACTCAACATCACTCAGCATCAGGGCTGATGTGGCAAATCAAAACCACAATGAAATTCCACCTCTGACACCTGTCAGAATGGCTGACATTAACAACTCAGGCAACAACAGATATTGGTGAGGTTATGGAGAAAGAGGAATGCTTTTGCACTGGAGGTAGGAATGGAAACTGGTGCAGCCACTCTGGAAAACAGTATGGAGGTTCCTCAAAAAATTAAAAATAGAACTACCCTATGACCCAGCAATTGCACTACTAGCTATTTATCCAAAGGATACACGAGTGCTGATTCGAAGGGGCACATGAACCCCAACGTTTATAGTAGCACTATTGACAATAGCCAAAGTAAGGAAAGAGCCCAAATGCCCACCAACTGATGAATGGATAAAGAAGATGTGTTATATATACAATGGAATATTACTCGGCAATCAAAAAGAATGAAAACTTGCCATTTGTAACAATGCGGATGGAAAAAGAGTGTATTACGCTAAGTGAAATAAGTTAGAGAAAGATAAATACCATATGATTTCACTCATATGTGGAATTTAAGATACAAAACAGATGAACATAAGGGAAGGGAAGCAAAAATAATATAAAAACAGAGAGGGAAACAAATGATAAGAGACTCTTAAATACAGAGTACAAACTGAAGGTTGCTGGAGAGGAGGTGGGTAGCGGGATGGGTAAATGGGCAAGGGGCATTGAGGAGGACACTTGTTGGGATGAGCGCTGAGTGTTACATGTAAGTGATGAATCACTAAATTCTATTCCTGAAATTATTATTACACCATATGTTAACTAACTTGGATTTAAATTAAAAATAGAATAAAATCAAATAAAAATGTTTTATTTGAGCATAATTGACACACAGTGTTACATTTCAGGTGTACAACATAGTGATTCAACTTCTCTATACACTATGCAATGTTCACCGCAAGTGAAGCTACCATCTGTCACCATACGATGCTGTTACAATATCATTGATTCTATTCCTTAAAAGCCATTCATATATTTAAGATATGGCAACTCAACTGGAGAAGTTAAATGAATTACTTAAATGCACATGCTAGCCAGTGGCTCCTAGTCCAGTGCCCTCACCACTGCTTTATCATCCATGTGCTGTAAGCATGCTTCTCAAAATGCCACCTCACAGTGACATAAGAAACTTGCACTACAATGATCAGTGCCCTGCTTCCTTCATTAAAGAAGTCATGCTGTGAAAAATGAATGTCAACTGAACTAAACAGTGTGTTTAGTGATATAGTGGGTTTATATTCTGGTACAATCTTTATGTCATGACAAAATACCATCAAGCAGTTCACAGGTTGACGGCCAGCATACAGACCACACTTTGAATAGCTCCGCTCTAAGAAGGGAAATAACCATTGTAACCACCAATTATGGATCCAAAGTCCAAACCTTTACATTACTGCTAATCCCCACAGCAGATTAGATTAGAGAGAGAGAGAGATCTCCATTCATAGATGAGGAAAAGGAGACTCCGAGGGATTAAATAGTTTGCCCGTGACCACAAGCTTGAGTCTGTTAGATTCCCAAGTCCATGGTCATCAGCCACTCAAAGCTGAACAAGGCATACCACCATGGTCTGCAAGATAGTTTCCACTAGCCTAGAGTACTACATGGGGTGTCGCTGGCATCAGGAGCAAGAAAGAGGGAGGTACAATTCCTAGATCCAGCTATGCCTCTGTTCAAAAGCAATCTGTTCTCTCTCCACATCATATTGTGAGTCAGACTGACCCAGGAAAAACTGACCTTTCACTTAGAACAAGTTGAACATTTATTTCTGAATGCAAATGGAAACTCACTCTTGAAGAGTCAATTAGAAAGCAATTAATTTAATAATGTTGGATGGGAATAAATGAGTCAACCACCAAAATATAAAACAGAAAAGTACCATAAATACACTCAAAATTCTTTTGGCCAGAATTCACATTCCATTTGTCCAGACAGATTTGTTAGCTATAGGTCCTGAGGAACAGCATTTGTTTTGGGGGCAGACTTCCATCAATGAAAATATTGTACTCCTGTTATTCGCCTTTGTAAAGGCGTTTTCTTTTTTGGTGGGCTCAGTAATCCCTGTGGAATGGCCACAATTACAATTTCACAGAGCAAGTGCTTCAGAAAGCTATGAACAGATTAGCTCTGTTCCCAGCCTCTGATTTCTGATGCTGCTGTTCCTGGTGAAATTCTGGTTTGAATGTCAATGGTTCAGGGTCACTCTACCCTGACAACTTGTATTTTCCAAATGAGAGCTCCACCAGTGATTCTATAATTTCCCAGAAGGTTAAAATGAGTCTTTTCATATATATAAATATATAAACACACACATATATACTATATTTGTAGTATACTATATACTATATAATATATATATAGTATATATACATAGCACTATATATACTATATAGTGTGTGTTTATGCGTGTGTGTGTGTGTGTGTGTATGTATATATATTTAGTGTTCATGAGTAGCTCATATTATAAATCAAGATGGGGGACCTGTACAATTTTCTTCAACTATACATAGGACAATTTTATAATCATCAAATTTTCTTAAATTTCCTATTTTATCATTTGTTCTCTGCCTCTTCATAACAGCACCTTGCATTTTATCGACCAGCAAACAGCTTATAAGACATTGTCACATCCATTATTTCATTTGCTTCTCCAACCACCCTGTAAATTAGAAGGCCTATATTAATCCAGCTCTATATGGATGAAGAAACAAACACTTAACATTTCTAGTGACTGGGGACAGATTTATTTGCCTGTATGGAGACTCACCTCTAATATTTGCAGGGCCCAGGACAAGACTGCAAACAGAGGCCTACGTACCATGTATCTAAACAGCTGAATGTTATAAATTAAGCTAATAACCAACCTAGTAATGTTCTAGCTTCCTTTTTTGACAAGTATCAATAAGAATAAAAATGAAAGAATTGTGGTATTCCTTAGAGGTCTAAGTGCTAGTACAACCCCATGCCCACAGCCTACAGACCAGCTCCTACTTGGCCTCTCCCCACCTTTGGTTCCTCCCAGGAGAGGAGGAACAAATGCACAAGAAGGTGCCCCAGGCAATACAATACAGTGAACCTCCCACCAGGGCCCCTTCCAGCCCCAAAACCAACTTACATTTTTTTTCCCCTCAGGCCTGGGGAAAAGATGGACAAAGGAAAGATGTTTGTATCTGCCTTCAAAGCAGGCTCAGGCCATTTTGCAGGGACTGCTGGGGTCTTGGTTACCTAAAGTGTGGTCCAGGTTTAAGGGGGCATAAGCCTCATGCCCTGTAGCTTCCTGGATCCTTCGGGGGTCAGAAGGCCATAGGAGACCCAGAGAAAGACCTCTTGCCCTAGGTCTGAGGGCTGTAGACAGGATGAACGAGGACACACTCTATTTTCAGATAGAACATCTGGTGATAGAACTGTGACATTAATCTATGAATGAGCACTTGAGGCACTTGGGTGGCTCAGTTGGTTAAGCATCTGACCTGGGCTCAGGTCATGATCTGAGTCACAGCTCCTGAGTTCCAGCCCTGCACCCAGCTCTGTGCTGACAGTTCAGAGGCTGGAACCTGCTTCAGATTCTGTGTCTTCCTCACTTTCTGCCCCTCCCCTGCTTGTTCTCTCTCTCACTCTCTCTCTCTCTCTCTCTCTCTCTCTCAAAAATAAATAAATAAATAAATATTTTTTAAAAATCTATGAATGAACCATGAACAACTGTCAACATGGTTCTTGAGCCCCCATCCACTTTGCTAACATTCTAATTTGTAAAGAATCATAAAATAGTCTACCAGCCCATAACTTTTGTTGGTTTGTCAAATTTATTCCCCTTGCAAGCTCCACCCAGATGTCTCACTGTATGAAGAGGTTCCTTATCGCCTAACCAGAATAAATCCTCTTGCTTCTACAAGAGGATTTGATGTCTAGGTTTTGGTGTCTAGCTTTCATAGGAAGTTAAGCATCAAGGTAGCAACCTAACTGAAGTATTGCCGCATCCATTTTTATTTGGAACTTATAGTCTGTGCTACATGGCTGGTAAATAGGGGTCCTCGTGTTTGCAGAGGTGAGAGAGGCTGGATCCTAATCTCAGGCATCTTAGGATGCTTTTCACCCCTTCCAACACATCTCCGTACCTGAAGTTTATTATTATTTTATGTTTACAGACTTAAGAGTATACTTGGGAATTAGGGAACCTAGACCTAGGAAAATAAAGGAAAACAACTTTTATTAAGTACATAAATACAGTTATGCTTCTGTTTTTCTCTCTGAAATCCTGGCCTGTCTATTCATTGTTACCAACTTACCTTCTCACCTTTGTACCCAGGGATTCCCTAGTTACAAAAGAAAAAAGAAAGAAAGAGTAAAACATATTAGAAGACATAGTTGGAGGAAGTATTTGATGTTTTTCATTTACAAAGTATAAAAAAACACATCTGTACAGTCAAGGAAAATAAGACCACACACAGAAATGTAAGCTATTTTATTTCTCTGGGGAGAAGAAAAGAACCCATTTTCCTCTTCATTACATTCTATTCTCAGTTCCACATATTTTTTTCAAACCCAATTTCTTACCCTTTGGCCCAAAGCTGAAGGAGAAACTATACACTGAAACTTGTAAAAGGGACGACCTACAATGCTCCATTCAAAATTGTTATATTGACTTTTAAACTATGAACTATCATAGCTGAGAATGTTTCACAGAGACTGTTAAAGAAATTGGCTTTGAAAATAAGCTGAGATAATGGCCTTTACAATGTATGTAAATATTTATATCCATTACGGTCCTCCTTTCAAATTCAGTCTCGAATATGGAACATCAATGAAATGCATGGTTCCTTTATCAACCCTAATGAGACGGTGGCCTTTAAGGCACTATATTTTATCTCATGCTAACTATGGGGCTAACTCCTCTTCTGTGTCAGTCCTGGGAATCCTGCACAACCTCCTCCATTGCGTCCCTGCCTGTGAGCCCTTGAAGTAATGTGATTCTGAATATTAAGTGAACTAGGAAATTAACAACTTTAAGCAAGAGCAAGCCTTTTCCATATAGGACTTTATATCTTTCTCATACAACAATAGCTTTTAAGTATGAAAATAAAATTGTAAGATATATTTTAAGTGAGCCGGAGAAACCGATGGAGAAACAAGCTATTATCACAATTACATGTGTCAGATGACAAAATATTGTTTTGTATGACTTTTTTTTACAAAAGGCAAAAAAAAAGGAAAACTTCGGGAAGGAAATAACACTTCTCTCCAAATGAGTGGTCACTGGGAAATTGAAACTAAAAATAGAACTACGGTCAAAAGTATTGTTATGCTGCATTTTAGTTCTTCTCAGATATGTTTATTAGCATAAAGGGTTTAGGTTTTAGTATTGTGCTTAAAATTAAAGGCCACATTATAGATAGTTAAATTGGGGTACTTTATTAAAACAATTCATGTTTGCAGCAAAAACCTTACTTTTTTATATTATACTCTTTTTTCCCCTGTTTTTCTTTCTGAACTTTCTGGTCAATTTATTGTTTGATTGTTATCAGTTTCCTTCCTTCCCTCCTGCCTTCCTGCCTTCCTTTCTTTCGTCCTTCCTTGACATCTTAATTACTTGTTTGAAAGTATTCAAATTTAAGATATCCAAAACTGCACTCATTGGTCTGCCAAATTTGTTTCCTGTTTGTATTAGTGGTGCCATCATATTTCAAATCACACAGAATCAAAAGTTTATCTTTTCTCTCTACTTGCCCCTTACATTCCTTGAATCCAACCAGTTAAAATTCTCCAACAGCTGTCACTGCATTTAGTTTTAAGTCCATCCTTTCCACTGTCCGCCCCCACCCCCCACCCCAGCCAGGAGGATCCTCTGTGACCCACTCCTACTTAGCTCCATAACCTGTCTACCACCACTCTTTGCCAAGTTCTGGCTTTCTTTCCATTTCTTCAGCCTACAAGCTTGTTCCCACGCAAGAGTCGTTGTACCTACTGCTCTTTCTGCCTAGAACATCCTCATGACCTGGTTTTATTTATTTATTTATTTATTTGTTTATTTATTTATTTATTTATTTAAATGTTTATTCTTGAGAGAGAGACAGGGACAGAGACAGAGCATGCGTGGGGGAGGGGCAGAGGGAGAGGGAGACAGAATCCGAAGCAGGCTCCAGGCTCCAGGCTCCGAGCTGTCAGCACAGAGTCCGACGCAGGGCTCAAACACACAAACCGTGAGATCATGACCTAAGCCAAAGTTGGGTGCTTAACCGACTGAGCCACCCAGGCACCTCACGTATGACCTGGTTTTATAGGTCAAGAACACATCTCATTGATGAAATCTCATTTATTTGTTGGCCTGTTGATTGCTCACCCTGCTAGCACACTGTATGAAACAGGAACTATCAATCTTGCTCACTGTATCCCCAGCACCTAAAGAACGGCCCAGCATATACCAAGCGCTCAATACATATTTGTTGACTATATGAGTCAGTGTCAGTCCCCACAGCCTATCCTTCTTGCCTTCTATGGTTCTCACAATGTTCTCTTCTTCTCTATTCTGTCATCACTGTGGCCCCATTCTATCCAATTGAATGTGATTTAATTCCCTAATAGCCACATTAAGAAAATGACAACAGGTGAAATTAATTTTTAATAATATATTTTACTGATCCCTCTAGGTCTGAAATACAAGGGTTTCCAACATTTGGCCAATATAAAAATTATTCATGAGATATTTTACATGTTCTTTGGCACTAAGTCATCCAAATTCATTGTGTATTTTACTCCTACAGCACACCTCAGTTCAGGCTAGCCGTGTTTCAGCTGCTCAGTAAGCACATATGGCTAGTGGCTTTCATCCTGCCTGGAGCAGCCCTAGCCAATGTCCCTGTTCTCAGACAGGCCGTAACAAAAAACCTTCTTCTAAGTACTCCTTCTTTCTGTTTATTCCCACTTCAGTTTCCCCTTGAGAGTCATGCCAGATTAATCTTCCAAGTACACAGCTCTTGGGTTGCACCCTTCATTTGAAATCTCAGTCTCTCACCTAGCAGAGCCCAGATCTACAGTCGGCATGGAACATCCACTCTGCCCTTCAAGCTGTGTCTGCCAACATCCTCTTTAGGCACCTCCTCTCACCATTTTCCAACCCATAGCCTTCCCTCAGGTCGATGCTCATGGCACTCTCCATCTGGAATGCTTGTCCCTTCCACCTTTCTGTTCTATCCTTTCCAGTCACAATCCTACTCTCCAGAAGTCATTCTATAAAACCCATCCCGATAGCTTCAATCTTCTCTGAAGGCCCATAATAATTTGTGCATGCAGTTTTTATAGTATTTTGACATTCTGCCTCATGGTGTAGCTATTTTTTTTCAAAAATTAAAGTATAGTTGACATACAATGTTGCATTAGATTCAGATCTACAACATACTGATTCAATTTCTCTATATGTTATGCTATGCTCATCACAAAGTGTAACTACAATCTGTCACCATACAATGTTCTTACATTACTGTTGACTATATTTCTTATATGGTACCTTTCATCCCTGTGACTTATTCATTCCATAACTGGAAGCCTATACTTCCTACTCCCATTCACCCATTTTGCTGCCCCCAGACTCCCTTTTGGCAACCAATATTGTAGCTATTTTAGATATTTTAATCTCTCCTATAACACACTTTTCAAAAAATATGAGTGCTTTGTCTTAATTTCTTTTCACATAATAATATGCTTTACATGTAGACAACACCTAAGAAATACTTCCTAAAAGAACAACACACATATCTGAATGAATTTCCATTGATCATCAATCTTTCTATTAGACTTACTCATAAAGTTGATTAAAGACACCAAGAGACCAGTTTTTAAAACCTCTGGGCCTGTCTCCTAGGCTTTTGCCAGGGGGACAGCCAGGAAGAGAAATGTGATATGGTCTTTTTTTATTCACTGTACACCCTTCTCTGCTCTTTGCAACTTTACTACAACTCCCAGAAAAATGAAAAAGAAGAAATTTTCTGTAATTATTTCTCAGGCAATCTCTAACATCTTCTAATTTTAGAGATAATAAATCAACTAGAATGCTTTTTCTTTTGTCTGCAGATCAAATTTACAAAAGCATAGTTTAGACTATTAGTTCTGTGCTCCCAGAATTTTTAACGCATTCTTTATTGGAAAAAAACAAACAAACAGAGGTGTCTGGGTGGCTTAGTTGGTTAAATGTCTGACTCTTCATTTTGGCTCCAGTCATGATCTCATGGTTCGTGAGATTGAGCCCCACGGCCAGCTCTGCACTGACAGTGTGGAACCTGCTTGGGATTCTCTGTCTCCCTCTTTCTCTTCCCTTCCCCCTCTCTTAAAAATAAATAAACATATTTTAAAAAAACACAAGAAGCAAAGAAAAATATTTTCCTGAGTTGAGTCTTCCACAAAACCCACTTAGGTATCCAAGAATGTCATGTGCTTGACCACCCTGTGTCATCATCACTCCTGTTGAGTAGAACATTTTCTCCCCATATTTCCATTTCCAAGGCCATGTCTGTCTGACTGCCCATCTGTGCCATCAAGAGCACATGTATATGTAAGTCATTTTGGCACTTGTACTACAGGGGGCAAAATGATCATTTACAGAAACTTAGCATCCTAGATTACATTCTGGGGAAAGCATTCCACTTGCATACATACCCCTGGGCCTCTTTCTCCAGGCTCCCCTTTTTGAGCATCACCCTGTGGGGGAGAAAAAAAACTCAGTCAAAATTCCACAGCCCTACAGAGTGACTGATTGCTCAATAAAATGCTCGGAATAAAATTATTCCGAATTCCCAGATTAATAGGTTAACCCAGTGGGGAAAAAATCTTTGGCCTTCACCATTGACATTTTCACCATGGAGTTTAGGGAAGAAAATCGCTGCTCAGATAGCCTTTGCCCTTTGGAGCGAAGCCAGATGCATAGGGTGCAGACTCCAGATACATTTTCATAGCTTAGGCCTAGGTTTGCTTCTCAGTTTAACAACACAGCCCTTGTTTTCAAATGCAGCATTGTACCCAATCGGAGCCAGGCACTCTGGCTTTTCTCCAAGGGGCTTTGGAATGTTTTCCAAGATGTCATTAAGAGTAATTGCTTGATTTCGGCAAGACTTAGGAAAATATATGATGTGGCACAAAATTACAAGCCAAATAAATGAAATGTAAACATAAATTTAAAACGTGTGTTTAACAAAACAAAAAGAAGACACGATGACATCATTTCGGACTCACATGATGAAGAGGTACAGTTGTGTGTGTTGTAAAGCTGCTCGAGGATTCTTCACATTCCCTGTCTTTTTGTTTTTAATTTAATTAATTTTTAAAATTTCATCCAAGTTAGTTAGCATATAGTGCTTTCAGGAGTGATTTCAGGAGTAGATTCCTTAGTGCCCCTTACCCATTTGGCCATCCACCCTCCCACACCCCTTCCAGTAACGCTCCGTTTGTTCTCCATATTTAAAAGTCTCTTATGTTTTTGTCCCACTCCCTGTTTTTGTGTTATTTTTGCTTCCCTTCCCTTATCTTCATCTGTTCTGTGTCTTAAAGTCCTCATATGAGTGAAGTCATAGGATACTTGGCTTTTTCTGACTGACTAATTTCGCTTAGCATAATACCCTCTAGTTCCATCCTCATAGTTGCAAATGGCAAGATTTCATTCTTTTGATTGCCGAGTAATACCCTATTGCATATATATGCCACATCTTCCTTATCCATTCATCCATCGGTGGACATTTGGGCTCTTTCCATTCTTTGGCTATTGTTGATAGTGCTGCTATAAACATTGGGGTGCATGTGCCCCTTTGAAACAGCACACCTGTAACCCTTGGATAAATACCTAGTAGTGCAATTGCCGGGTCATAGGGTAGTTCTGTTTTTACATTTTTGAGGAACCCCCAGGCTGTTTTCCAGAGTGGATGCACCAGTTTGCATTCCCACCAGCAGTGCAAAAGAGATCCTCTTTCTCCACATCCCCGCCAATATCTGTTGTTGCCTGAGTTGTTAATGTTAGCCATCTGACAGGTGTGAGGTGGTATCTCATGGTGGTTTTGATTTGTATTTCCCTGATGATGAGTGATGCTGAGCATTTTTTCATGTGTCAGGTGGCCATCTGGATATCTTCTTGGAGAAGTGTCTATTCATGTCTTTTGCCCATTTCTTCACTGGACTATTTGTTTTTTGGGTGTTGAGCTGGATAAGTTCTTTATAGATTTTGGATACTAACCCTTTATCTGATATGTCGTTTGTAAATATCTTCTCCCATTCCATTGGTTGCCTTTTAGTTTTGCTGATTGTTTCCTTTGCTGTGCAGAGGTCTTTTATTTTGATGAGGTTCCAATAGTTCATTTTTGCTTTTGCTTCCCTTGCCTCCAGAGACGTGTTGAGTAAGAAGTTGCTGCGGCCAAGGTCAGAGAGGTTTTTGCTTGCTTTCTCTTCAAGGATTTTGATGGCTTCCTGTCTTACGTTTAGATCTTTCATCCGTTTAGTTTGTTTTTGTGTATGGTGTGAGAAAGTGGTCAAGTTCATTTTTCTACATGTCTCTGTCCAGTTTTCCCAGCATCACTTTCTGAAGAGACTGTCTTTATTCCATTGGATATTTTTTCTTGCTTTGTCAAAGATTAGTTGGCCACATGTTTGTGGGTCCATTTCTGGGTTCACTATTCTGTTCCATTGATCTGAGTGTCTCTTTTTGTGCCAGTACAATACTGTCTTGATGATTACAACTTTGTAATACAACTTGAAGTCCAGTATTGTGATGCCTCCTGCTTTTTTTTTTTTTTTCAAGAGTGCTTTGGCTATTCAGGGTCTTTTCTTGTTCCATACAAATTTTAGGATTGTTTGTTCTAGCTCAGTGAAGAATCCTGGTGTTATTTTTTAGGCGTTGCATTGAATATGTGCATTGCTTTGGATAGTATTGACATTTTAGCAATATTTGTTCTTCCTATTGAGGAGCATGGAATATTTTTCCTTTGTGTGTGTGTGTGTGTGTGTGTGTGTGTGTGTATTCTTCAATTTCTTTCATAAGCTTTCTATAGTTTTCAGTGTATAGATTTTTCACCTCTTTGGTTAGGTTTATTCCTAGATATTTTATGGTTTTTGGTGCAATTATAAATGGGATTGATTCCTTGATTTCTCTTTCTGTTGCTTCATTGTTGGTGTATAGCAATGCAACCGATTTCTCAACATTGATTTTATATCCTGCAAATTTGCTGAATTCATGGATCAGTTCTAGCAGTTTTTCGGTGGAATCTTTTAGGTTTTCCATATAGCATATCATGTCATCTGCGAACAGTGAAAGTTTGACCTCCTCCTGACTGATTTGGATGCCTTTTATTCTTTGTGTTGTCTGATTGCAGAGACTGATTTCCAATACTATGTTGAATAACAGTGGTGAGAGGAGACATCCCTGTCTTGTTCCTGACCTTAGGGGGAAAGCTCTCAGTTTTTTCCCATTGAGGATGATATTAACGTTGGGTCTTTCATATATGGCTTTATGATCTTGAGGTATGATCCTTCTATCCTTCCTTTCTTCAAGGTTTTTACCAAGAAAGAATGCTGTATTTTGTCAAATGCTTTTTCTGCATCTGTTGAGAGGATCATGTGGTTCTTGTCCTTTCTTTTATTGACGTGATGAATCACATTGATTGTTTTGCAGTTATTGAACCAACCCTGCATCCCAGGTATAAATCCTACTTGGTCGTAGTGAATAATTTTTTTAATGTATTGTTGGATCCGGTTGGCTAATATCTTGTTGAGGATTTCACATTCTCTTTCTTTGACAAGCAAGTAATTGGCTTTCACGTATCTAAATACTTTAATGCATCTAACTTATTCTCTTTTTCATTACCTCCCTAAACATAGTTTCAGAAGTGCAGTTATTGGGTTAAATTCTGAGTATTTAAATACATCTTATGTAGTGCCTAATTGCTTTCCAAAATATGCCAAGTTACCTTTGCAATGAACAAACCACCCATTGCTATCACTAGTTATTATTTTAATATCACTGTGCTAACTGCTATAAAAAAATTTTTTAATCTGAAATACACAAAAAAAAACCCACCCCAAACTATGTGAACTAGAAAATTGCTCCCCTCTCCACACAAAAACAACCCAACAGCCCTGGACTCCAAAGTTTCTAAAATGTGAATAATTAATATTGAAGGGTACCTCATTATCTCTTTTTAAGTATCATTCACTCTACAGTGAAAATAAATATTCTTCTACTTCTTTATTTACTGGTTTTATTTCCTTTCTTGAAAATTGTTGGTTCCTTTTACCAATTAATTATTAGTGGTTTGATATTTCCTTATCTGTTTTATAAAGTCTTTATATACTATAGAAATTAATCCAATATCCATTGTATTTAAAGCAAAATTTCCCTGTTTTCCTCTTGATTTTAATTATTATTTTTCATTATATAGAATTTTGCCATAAATTTTCACATAGTTATATCTCTCTCCTATGACTCTTTTCATCACTCTTGAACTTGGAAGATCATCACCTGAAATATTATCTGATTTTTAAAAAATTAATCTAGAAAATTTTTTTATGGGCTCACAAATAAAAGAACTAGGGAAATGCCTGAAGATGGTCTGGGAGTAAGAGATACTTGTTTTTTCTATTATTATCATAGGTCGGTTATACATAAAATGGATCTATAAAAAACATAAGTGCCAATATCAATTTCATATGGGATATGTATTAGTAATTCATGGAACAATGTAAAAATTAATAGGGTCACCGTTATGTAATTACTAATTTCTATTTGTTCAGTATCCCTACGTTTCCCAGATTTATTAACTAAAATGGTCATATATTACTTAGAATTTGTAAAAGCAAGCTAACACAAACCAGACAATATGGGAAGTAAACATCCTGTAGTCTTCACAGAAATCATCATATTTCCAGCACTGACATATAGTACAGTTCTCTTTTGTTTTCTTCAGTTTTGTTCTTTAAATGAATCTAGAAAGAGATACATTCGTTTATAAAGAAAGCTGTTTATTTATTTACCGGGTTTCCTTTTGGTCCTCGTTCACCTTTGATACCTGGGTTTCCATGTGTACCCTGAAGGCAAAGGGAAAAATGATTGCATTAAGCAGGCATTATATTCGTTTTTTACACATTACAATAATTTCTCATCAGCTCCATCCCATAAAATGAGGGAAGACTGTAAAAAAACTTAACCTACCAAGCAGAGATTTACCTGTATTCTCTCTTTTACTACAAACAAGGCAGACTGCACTGTCTTGAAGAGGTAGATTCTCTAGATTTGCTCAAAAGAGGACAATGTCTCTCCCTCCTTAATATCCAAGGGATAATCTCAAAGATGAGAGAAGAGGGGCAACCTGGGTAGCTCAGTCAGTTAAACGTCCTACTCTTGATGTCAGCTCAGGTCATGATCTCGCAGTTTGTGAGATCAAGCCCCATATCGGGCTCTGTACTGGCAGCATGGAAACTTCTTGGGATTCTCTGTCTCCCTCTCTCGCTAACCCTGTCCTTCTCTCTCTCTTTCTCTCTCTCTCCAAATAAAGAAACTTAAAGAAGGAGAAGAAGAAGAAGAAGAAGAAGAAGAAGAAGAAGAAGAAGAAGAAGAAAAGATGAGAGAACTGGCACAAAAAGAGACACTCAGATCAATGGAACAGAATAGTGAACCCAGAAATGGACCCACAAACATGTGGCCAACTAATCTTTGACAAAGCAAGAAAAAATATCCAATGGAATAAAGACAGTCTCTTCAGAAAGTGATGCTGGGAAAACTGGACAGAGACATGTAGAAAAATGAACTTGACCACTTTCTCACACCATACACAAAAACAAACTAAACGGATGAAAGATCTAAACGTAAGACAGGAAGCCATCAAAATCCTTGAAGAGAAAGCAAGCAAAAACCTCTCTGACCTTGGCCGCAGCAACTTCTTACTCAACACGTCTCTGGAGGCAAGGGAAGCAAAAGCAAAAATGAACTATTGGAACCTCATCAAAATAAAAGACCTCTGCACAGCAAAGGAAACAATCAGCAAAACTAAAAGGCAACCAATGGAATGGGAGAAGATATTTACAAACGACATATCAGATAAAGGGTTAGTATCCAAAATCTATAAAGAACTTATCCAGCTCAACACCCAAAAAACAAATAGTCCAGTGAAGAAATGGGCAAAAGACATGAATAGACACTTCTCCAAGAAGATATCCAGATGGCCACCTGACACATGAAAAAATGCTCAGCATCACTCATCATCAGGGAAATACAAATCAAAACCACCATGAGATACCACCTCACACCTGTCAGATGGCTAACATTAACAACTCAGGCAACAACAGATATTGGCGGGGATGTGGAGAAAGAGGATCTCTTTTGCACTGCTGGTGGGAATGCAAACTGGTGCATCCACTCTGGAAAACAGCCTGGGGGTTCCTCAAAAATGTAAAAACAGAACTACCCTATGACCCGGCAATTGCACTACTAGGTATTTATCCAAGGGTTACAGGTGTGCTGTTTCAAAGGGGCACATGCACCCCAATGTTTATAGCAGCACTATCAACAATAGCCAAAGAATGGAAAGAGCCCAAATGTCCACCGATGGATGAATGGATAAGGAAGATGTGGCATATATATGCAATAGGGTATTACTCGGCAATCAAAAGAATGAAATCTTGCCATTTGCAACTATGAGGATGGAACTAGAGGGTATTATGCTAAGCGAAATTAGTCAGTCAGAAAAAGCCAAGTATCCTATGACTTCACTCATATGAGGACTTTAAGACACAGAACAGATGAAGATAAGGGAAGGGAAGCAAAAATAACACAAAAACAGGGAGTGGGACAAAAACATAAGAGACTTTTAAATATGGAGAACAAACGGAGCGTTACTGGAAGGGGTGTGGGAGGGTGGATGGCCAAATGGGTAAGGGGCACTAAGGAATCTACTCCTGAAATCACTCCTGAAAGCACTATATGCTAACTAACTTGGATGTAAATTATCTAAAAAAATAATTAAATAAAAAGAAAAATAATAAAATTTAAAAAAAAGAAGAAGAAGAAAATATGAGAGAAGAGAGTGCTCCAATCCTGTTCCAGAAAGGCGTTTTGTTTTCCCATTCTCAACCGCCATAAAGCTGGCTTTTCTGAGAGTTTTTAGGGAGACTCAGTAAATGCTAAATGACATAGTTTTGTGTCTATCTCTATTAAAACATGGTATGTTACAGCATAGGGAATATAGTTAATGGTATTGTAATAGTGCTGTATAGTGACAGATGGTAGCTGCACTTGTGGTGAACACAGCATCATGTATAAACTTGTTGAATCACTGTGTTGAACACCTGAAGCTAATATAACATTGTGTGTCAACTCTACTTCCGTTAAAAAATGGTACATTAATCTCTAACAATATTGAGTGACTAAAATTGTCAGATTAGCTCAGCAACTAGTAAATTTTCTTTACAGTTCATTCTAAAACATAATTGAATATCCCAAGTACACCTTCCCAGAAAACCTCTTGGTGTAATAAACATAAGTGAAGACTTTATAAGAAGGGGAAGTTTAAACCTTTGCTTTGGCCCAAATCAGCTTCTACTGGCTGCCACATTATCCTATAACATATCTAACTTACATTTTGGAGAAAAAAAATAAAGGACAGACCCTCCTGCTTTCTAATGCCTCAACTGATAGAATGGTTTGAAAAAATATAGTCTTTGGACCCAAGTCTCAAGAGAAAATGTGCACAGTCTAAGCAATTCACAGTGCACATTCCGCTCCCTGCCCCCAAATACAAGCATTCGTTCAAAAACTGTATCAATGCATTTTTGTGAGATATGTCCACTGGGCTTATGACCTCAAAGGTTTGAAACAACATAAGTAAATGGAATACTGAATGAGCAGCATGGATGCATCAGAATGAAATGTATTAGAGAAATATATAGTATCTCTACCATTGTGATGTTTTTTCAAGTCCCTTCCCAGTACCTAGATGGTACCTTCCAGATGTTAGGCCAGAATATAAAGGAAACACTCCTTTTGGGATTATCTTATCAAGTATTGAATCATCATAGTAAATCCTGCCTTTAACCTTTAGTTGCCAAGTTCCATTTCACAGGATTCACTCTAATCCCCAAAGCTTCCTGACCAGCTTCCTCCCTGAGAGGCCCACACAGTGTTGCTCTTGGATACATGTGAAGTCACAGTTAGCTTCCAGAGAGATCCGTGTCACTTGTTCTTAGGTGGAGTGGGATAAAGCTTTCCCTAAAGCACCAAGGATTTGTATGACCTTTTTCTTTGTTTTCACTTCAGTGTTGAGAAATTCTGGCCCCAATTGTCACATCAGACGTGATCCTGAAATATCCTTTGTGAGAACAGCTTCATCATTTTAAACTAAATCTGCCCTCAGTTCAGTTCAGGTCAGGAAAATCCCAGGCCTGTTTGTAAGGACAGAGTGTATCCCTTTAGGAATAAAAGAAAAAAACAGCATTTCCGTGTTTGCTGCTATTTGCACACAACTGCTTTTCTTTCTTTCTTTCGTTCTTTCTTTCTTTCTTCTTTCTTTCTTTTTTATTTATTCTTGAGAGAGAAAGAGACAGAGCATGAGCGGGGGAGGAGCAGAGCAAAAGAGGGACACAGAATCCAAAGCAGGCTCCAGGCTGTCAGCACAGAGCCCAACACAGGGCTCCAACCCATGAACCGCGAGATCATGACCTGAGCCGAAGATGGACGCTCAACCGACTGAGCCACCCAGGCGCCCCACAACTTCTTTTCAACAGCATCAAACAGTCCTGCGATTTCAAGCGTCAGTAGAGCAATCATGACTAGGGCTTCCTGACTTGACTGTAAGTTCAAAGTATAAACATACAAAAAAAAAAAAAAAGTGGAAACATACTCACAGGAGGCCCTGGATCGCCTGGATCCCCTTTCTCACATTCACAAATCTTGTGTTCACACTGAGTCAAGAATGAAATCCAATATTAACACATAATGAAATGCAGCATTTCAAATCTTATTCCCTTGAAGAAATTTTACCAAGCAAATTTATGGAGTTTTTGCTCTCCCTTTTCAAGTCTTCTAGGCTAACTCAGATCTGGTAAGAGCCAGCTAATAAAGTATTACTAAACATTGCCATGGTTAGATAAATTAGACCTCCCACCAAAAATATATGTATAACATCTAGTTGCCAGTTAAAAGGGAAAATAAACATTTTCAGTGGATTTTTCGAATTTCTTCCTTTTCTCTTCTATACAGTACATCAAAACTCAATAACATACAGATATCAAATATTCCTTTAGTCAAAAAGGAAAACATGTGGCATACCATATTTTACAAATTCTAGGATGTACATTTCTCCTTATTTTAACATGTCTGAAATCAGAATGAGTCTTATTTGAATCAGGCCTGATCATAATGAAGGTGTTATTTTCTGAAGTTCTTCAAAACTTACAGAATGAAATGGAAGAAAACTCCAGAGACACTACTGGAGCACACTCAAGAAATGCTGCATCACCAGTGTTTTTGATGGTGCACAGGCTGATATTGGGGGGAGGTGGGAGGAAGGGCATCAATGACTCAGAGACAAAAAGCCATGCAGAGGATTTAGACTCTGAATGCGAAGAACTTTTAGAAATAACCAATTTAGTTTGCTTCTACTTTCCCTTATACGTGACAAAAGTGATACAGTATTTAAAACTCTATGTCTAAATAAACCTAAAGGGACTCTTACCATAAGTATAAAATCAAGAATTGTAATTTATAAGAAGTTACTATATCACAGCTTAATTGGCAGGGTCCTTTCCTATCTCAGTGGTACACAAAACAATGGTGTCTCTGACCATTTGATGAAACATGGTGTTCTGCAGGGTCTAGTTGGCTCCTATTATCTGTACATTTCCTGATGTTTAATAAGCAGTTTATCAAACAAAATTCGCATGTTCTAAACTCTGTGTTAAGAAACACATATGCAGTATAGAAGTCCTCAGCAACATTGTGGTCTTCGATTGTGCTAAGCACTATCCAAACGATATTAGCCAGCTTCCTTTGCCACTTGGTATGGTTGCCACCAGCAAGAAGGAGAATGAGCTTAAAGTCAATCCCTGGGCAGCAGCAGGAGACTCTGAGCGGTGTCTCTGGGCTAGGAATCTTGGCTAAAACACCTCCCAAAGTGAAGGATCCCCACGAGTAGCTGGTATCAGAGACATGCTTAGAATAAAGGAAGTGTTACCAAAACAAGCAAAATCTATGCCATTTAGTGGGGGGGGGGCGGGGGGGGCACCCGGCTGGGTCAGTTGGTGGAATGTGTGACTCTTGATCTCAGAGTTGTGAGTTCAAGCCCTATACTGGGTGTAGAGATTACCTAAAAATAAAATCTTTTAAAAAAATTATGCATTTTGGCTACCACTGATTTCTAAAGTTACTCTCTAAAATCATATTAAATATTTCTTACTTTTTCTAAATTTTCCAATCTGCAGTAGATAGAGCAGCATAAAAGAAATCAGATGGCTGCCTCAAAATTGGCTCATTTTAGAAAGAATTAAGCATTTTTGTTTAGACACTCTTTATCTTCTAATGTGAATTACAATGCTGATTTGATTATGCAAATTTTAGAGTTAATTCATAGTAATCAAAGCATGTGGTGCTTACCTTCTTTTCAAATAAGATATCCTAGGAGGGAAAAAAGAATAAAACATTAACTCGCTTCATGGTTCTGCTTCCAGCTTCTTATTAGTCTTAATTATTCTCTATGGGATATGCAATTTTCAAGAAGAATAGCAATTCAGTCTTTTTAACCTTATAAAAGCAGTAGAGCCTCCCAACCAACCTCCCAAGGAGCACTCTGAGCCATATCACAAGAGACAGGAAGGGCACTAACATTAAAAATTACTCTTTTTTGAGGAACTTTATCTTGTTACATCCTATGTTCTAGCTTTTGTTTTCTTAATCAGCTGTCTAATCTCCATAATTTGGCTACAAGCTTGATCAGTCATAATAAAGACTTTTCACTTTTACTTATAAAGACTTAGCCAGAATACATAATTGTATGTTTTCTCTACTTTTATTTTTCCATCCCTATACATACATGCATTTTTTCAAACATTAAAACATTAAGTTTAGCGTGATAATTTCATGAAATAACAACAAGCGTTTGAAGTCAATCAGGTCCAGACTTTCATTTTGCCTCAAGGAAACTTGAGTCTGCTGTGCTGTCACTTGCCCAATGTCATACACTTGGGTGGAGCTACCTAAACAAGTTCAAGTGGTACTTTATACTTACCCACACAGTAATGAATGAGCCAGAATATTTTTCAAAATTCCTTTAAATTCACAATTTTAGAGAAATTCACAATCTAGTCTTTGTCTAACATCTTGACCTACTTCCGCTGAATGAGGTACTATCTGACGAGGGCACTAAGGCCACGTCCGAAGCCAAACATGGGAAAGAAATGAACCAATGCTTACAGATGAGAGAATTGTTTTCATAATGTAGAAATGATGTGTCAGATTGATGCCTTACAACTGGACCTGAAGGGTTAATTTAATATGATAAAATAGAAAATGGAAATAAAAAGCCCTAGAATATTTGTTGCAAGATATTAAAAATGAAGTGGGCACCTGGGTGGCTCAGTTGGTTAAGTGTCCAACTCTTGCTTCTGGCTCAGGTCATGATCTCATGGTTCGTGAATTTGAGCCCTAGATCAGGCTCTGCACTGTCAGTGGGATTCTCCCTCTCCCTCTCTCTCTGCCTCTTCCCAGCTCACATTCTTTCTCTCTCTCTCTCTCTCTCAAAATAAATAAATAAACTTAAAAATAAAATGATAAGAAATGAAGAATGTAATGAGGAAGTTAAAGATAAGTCAGAGCTGTACCTTTATGGAGGACCCCACATCCGTTTATTTTTATTTTTACTTTACCTTTATTTCCATACAAACTAATAATACAGAGCGAAGATGTAGCAAAATGCTTTAAGCAGTTCTAAGGATCTAATAGGAGGACAAAATTAGGCTGAGAATTAAGCATCGTCTGGAGTTTTTACCCTGTGTCCACCATGAACTAGCTGTGTGGCTTTGGACAAGACACATAATCCTTCCAGGTCATTTTCCAAAAATACAAAAAATAAGAAATTTTGACCATGGGGTCTCAGGAGCTGTAAAACTCTGGCCACACACCCTATTTACAAAACTCAGAGTCTCACCAATGGCCTTTTGTCCCTTCCTTTCCCCTCACTCTCCACCCTCCTGATTTAAAATAGCCAGCCAGTATAAATTCAGGCTGAAAGCAGATGAACTGCTTGTATCTTTATGAACTAACAGGTCATGTGGAGAAATGGGAATTCAGATATACTGACAGTCTTGGTGTAATTTCCCCTCTCCAGAACATTTGGCTGTGCCTAGAAAACTGAAGATGTGCATACTTTATTTCTAGGTTGCCCAGGATGAGTCCTTGTTTCCACCTGTTACTCTGACATCCCTTCCAGACATATCTTAGAGAAATTCTTGAAGTATTGTATATTTCAGCATTCATTATTTTCAATAGTGAAAATTTGGAAATAATGAAAATATCCATCAGTATTAGAATGGGTCAATAACTGAAATATTATTCAGCAGTTTAAGTGAATCCATTGGGGCTACATATTTCAACATAGAAAATTTCCCAAGGACAGTGAGTGATAAAGCAAGTTGCAGAGGGATTTATAGAATGTGATCCAAATTATGAAAATATTTTGAACACATGTCAGAAGTTTAGTTTTCCTGAGAGAGGGAAAGGAATTTGAAAATAGTTCAAAATATAATAAACAAGTAATAATTCAAGACAAATTGTAATGTTTGAAAGCAACTACTGAAATAAATAAAAATGCAAAGTTCTGTCACCTTACAACCTTTTTATAATAAGCAACACCCTTCTATTATCTAGCATCAGTTTTTAAGCTCATGAATTTAGCTGCCACTATGCCTGATGTATAATTTTACACTTTTTTCAGCTCTTCCTTTGAGAATTTAATTTCTGCTGTGCCATGTTAACTCTTTAAAAATATGTGCCATGAGGCTTAAAACCATAACAACATAACTAACTAATTTTGGAACTCATTTGATTTTGTGTTTGCTGGAATTTGTATTTCTATGGAAACAAAAGTAGACCAAAGACTATACAATAGATAAGACTGTTTCAAACAAAGAACAAAGTTCTATCCCTAAGGACACTTATAGTCTATAAGCCCCAGTGACAGAAAACAGCCACAGCAAGCAGCGTGGGAAGGAGATCCCAGACTGGGTGGGGAGGTGGGAAACAAGACAGTTTCTGGAAATAGGTGGGTTTTCTGGATAATTTTCAAGAAGAATGCAAAGGACCAGCTCATTGATGGAATGCTCCCCTATATGTCAAAGTTTATGAGGAAAAAGTCATAAGGACTAGTGTGGGCAATAAGACAAAGGAAGCAGTGAGGAGGGACATTTCAAAGAGTGGACAAAAGGGCCCATGTGGACAGAGCTGGACACCTTGGGAAGTAGTGAGTGCCTTCACTTAGCAGAGAGGCAGGTTATGTAGCATACAGCTGGGAGAACGTGGTCAAAGCCATAGGGAAGGGCACGTTCAGTTAAGATCTAGGCAGATGAGGGTGCCTGGGTGGCTCAGTCGGTTAAAAGTCCAACTTTGGCTCAGGTCATGATCTCACAGTTAGTGGGTTCGAGCTCTGCGTTGGGCTTTGTGCTGACAGCTCAGAACCTGGAGTCTGCTTCAGATTCTGTTGTTCACTCTCTCTCTCTGCTCCTCCCCCGCTCATGCTCTGTGTTTCTTTCTCTCAAGAATAAATAAACATTAAAAAAATTTAAAAAAAGATCTATGCGGTTGCTCTAGTTTAAATGGAAGGGATAAATGGAGAAAAGCCCTCCCTTGAGCAAAAGAAGGTGCATTTTATTAATGGAGGCAGAGTTCTATGATGGCATATATGTGGAAGGAAAAGACTAGAATGGAACTGCCAATTTTGTGAATGAGTATGAGGTCAATGCTCTGAGAAGGGGACAGAGGACATGTGAGGAAGGTGGCAAAGGTATTGGCATGGTAGCAGATGGGATCAGAACAAAGACTTAATAGGCGAGGATTACAAACTGTGACAAAAAAATATCTACAGCTTAATATAATGGCAAAATAGCCACCATAACATCTTTTCTGAAAGACCAACTATATGTATGGGATATTGGGTTGGAATTGTTTCCTTGGTTTCAATACTGTTATGTAAATCATAATAAAATAGTATTAAAACATTTTACATATCCTCTTCAATGTGGAATCATCAGGTATCTCTTGGGTCATTCAGAGTTGAAATGTATTCATGGGGTTCTTACATGATACTTTCTACTAGAGGTACCAGGGAGTTGGTAATGATTCCTTGATTTGTCTTGCTTCCTGCAAAATCTGTTCATTGTGGGCACCCATGTCCATTAAATTCAACTGAAGTCTACTCCTCAGTAAAAAGAAATAAACTGTTGATATAAAAAACAACCCAGTCGATTTCCAGAATTGTCATGCTGGGTATAAAAACCTTGACAGAAAAAGAGTACACACTGCATAAGCTTGTTTATATAAAAGCCTAGAAAATGTACACTAAACTCGAGTGACAAAAATCAGATCAGGAGCTAAGAGGCAAGGGAAGGATATTGTGCAAAGAGGCATGAGGAAATTTGGGCGTGGCAGAATGTTCTGTATTTTAACTGTGTTGGTGGTTTCGTGAATGTGTACATCTATCAAAACTCATAGAATTCTGTACTTTAAGTAGATGCAATTTTTTTTAAATTATACCTAATTAACTTCTTTTAGAAAGTCAACTACATAATCATTTCAAAATGAAAAGCTTAAAAATTCAACAAAAAAAAATGTAATGGAAATAGATTAGATGAGGAATTTTTCCAATGGCCTGATCAAGAGTCAAGTTCTGCCTCCCACATAGTGGCAATTGGAAACGTTGAAACTTAGCATATTGTTCTTTGAGGGCCTAATAAGCACTTTGGTTGCTGGAAGTGTTTGGAAAGCAGCGTCTCCTGAGAAGTGGCTTGTTCATAGAGCTTCCATCTGAACAAACAAGCTGAAATCACAGGATGCTAAGCAAGAGCGGGGTCATTGGGACACTTGATCATTTTCTGGTTTCCCCCAAAAATGGACAAATAGTCCTGTGTCAAGTCTACTGCCAAGATCCTGTGTTCTGAGTTGGGCAGGAGCTCTCAGCCAAGACAATGTGTCTAGAAGGAGTATGAACCTCCTGAGCCTACACAACTGGCCAAAGAGATGCCTCCCCTGCAACTTCTATAGTCAGCAACTGGCAACTCATTATCTCAATTCAAGTGTTCTCTCCAGCACATGCTAGAATCTTCTATTTTGGGTTCAGTGGTAAGGACTGTTTACATTATGGCACAGACAGACCTAGGCAGTTAGCCAGGTACCCCTGCACATTTCCCTTTCATGCAAAAAAGATGCTCAGGGTAGGCACTCCCCCTAACTCCCCTGGGGACTGAAATCACCATCTCCAACCTGGGCTGAGCTCTCCCTATCTACCCCCAATGCCCAAGGAAAAGAGACCAGAAACAATAGCAGCTTTGGAGGAGGGATGTTGCTTAACTGTTTCAAGGCAGTTCTGATTGAGAAAATCTTAAAACACAGTTTCTATTTTCCCCCTTCAAGATAACTTCATAGGGTTAACTGTGAAGACCTCAGGGCCTTTGCATGGCATTACATTTTCAACTATAAAATGAGGATAATATAGTACCTACATCATAATATTGTTGCAAAATAAAATAAATAAAATAATGAATAAAATAAAAGATGTAAGTAAAGTACTCAGAACAATGGCTAAGACAGAGAGCACTCAAGACATGATAACTATTATTTAGATAAAATAGTTAATGTCTCATGCTGAAAACAACAGTTATAAGAATAACTTACAAGTTATTATCTTCAAGTTAATATTTAAGAGAATTAACTTACAGAATAGTTATATAAATATAACAGAAAAATATAATATAAAAATATAAATATAATATAAAAATAAAATATAAATAGAATTTAAGTTATTAACTTATAAGAATAATGTTAGGAAAAAGATTGGGAGAAGGGACAAAAGGGCAAAACAATCTCTGAAACAAGGCTGAGATTTTTTGCAACCTATAGAAAACAGCTATATGAAATGCCTAGTATAAGGGACACATGTGCCTTGCCCTCTTCTCAAGAAATCAAAGAAAATCAGTATTTGTAGGAAAATCGATTTTTAACACTTAACAAATCAACCACTTTTTCTCTAGGAGTTTTTTCTTGAGAAATACTCTGAAGAGGGATTTTATTTTGATTGCTTTGCCTTGTGTTTTCCCAAGCAGAAAGGAAAGGAGCTCACACACAGCTGAGCAATCAGCAAAGAAAAGCATCGACATAGCTAATCAGACCAATCAAATGGCACTCATTGATATGTGGGAGAAACTGTTGGGTGACTGAAGGTTGCAGGTGATTTTACATTGGGTGGGCTTGCGAACACCTAAGAAACAAGGACATAATGAAAAAATTAGAAGTCTATGAACTTTGCTTGAGTAGCATAATATTGCTGTAGGTGACATATTGAGTCAAAATGTTTCTGCAGATGTTAAATGAGGAAAAAACCCAACTTAGTACAAATACTGCAGACCACAAGTTGACCACAAATTGAATATAAGTCAGCAGTGTTCGTGATCCCAGGATGTATAAACAGGAGACTGAAGTGTATAACTGGAAAGTAATTCTTCCCAAATTCTCAGCATTGGCTAGCAATAAAGTTAGGAATGCAATTCCAGAGCAGGAACTCTGGTACTTTCCCAGTTTATCTGGTGTAAACTATCAAGGAAGTGGAGAGACTTCGGAAAGATTCTCTTAGCTATTTCCGAGGTGGATTCTTTTTCCTTTATCTTTCTGACCCAGTATCTATCCTCACAGAATTTATAATTAAGGTATCAATATTATGGTTGGAAATATATATATAAGACCCACTCCTCAAGTACCTACCAGGCGATCTTGAATTTTATCTTCAAGTGTGGGATCACTCAACAGTAGAATGGGCTCGCTGGATGATTCCCCAGATATCAAACGAAGTTTGGCTTCATTGACGACAGTGGAAAGTCCAATGGTGAAAAACAATATTCCTGCAGTTCTGGCGTCTTCAGAAATACTCTTGACATCTGGATTCTTTGGATGGTCAATGCCATCAGTCATCAGCAAAGCCACTTTCACACCATCTTTACGCCCTTCTCTCTTAAGCAAACTAGTGGCATTGGAGATTGCATAATAGGAGAAGGTGCCTTGCCCAATGAAATTCATAGATTTGACCCTCTGTTTAAAAGTCTGCAGATCCTTCCAAGAAGAAAAAGGTGGATCAATTTGGACAGAGGTGCTAAACTGAAGTGCTGCCAGTTTGATATCATATTTCAAGGAGCGAACCGGGGTCAGTTGGAAAACCTTGTCACTCAAGCTAGCCACAAAATCTTTCTGTTTATCAAAGAGAACAATTTTAGAACTTTCAGAGCTGTCCACAATGAAGACCACATCTATGAAGCAAGTAGAGTCTGAAATAGAACAAACAGGTTAGGCAAAATATTTGTTCCTAATCAGGAAACCACTTTGCCTAAGGAAAGCCCTGAGGTGGTGGGATGTGTGTTGTTTTGGAGAGGAGAGGGGAGTGCAAAAGAGAGGTGCCTTGGAGATGGGGCTTAAGTTGTGAAGAACTACATCTCTTTCCAAATCTAGAAATTCTTTACCCCTTAAAATCATGCAAATGAAAAGCCAACAAATAAAATACCATGTATATCGAGCATCTCCTCAAAGTAAAAGCTGCTTAGAAATCCAGCAAATATTGGGCAAAGCTGTCTAGACGTAAACAACACTCTGCCTAAATCTCAGGTTCTATGTCACATTCATGAGGCTTCATCTTGTTCGGATAGTTGGTCTGGGGATTTTTTTTTTTTTTAGCTTTTTTGAAATCCAGGGAGAAAACAACTATACACATCACTTTAGCAATAAGGGGGAATCTTAAAAACAGAGAACTTGAGCTTGAATTCTAGCTCTGCATCTTACTAGTTCATTTGTCTATGGCCTGAGATATGCCATTTAATCTCTCTGGGCTGCCATTTCTTTATGAGAGTGGCACTTTCTGTCATTACTATTTTATAAAGCTACTGTGAGGCTCAAATGAGATAATGAATGTACAAGGGCTCTAAAACATCTAAAGTTTTTATAAGTATCCTTTGTATGTATACAAGGTATATTATTATCACAACATAATTATATTAAAATAGAATATTACATATGTTTTTATATATGTATGGTTTGATATTTATATCAAGTGTTATTCAGAAAAAAATATTCAGGCTAAAACTAATCATTAAAAAAAAAACCTTTTTTTTTTTTTTTTTTACCCTGGAAGTTATTTTTCTTTGCAAGTAAATTGGACTTTGATCCTTTCTTTCTTTGTCCATGTATTGTTTGACTCATAAAAGCTGGCAAAAGCAGGAGATAGAAGACAAAATGTCTGTTCCACATCATGGCAGGTGGTGAAAGGTCATCTGTCTTGTAGCACCTTTAATAGAAAAATCAGTTATAAATACTTTGGTAAAATAAAATGTTTGCTATTTTTTAATTTCAAGCCAGCAGAATTGAAAACCAGCATGTGACAAGAGAAAAGGGTTTTCATTCATATTTCCAGAAAAACATCTACACTGAGATTTTAGAAGATTTTAATTGAAATAAATCATGGCACCACAAGCCAACACTTATTACTGAATATTTCTATATAGTCAAAGAATTACAGCCAAGTAATCTGAATTTCCCATTTTATTATGAGAAGCAGAGAGTGGGAAAAGCCATTTGAGAACACTTCAGTCCCACTCTGTATGATGACCATGGTTCAAGCATAGGGTCTGTTTTGACATTTCCACATTCTTCAAGGTGATATCAGATTGCTACATGGTTGTTTCATTATAACTAATTCCTGATGATCTCAATATTTTTACAGGGTTGTAGAGAACCACCATCATTCCAGTCTTAATAATACATGCACAACTTTAGTGACTTCAAAAGGCTAGTCAAAAATGAAATTGCCCTTGTATTCCCATAGAACATCATTTCTCTTTTATGCTCTTGCTTGGAAACTTCATCTACAACAGAGTTCCAAGCTGGACTACAGCTGCATATCCAATGAATCAAATGAGTATGAGAACAAAAATAGCAGATTTGCTCAGCAACATTGTTCTTCCAGCGAAGAACTGATGGGCAGAAATAAGACTTGATATCAGAACACACTTCCTCTGACCATTCCTATGAAACTATTTTTCTGGGTCAATTAACAATGAAAACTCTAATCCTGTATTAAATCTTCAGCCATCTTCATCCCTCAATATGCCCAGCTATCCGCTGGATGACTTTTAAACCCACAGGCTTCCCTGGCAAGAGAAAACTCACATGTGGCTAGCTCAGTATACTGGAGAAGGAACAAAAAGTCTTTTTTGAAACAATGTTCTGCATGGTTTGGAAATGCTCTCCTTCTTAAACTATACTGACTTCAGAAGTTCTGGAAAAGGAAATCACATTTTCCTTCACTTTGCCTTCAGGGAATGGGAACGAGGAAATCATGAGCATGATTTTTCCAGGCTCAAATAGGGGGTGGAAATATATGCAAAGGTAGTGAGGAATGGAATGGATCACTGACTTCTTTCATATATGCCACATAGAGAAACCCAAAAAGGAATCAAAGCTGTTGGGTTGAGGATGAACCAATGGATGGCTCCATGCCATAATCTGCTCCTCAAGTAATATCGCCTAGCAGGAAGTTTATTAAGCTGACTCTGTATCAGTCTGGCCAAGCTTCTCTTTGGCAAGTGCATCAAGTGCAATTGGCCAGATGTCAACAGTTTTCAGATCAGGTATGTTAAGATGTGAAGACAGCTGAATGTTTAAAAAAGAAGAAGAACAAGAAGTTTCCTGAGGAAATAAAACACATAAAGGACATCCTTCCCTCAAGTAATCCCTTGTTAACCAAAGAGAAGAATGCAGAAGGAAGTACAAGTTTAACTGAAGACTAACGTAAAAATAAGGCTGTGTGGCAAAACACAGCTGCTATTGCATTTTCAGGGGGGCAGGCCAGGGCAATAACACCATGTCCCTGGTGTGACATATGACCTTTCCCTTTCGTTGAGCCCATTATTATAAGAAGCGTCTCAGAAGTTATAGGAATAAGAGACTGAGGATTTAATTTCATTGAAAATAAGACGATTTTACAAGCTACACGATCAATACAACTCTTCAAAAAAATCTAAAGAAGATGATTCCCATGCAGGACCCTGAGCAGAAAACCACTTTCTTCTCATTTGTTGGCCTCATTTTGGGCTTTGGAAATGCTGTCTTTAAATAAAGACTTGTCTTCCCTAAAACTAAGCACTTACTCATACAGTTGTGTGTGTGTGTTTACTTGTTTGTTTGTTTGTTTGTTTGTTTTTGTTTTTGTTTTTTTTTTGGGGGGGGTTGGTCATATAACCATGAAATCACACCTGAAGCTTTTTCTATACAATGGTCACCGTCACAACATCTTCACTAGCAACAATCACAATCTCATATTTTATTACTATTTCCTCTGTTATTTTTTATCCAGCTCTCCCAAAGCAGTCTTGCTATTCCTCTCTCTTTACTGGTATTAGCCTGAGGATACCCTTATACGTTTGGTTTCTAGTTCCACAGCCTTTCTGAAATCTCTTTCTTTTTTATTAGTTTGGCATAGTAAGAGACACTCATTTCTAATCATTTTTGCCATGTTTTATTTTGCCTCAGTTTTCAATAATTCTTACCTTTTGCTCATTTAGACATCATATACAAGTAAAATAGGTTTCAGAGGGAAAATGCCATTAAATAAAAGTTAAATAAAAGAAATTTATAAATTCAGATAAAAGAATAAAAGATATAAATAAATAAAATAAAAGTTAAATAAAAGAAATTAAGAAAGAAAGAAGGAAGAAAGAAAAGAAAGAAAGAAAGAAAGAAAGAAAGAAAGAAAGAAAGAGAAAGAAAGAATGAAAGAAAGAAAGAAAGAAAGACAGAAAGAAAGAAAGAAAAGAAATAAAAACCTCTGTGTTTACTATAAGTGGCATTTTATAAATGCAGAGACAGCGATTATCTTTAACCAAATGCTATATATTTGCCTTTTTTGTCTAAAATTTATTTTGGGTAAATATCAGCATCAATAAATCCAAGAGACTTCATATGTTATGATGTTTTAAAACTAAAATTCTTTCAGCAGAGTTTACCAATTGTATTCACAGTGTTTGCATAGCATTTATTTCACATAAAGATAAAATTATCAAATGAGCACTTTATTCAAATTGCCAAACTAACCAAGGTATAAAACATTCTGTAATACTGAGTTATAAAAATATGTTCCAAATTAAGAAAAAGAGGTCCCAAAAGATATTAACATCATTGCAATGCTATGTAGTAGCCTGTGAATTAAAAATCAATTTTCAAATAATTTTGACATAAATTTTAAATGTCTACATTTTAACAATTATTTATATTTTTCTAATAATTAATTTAAAGTAATGGCAGAGGATAGAAAATTTTTCTATCAGCTATTATTTTCAGCTTTCTTCACATAATAAGTATGCACACCTTGCAGTCTTCCACAGTGCCTAGGTGGTCTTCTCTGATTTCAAGTGATTAAAATAAAACAGTTATGTCTTACCTTATAAAGTTTGTCAAACTGGAATTAAAGACTGATTAAGCAAATGCCAACGGCAAGGACCATTGTTGGGGATGGAGTTAGCTATTTGATATTGTTCTGTTCTGTGGAAAAAAAAATTATCTTTGCTTTTGGAACTTTTGCAATCTTTTATTTGTGTTTATTAGCCTAAGTTAAAGCAAGAGTGGTCAGGCATTTGGCCAGGGTGCAAGATCTGGGTGGGATCAGTAAGTAATTTAAAGGAACAGTGTCCTCTTGGAACAAGTCTATGTTCTCCAAACTGTTATAAAAATAACTTGAGCAGATTTTCTACATTTTCGGCATTTATTGACAGCCTGCCTTTGTGTCTCATACCATATCCTCCTTCTGTTTCTACATTTCTTTGCCTGGGGTGTGCTCTGTGTGATACTAGTTCCTAACTGCTCTGTGAGGGAGTGTAAATGACAACAGACTCAGATGCAAAACTGGTTTTTCAAGAGAGGCAATGGATTGAAATTATTGAAGCTGAATGAAGAGTATAGAGAAGTTCCTTATTCTAGCCTTTCTATGTCTGTGATTTTTGAAATTTTTCATACTACCATTGGTATTATATACAGTGAAAGAGTGATCTGAATTTAGTTCTGGTTTTGTCTCTAATATGGGGACCTCAGTTTCCCATTTATGAAATGAGGGAGTGAATTTAATTATTTATCAAGATCCTTCCAAAGTATAACACAAGAGCTAGGTTTACAGTGGTCATATTCTGAGCTCTCTGTTCCAGAAAGGTAGTCACTGAAGTGGCTCCGTTCTCTTTTTTCCTGTTTTCTACCTTCTGGTTACAACCCATATTAAGATGTTTATCAGTGCAAAACATACTGCCACGAAGCCACTCGACTCCTAGACAAGTAACAGACAGGCTTCTCAAGGAACTGCCTCACAGAGAGTAGCAAGATGATCAGAGATAGCAACACAAATCTTCACGTTATAATTATTTAAAAGTAGCCTTCTTAGGAAAGCATTTTGACATTTACAGATACACTTATTGTAACATAATAGCTTCTACTTCATGAACATTTTACCAGGTGTGAGGCACTGCGCTAAATGCTTCATTCACATAATGGCATTTAGCCCTCCCAAAGCATCACCACCTACGGTACAGTAAGTGTTGTAAGAATTCATTTTGCAGATGAGGATGTTGAGGCAGAGAAGAGTGTGGTAAGACTTTCTCACTGTCATACTAATGCTAGAGAATGCCAGAACAGGATCTTAACTCAGATGTATCTGAACCCTGAGCCTCACTTACAACAACTAACGCATTATTAAATTACGTGTCTGGGTAAACGTTCATGTTTTCATGGTTTCTGCACCACAAAGCAGTTTTTGAGGAACCGAGGAAATTTTGTGAGGCTTTGGTAATAGAAAAACAGTGGGTAACTGTGCAGAAGTACAAATGGAATTTCCCAGGAAGCAACCACATATATACCTTAAATAACCTGTGGATGTTTGCCACACTTATCACTTTTGTGAGATGAGAATCGTGGGACAAGGAAGTGGCTTTTTTTCAGGTCAACTCCTTTTTTTCTGGGGTAAAGTACCAACTTGCGGAATAATAATAATACCTCTAAGAAGCAACAGGCAACTCCTGGAGGGGAGAAATGGACTAAAGCCCTCCTGCTTCGGAAGTGTTTGACTGAAGTTGGTGACAGGTTGGAGTCCTGCTTGTTCATCGTTTTCCTTTCATCCCCCAAGGTCAAATAGGGTAACCCACACCCAGGGTTTTCCACCTTTCATTCCTAGGTGTGGCAATCAGCACTACATTGGTTGATTGGGTAGATGACTCTGAAGAAAATCTTCTGTCCATTTACATGAAAAGGCTAGTTACATAAGGCAATTGGCTTTACGTACGGAGAAGCAAAATGGCGTGGGTGAAGAATGCAGTCTTAATCCTAATGGGTGGTCTTCAATTAGTGTGCAATTGGACATACACAGTCCAAATAAGGGAACATGGAGAATGATGATGACTAGAAAAGGCAACTTGGAGTCCATGACCTTCTGACAGTTGTTCTGTAGCAAAGACCTTTTTTTTTTTAAATTTTCATTATGCTTTTATTATTGCTTATAGGGGCGCTACCTCCTTTATACACCCACTAGACAACATCTACCTTAATATCTCTAATTTTTCTATTACAGTGCACAGTGCTGGCTGTAGCAAAGTCTTCATAGAAGAAAGAAGCACACTATTTTTACTATTATTACTGTAATGGCCTAGAATAAGCACTCAAGAAATATTTATTGAGTGATTACTCGAACTAATTTTTTCGTATTTATCAATCACTTGAGAACTGTGATACAATAGCTTGTTCTCTTCCAGAGATTTACTAGACAAGGAATCTTTTTGCATCTTTTTCAAAAATGTTTAATACGCTACCACAGTAGAATCTATGTTGGCTTTATTTGTTTTGGTACCAGTGCCGAGATGTCCGTTTCAGTAATGATGGTATTTGGGGTCCTAGAAACATTTAAAAGGAATCAAAGTCTGGGATGACTTGTGTATATTGGAAGGTTTTATCTGCTTGAGGTTACAGAAATAATGAAAAGGCTAAGTAATATATCAGATCAAACTTGTATTGAAGTTATACATCTGGACCAAGACCAAGCTATAGCATAATGTTTCACAATCTTCTCCCAATTTCCCTGACCTTTCACAGTGCTGATCTAGAATAGAAAAGAACATTATCAACTGAGAATGGAGAAGCCAAAGACTTTTTTGCCCAATTTGGAGTTATCTGTAATCATTAGAGGTCCCCTTCTATTATTTTTCCGTATAAAATCTTGAGATAGTAGAGTTGGGTTTTTTTGGTTTTTGTTGTTGTTGTTGTTGTTTTGTTTTGTTTTGTTTTGTTTTTTGCCCCAAAGCTCTGGAGCTTCTGGGATTCACCATCTTTCTTGGCTTTAAGGGTATGACTTGAACATTCTCTCATGTCATTCATCCGTAAATTAGAGGGACACCAAAATGGATTTGGTTCTGTTTATCAACTAAGGAAAGGATTAAAAATATTCAAAGACAACAAGGAAGTGAAAATTATCATTGGTAATAAAACATAGGCAATGTGTCATTGCTTCAGTATGGAGCAGTGTGACTACAGCGCACCTCCCCTCACCAAATGCTGATTGAGTTGACTCTTCTGCATTCTCTTTACTCACTTACGGTTTGTATTGTTTGTTCCCTGATATATCTGGATTGTTTGTCATTTGGCCTTCAGCTTGAGTAATCGTGTCACAAATGTAACACACAGTGCCCTAGACCACCGTGACAGCATAAATTCCCACTGTCCCAATCTCAATTGCTAAAATCTTTCTTTAAAATTTTCCTTCAATATTGATATTTCCTCTTTGCATTTATTCTTTACTATGATCAAATTAATTCATGCCAAAAAACCAGAGTGCTCTCTGGAAAAATTTAAAATTTTCCTGTCTGATAAATGTCTCAAAGTGCTTAGGTCTTGTGGTACCATAGGTTTGAATGTTAAGGTTTTTTTATTTTTGTTTGTTTTTTCAAAATTATTCCCTTCAGTTAGTGGATAGGGCAGTATTAACTTTTTCATGGAGAGTCCACTAAAAAAGAAAGATCAGATCTATTTAAGCCTTGCCCAAACTCTTGTTTTAATGGAGAAAATATTTTCTATTTTTCGTTTAGTTGATTTTACTTTCAGGTATTAGAAAATATTATACTAGGATGCCTGGGTGGCTTAGTCAGGTAAGTGTCTGACTTCGGCTCAGGTCATGATCTCGTGGTTCATGAGTTCAAGCCCTGCGTCAGGCTCTGTGCTGACAGCTCAGAGCCTGGAACCTGCTTTGGATTCTGTCTCTCTCGCTCTCTCTCGCTCTCTCAAAAATAAATAAACATTAAAATTTTTTTTTAATGTTGTACTGTATTGGGGTGAATTATTTAATTTCCCACTAGATGGTATTGGAGCTTTTCTTGTATGAGGGGCAAAGAAGAGCATCAAATATCAGAACTGAAAGGAAACTTAGACACAACTTCTATTTGATTTTTCCATTTCACAGATGATAAACTAGAGGTAGGTATTGTGACCCACCCAAAGGTCCTAGCGTGAGTCGGTGAGGGAATAGAGTTTAGATCTTTGTGTGGTAGCTGGCCATCTTTCTTTAATCCTGAAGCCCTCAGGATTGCTTGGCCTTTGTACCGTCTAGGTTTGTGCCACAGCAGGAGAAAAAGGATGCTGGTCTATGGCCAACAATATATGTTTGAAAAATATGGATTTGCTTTAGGGGCCAATGGCTCAGGACAAATTATCATGAGCTAAATTCCTGCATGTAATGAGTCTCACATCTCACTATGTATGCCTGGACTATCAAAGGCAATGAACACCAGTCCTTGAAGAACTGTCTCCTCTGGGTTTGGGTAGGTTCGCCTGAGAAGCTGAGGATTATTACAAAGATTTCAGTGACCAACTGTGCATATTATTGATACCTAATCAAAATACATCCAGAAATATAAGAAGACATCATCATCTGTATGTGTAAGTTTCAGAAACTCAACACCCATCTGGATGTTGTGGTCAGTACTTTTGTGATTTAATAAGAATATCCCCCAAAAGGAAGTTTGTAAAATAATTCAAATTTCTGGAACTAAAATGCTTTAAGAACATTAAGTAACATTATGCCACATTATACCAACCCATGACAACTCTGGTTTACAGAACATTGTCCCTATTTGAAGTAAAAGAGTCAACTGTTTGCATTACATCTAAATTATGTAGTTTCTCCTATATAGTTTCTGTCCTTTTAAATTCTGCAATAAGAGTAGATTATTCATGGACAAAGTTTACAGCAAAAGAGACCTGAGGTGAGTTAATATTTTTACTATTTTAGGATATGAAAAATATTTTAATAAAATAACACTCTACACAAGTATAAGGTGTATATTATAGTCATTATTTATTATTTATATCCAGAACTATAGACTCTGAAATTACACATGTATAATTTTTTTAGGGAGAAAGCTTTTTTACTTAAAAAATTCAGAAGCCAGTACACTAAGTGTCAGGACTTAAATAATGAAGCGCTTTAAGTGCAAGGATTCTTTGATTTGAAGGTGTTCAGAGCAGATGGGCCAATGTGGAAAACAGATCACCAAGATTTGGGGATTTAGTGAGGCTTGAGAGGAATTTGCAGGGAGGGGAAAACTTAGTAACCAGAGAAGTGAGAAGAGAGTCTTTTGAGTAGATGAAGCACCATGATGAGCAATGGTAGGGAGTTGGGGTTCCGCCCAGCAGGCCAAGGGATTGCTGTGGAAATTGGCAGCACACGTGTGTTCCTGGAGCAGCACAATTTCCAAGAACTGGCTACAGAGTGGGGACAAGCAGTCTGGAGAGCAGAAGCCAAGAAGGTGTTCCTGGCAAGTTGTCTAGCTGAGTGCTGCAAGTGTCAGCCCTGTTGAACCACCCTGGGAGGTTAGTACTATTTTATCATTCTCATTTTACAGATGGGGAAATTGAGGGACAAAGGCATCTTGCAACTAGCTCAAGATCACATATGCAATTTCTAGAGTCCAGAATTAAAAACCAGGTGTGAGAGTCCACACAGAAAATCACAATGCAATGCTTCCTCCTACTTCCACAATGTGGCCTCTTTTCTCCCTCTCCTTGTGCAGTTTGGTCTCTCAGACCTCAGGTCGATTTTTTGGCTGTTCAGAATGATTTGATAATTATCCATCTGTGTTCTAGGGATCAGGCAATCATAGGGTCCCCCTACTACTCTGCCATCTTAACTTCTCTCTTTATATAATTTTTAATGTAATTTTTACTTAATTATATATTTTCCATTATGTTAATTGACCAAATTCGGAAATGCCAAATACACAAATTAGGACTGACCCTGGGTCTTGAGGGACTATTGATTGAAAAAAGATATTTGGGCACCACCTTGTGGGGCTTTGTGGAAAGACACAGTGTGAGAGTCCGCTTGCCTACTATCATTAACAGATTAAAATTCTTAATTGCTTACGATGCTGAATGGGTAGAATGTAAATTGCTTTCTATAAAATTTTCTGGGTAAGGAAATAAGAGAGTAAGTCAAAGAGATGGCAAAATTACTTTTATGTATGAATCAAGAAACTAACATCTGATGAAATTCCAAACGTATTTATTTAACAAACATTAACTCACATACAGTTCCTAGTATATGTGAGGCATTGGGTAAAAAATAAATAAGACCTAGTCACTTCAGCTCAGTGAAAGAGATAAGGAAGTAAAAGGCAGTGGCAAATTTTACCAAAAAAATATTTTTTAAGTAATCGAAAGACAAATGCTAGTTAATGATACCATGTTGATGTGTTTGGAAGCAAAATACACTGTTACCCACAACTTAGTCTGAAATGCATCAGATAAAAAGAAGATGGATAAAGCCATGTGTAGATGGATAGATATATGATGGAGCAAATATGTCCGTTATTGATCACATGTTAATCATGGAATCTAGATGGTGGGTAGTGAGTTTACTGTGTAATTCTGTCAACTTTTCTGTATGTTTGAAAATTTTCATTAAAAAATATTTAGTGAAAAAAAACAGGTAATGACAATACAGTACGATGATATCTATAAAAGAGACCTGAGAAGAAGGCACCCGGTCCACACTGTGACACAGAAGTTGGAAGTCCAGGGAGCAGAAGATAAATAGACATTTCTCTGCTGCCATGTTAAAGGGTTTAGACTTTATCTTGAAAGCAACAAGGAGCCACTGAATAGTTTTAAGCAGAGGAGAGACATGATCACATTTTCATTTTAGGAAAATCACTCTACTGGCTATGTGAAGAATTAATTGGAGGGAAGCAAACCTGGAAACTGAGAGACCTATAAGGAAACTTAGCAAAATACCAATGAAAGATAAGACTCTCAAATACCAGCAGCAGAGATGGAAAGAAGTGAACAATTCTGAGAAATACTTAGGAAACAGAACCAAAGAGCTTACTACCTAACTTGCTTAGGAAAGGAAAGGAAAGGAAAAAGCACAGCGTCCAGTAGTTTGCTGAAGAGGATTTAGCACCTGGCTCTCTGAAAAAAAGTGTGTATACATATGTACACAAGTTTATGTAAGCTTATTATAAATGTTACTGATATAAGGAGTATATAGTGTATTTATAGGTGTTATTTACAAATAATAAGATATACAAATTTCTGCATTATGAATTCCATATAGCAAATTGATTCTCATAGAATGCTTTCATTTATTTTTGCCAAATTCTTGTATCCTTAGTCAACCTCTGGTTGCAATTGATGCCTGACTATAGTTCTAACAGGGATGTTGACTGATATTTCCATTTTCTTTAGCAAATATTCCCCTTCTTTCATTTTTCTATGGTACTTATGTTAGTGTATAACTGTTGGTATCTCTTTCCTCCCACTATTCACACCTCCCCATAGGAGAAGGAGTTAGATTTATCCTGAATGATGGGCACGATAGTCTAACACACATTCGTCCAAGTTTCCTGTATCAACATCCATCATCACAAAATAATGTTCTAATAGCCTGAGCATTTGCCTAATTTATACACCATGTGTGAATGCTTCTAATGATACATAGTCCATTCCTTTTACAGTATTACACATGTAATATAGAGGATCATACCCCATACTAGAAAAGTGTATTTTTCTCAAGACTTTTACTGCCCGACAACTGTCAGAATAACCACAATGCAAATGGCCCTTCCAGAGTCATGTAATGCATAACCTGCAGAACTATAGGTTTCAGCCCTGTGTAACAACACACTTTTCATGCAATTAATATTTTGGTATAAAAAGTATAAATTTGTTTGCAATTTATTATATATTTTTTCAATTTTATTATTTTATTATTTATTTATTTATTGAGAGAGAGAGACAGACAGACAGACAGAGAGCGCATGTGGATGAGTGGGGCGAGGGGCAGAGAGAGAGAATCTCAAGCAGGCTCCAAACTTAGAGCAGAGACCGATGCAGAGCTTGATCCTACAACCCTGGGATTATGACTTGAGCCAAAGTCATGAGTCAGATGCTCAGCCGACTGAGCCACCCGGGTGCCCCTATTATATCTTATCATTTGTATTAACTTATTAAAAACTTGAAATTTTGGATGCATACTGTTTTTTTGCTCATTTGATTCCATTTGAGTATCATCAATCTGTTGAATATGCAGGACTCCATAGGATGCATTATAGAATAACTTTATTTTACTTCCCACCGTCCTTTTGTTTCTATTTTTGAGGCCAGGATATATATCATATATATATATCATATATATATATTTTTTTCCCTTTTTGCCACTTGGATCACAGGTTGGTGCCCTAAGTCTTTGGGTCAGTCTTTTATATAAAAATCATTTCTTTCACATTTAATTATAAACACTATCTTCTTTCCATAATCAAAATATCTATTCCCATATAGTAGTCCAAACTCTGAGCTTGAAGATTCTCCTCTCCTCAGCTGGGATTCACTTCAAGCTGGAAGCCTGCAATAGGAAAAGGGGCATAGTCAACTCTCCCACTTCCCCACTTTGTGTCTGTCTGTCTTTCACACACTCACGAAGAGCAGGTAGACCAGCAGGAAAGAACTACTTCACTGCCTTGCGGTGGTTTTGGAAGGTATTAAAGTGATCTCTTTCTCCACTGTAGAGTTCTCCCTCATTCTTTGGGAGACTGCGTCACTGGGGATCTCTTATCCCAAGTTCTTTTAAAGCCAGCTAGGTCTCTTCTGTGGGGGTGGGGGTGGGGGTGGGGGTTGAACTCCCCCTCCTCTCACCCAGCCTATTCCCAAAGGAACACCTCCAGTGTCTCTCAGCTGAGGTCACCTTACTCCCACCAGAAAGCCCTCTTATTGACTGGGTTATGCTGCCTCTCTTGCCCTTGTGGCCCTCATCCTGTCCACAGGGTACACTCAGGCATCGTTTATCCTGACAAACTCCAGGAATGAAAGTTCTTTCCAACAGATGCTCCTCTCACCTCTCAGCCTTCAGAACAACCAAGCTGGCCTTTGGAGTTTTCAGGCATGGCTCAGACAACAGACCATCATGTTCTCTACCTGTGTCTCTGTTCCAGCTTGCACAGATCAAGCCCTCCATGGACAACAGCACTCTCAGATCTCTCCTAGGGAATTAGGAGTAAGATTTTCTGGACATGAATTTCTTCAAAGAAATCTCTCTCAGATTCTTCAGTTTCAAGCCCCTTTCAGGAGGGTTTGGGGTCTTTAGTCTACAAAATCTATTCTAGCCCTGCACAGTGGTAGCATCTCACTTTGGAATGTGGGAGTAATCATCACCTATTATTCTGTCCCAGTCTAGCGGGGCTTTAGCTAGTTACTAGAAATGACAAATTTATTTTTAACATCTTATTACTCAAACAAACATGTTGTATGAGCATGGATAAATCCTGAAACAGAAACAGAGAAATGAAAACAGTTGTGCATGGTGGGAATATATGAATTTCAAGACATTTCCTTCAATACTGTTTTCACAATAATATTTTTAAATTTTTGAGTTGGAATGGAAGCATTCATATAGTTGTGTAACTTTACATTATGCATTTCTTTCATCATGATTTAATAAATAATGAGGGGAACAATGATGACTGTAACGTATCCCACCCTCAAGGAATTCATAAACTATATAAATATATTGCAATATAATAGGTAATAGCATTATTACAGTATATAATTGTGTGTGTGTGTGTGCGTGTGTGTGTGTGTGTGTGTGTGTGTGTGTGTGTGTGTGTGTGTGTGAAGAGTCAAAGGATCTAACCTAGGCACAGTAGACAAGGTGTTAAGGAGTTTGGGAAGATAGACATTACTTCCAGCTATAGGAGACTTCAAAGAGGAACTGAGTGATATATTTTGTGGGATGAATAGAACTTAATTTTTCTAATTCTTGGAGAAGGACATTCCAGAAAAAAAAAGGAACAAAGGTGTATTCCTGGGCGGTGGATTGTGGAATTCCTCAGTTCTTGTCTTCTCAAAGAAAAGAATTCGGTTGAGAGACCCGATAGAGAGATAGAGAGTTAAAGTAGCAAAGGTCTTCTATGTAGCAGAAGTACACTCCAAAGACAGAGGAGAGGACTGACCCAAAGGTAGGGGTGCAGCATGCTGAGTTTCTCATTGTGTTCTTTTATGGGGTTTATTTGGTCTCCTCCCTCTCATCTTATTATTATCACTCCATCTTGGGTCTGCCTTGGTTTCCTCCCCTCCAACCTTTCTGGTAAGTCTGTGTTAGTCATCTTCCCATGAGTGTAGGCGTAACCCATGTTGGGGGCCCAAACCGCATTGCACATGGTATTATAATGATATCATTACAGCCTCAGAATTACTAGTGCACATGGTCTTTCATAAGTGTGCATGCTCCGAAGTTGGGGAAGTCCCTGTACCCAGTATCTTCTGCTTATCAGTCTGTGCTAGGCCAAAAAAGGGGTTGGTCTAAGGGAACTGGGGCAGCCTCTTGGCAGAGATGGGGTAGTCCCTGGCATTTGTCCCTCTGTTATCTTCCTTTCTCCCCTTCTGCTCATGTGTATCTAACTGCTTACGCTAGCAGGCATGTTACAGGAAAAGTGCTATATAAAAATAATTAGGCACAATTCAGTAGGGCTAGAGCTACTAGCTCTAAGAGATCAAATGGGAAAAACATATTGGGCCAGAATGGGGACAACTTCATGGTGATAACATTCCTTTTAATATCCCAGAAGCTTTCATGCATGTTACATGGAGAGGAGTATTGACTATTATATGTAATTTGTTAACCTTTAAATCATTAGTACATATTTTACTTCATTTATACAACTAACATATTGAAAATACATGAATTTAATAAGCTAGATTTCCTCAAACTCGTAAACATTGCAAACTGAATACTTCTTCTCAAGTATACAGTAGCAGATATTTCTTTAATGTTTTTCACAAAAAGAAAAAATACGCCCCACTCTTCAATGACTATAAAACTGACTGATAACAAAAGTTACAAAAGGGTTAGACCTTAGGAAGTAGATTTTTTCATCATTTCTATCCTGATTCTAATTCTGATTCTCTTTATGCTTTTGGTTTCCTACCTCTTGCATTTCTTCCTGGGGTTGCAATTATACTTAATAAGAAAGTCAGGCTTAGCTTCTCAAATAAGCTGCTGATGGTCCAAGATTTTGAACATGAGAATCAAATTAACCATCCACTTAAATGTTTTATAGTCACTCATCATACATTACATCAGAAACATTCCATATTATTGGCTTAGACCTATCAGATATGCTTTGGTTTTTCTGTGACCTGGTCTTTTGCTCAAAATTACACTGGTTCTGAATGCATCATCTTCATAATTAGATATATGTCTAACTTTCAGTGATGGTTCTGGGAATCTTTTTCTCATCTTACTACCAAGAGAAGTGTGCCTGTATGACTGCTTTGGGCTTTGTCTGGTTTAGGTAATTCTAAAATTAATTTGATCCATTGAAAACACAAATGTTCTTTCTCATCGACAGTTAAGACTTACAGTATTGATGTCTTAACTGTGGGCTGAGGAGTTTGGATGTTGGTCTGCAGGGAACATGAACCAATGAAGAGTTCCACATAAGAGAGTCACTTGAGATGTGCTTCAAGAAGATCAATCTAGCTACACAGAGGACAGGGTTTAAAGGAAAAAGGTAGGGACAGAGGCCAGTTGGGAGACTACTGTCTGGGTGAGCAGTAATTAAGACCAAAACTAGGGCAATGGCTGTGGGAGCAGAGAGATGAGCAGAATTTAGCCTAATCATCTGTTTCAAAAGCCCAAATGTGATTTTCTCAAATCCCATCCAAGGAGGGGAAGAGACCAGGCAGTGAGGTGGCCTGTGTTTCACTAGAATTAACAGTGCTGCTCTGATAGTATTTTGCTGGCTACTGCTTTCGTGCTTCCGTGCTCATCAGAAGGGACAAGCCAAGTTTCTTAGTTCTGTCTCCTGTAACAAATTACCATAGGTTGCAAGGCTTACAAACAACAGAAATGTATTTCTCACAGTTCGGGAGGCTGGAAGTCTGAGATCAGAGTACCAGTGTGGTCAAGTTCTGATGAGGACCCTCTTCTAGATTTCAGAGTGCTGACTTCATTGTGTCCACACATGGCAGAAAAGGAGTGTGAGAGCTCTCTGGGGTCCCTTTTGTAAGGGCATTACTTCCATTCGTGAGGGCTCCGCTCTCATGACCTTATCTCACAGGGCCCCATCTCCTATTGTCACCACATAGGTGTTAGGATTCCACTATATCGACTTTAGGGGGGACACACACATTCATTCCTTAATACCAAGTTGCCCACAAATGAAACAGAGACCCTGTGAAGAATCAGTTAGCCAAGCAGGAAATGTTAGCACCACTCATGTTGCAGTAAATGTCCTAGAATGGCTTCAGTTCCTGAAGCATATAGTATGCTGCTTAAACTTTATTATTTCTGCCTTACTCCCATGGGTACAGGATTATGATGTATCTGCCTATCATTATGGAATTTAGCATCCTAATTCCTCCAACTACACTCTTTAAAATAATATTCATTGGGTGTTTTTCTCATTAAAAAATCTTTACATTTTTATTTCAGAAAACATAGAAAAGTATATAATAAAGAAAATAATGATCACTTTTAAGCCTATCACACAGAGAAATCTACCAATGAAATGTTGGCATAATTCCTTCCAGCCTTCAAAAAATAAGGTTAGAATTATTATGTTTACTCCATTCGGTACTATTTTATTCCTATAATAGTACACCGTGAGTGTTTCCTCTGTCTTTAATGTTTTTCTAAAACAGGGTTTAACAGACTAATCCAAACTGCCACCTGTTTCTATAAATAATGTTTTCTTGTAACATAGCCACACCCCTTTGTTTATGTACTATCACAGCTATTTTTGCCCTGCAATGACAGAATGGAGTAGTTGTGATAGAGACAGAGTAACCTAAAAAGCTGAAAATATTTATTGTCTTGCCCTTTACAAAAAAAAAAAAAATTGCCAAGTCCTGTTTTCAAAGATTATTTTAATAACACTTAGAATTAGGTTAAGTGGCTTTTCCATTTGATAAGTGCTTGGGCCAATAGTTAGAAGCACAATGCTGGGGCCATGTTGTCTGGGTTCATATCCTCAAGGACTCCACCACTTAAGAGATATCTTGGGGCAACTTATTTAACATTTCCATGCCTCCATTGTCTCATTTGTAACAGGGAAAAAAATAACAGTATCATCCTCGTTATGAGGAAGATGTGATAGAGTCCATGGTGCACCTCCTAGATGTCCTCCTTCAGTAATAAATGACTTAGTCCTTGGGCTGCTGGGAGAGTTGCCAGGAGATGTCCTTCAGCAGCCAGCTGTGTTTGGGGACTGTTTGCTGGAGAAAATTGCCTCATTCAAAGCCACACTTCCTTCAAGGGACAGGTCACATCGATGACATATCCACATCAGTGAGGTGGTATAAAGTCCTGAGTCCCTTGTCCCAATTCAAGACAACTCCTGAGGGCCAATCCAGTTTCAAAGCTTCTCGTGGATTGGCTGAGGCTTTTGTTGGTACTGGATCACGGCTCAGCTTTTCCCTCTGCCCAGTCCTGCATCTTCTTTCTTCCTTCCATGGGTGCTGATCCCAACACTTCTTCACAAGTATCCTACGTCCTACTCCATCTTGAAATATGGTTCCAGAGCATCTAATCCGAGACAGTGGTAAATGAGCCTTGTGTTGTAGAGCATCTGGCACGTGGTATATGCCATATAGTTGTTTGTTATCAAAGAATTCTGGAAGAAAGTAAAAGGGAAGCACAAGATCAAGAAGTAAAAAATAGAATAATATAAAGTTTCCCACGATTAAAGAATAGCTTAGTCACAAAAATTTTAAATGAATGATTGTAAGAAACTCTAACATATTTAAATTTCATCAAGTACATTTAAAGTGTGGTGTAACAATTTTATTTATAATTTAAGTATTAAAAATGTACTATAAATCATATCCTTGAAGCTATGTAAGTTTATTATGACATTGTTAGATATAACCCCCCAAAATATACAAATAAGTATACTGATTTACACACTGATTTGGGAGTATACTTGAATACTTTTTGAAGACCACTAGTTTAAGATCTCTCACATTGGGACACCTGGGTGGGTTTGTCGGTTGAGCCTCCGGCTCTTGATCAAGGCTCAAGTCATGATCTCACAGTTCAAGAGATGGAGGTGGCTGGGTGCTGACAGCACACAGCCTGCTTGAGGTCCTCTCAGGTACAGACTGATTTTGTGCATGTGCAAATAAAGGGAGCTGGGATTAGCCAGTCACAGACTCCACAGCATGTTCCAATAGTAACTGAATTCCTTCTAAGGGCAGCCGTAAATAAGAAGGAAATCTGAGGCACCTGGGTGGCTCACTCGGTTAAGCCTCCAACTTCGGCTCGGGTCTTGATCTCACAGTCCATGAGTTCTAAGCCCCACATTGAGCTCTGTCCTGACAGCTCAGAGCCTGGAGCCTGCTTCGGATTCTGTGTCTCCTTCTCTCTCTGCCCCTCCCCCATTCATTCCCGTCTCTCTCTCTCTCTCTCTCAAAAATAAATAAATCTTAAAAAAATTTTTTTTAAAAAGAAGGAAATCAGCAGTTCTTCAGCTGTTGTCCTTTGTTGGTTTAAAACCACAACAAACAAATCCTATCCTGGATCGCCACACCATATGTAAAGGAACTTAGAAGAGTATCTTGTTAATGGCACAGAAGTTCAAATTAAAAAAGAAAACAAAAAACCATGAGACTGAACTATAGCAACTCTGGCATCCATTACAAAACGCACGTTTGATAGAAACGACTAGTGTAACCTCAGAGCAGTCTGTTAAGTTCCCTGACACATTATAATCTTCAAAAAATGCAATGCACTCTCCCACTCAGTAAATATTTTTGAATGCATATCATATAGCAGGAGCTACAGGAAATCCAAAGTTCTACGCTACTCACCAGGAAGTGCCATCTGCCATTTTCCAGATGGCAGGAAGGGAGAAGAGGAAGTGAATGGCAAGAAGCTTCTCTTCCAAGGGACCCAGTCCAGTTTTACTAACAAGGAACACCGTTTGGTGAAAAAGGAGAATTGACTTCCAAGTAGAATGCGAAAAGTGTCACTTACTCCTATCGGGATTTTAGAGTGCAAGAAACTGGTGGCAACACACTTTCACAAAGGCTTAGATGGAAAAGGAAGGAGAGAAAAATATACTAGCTGGAGGAGAGTGTAGAGAAAGGTATTGTTTTAGGATGTATTCAACAAATTTTTATTGAGCACATACCCTATGTTTTAGGCTCTAGAGATTAAGTAGAAAATAAAATAGATAGTGTCCCTGGGTATCAGGAAATAGGCTGAGCCACTATAACAAAACAGGTCTAAACAAACAGTAATTTTTAAGAGAACACAGTTTATTTTCTCTTGTGTAATGGTCCAGAAATCTATGGTTGATCCAAGGGAGGGGGTACCTCTGCTTTCCGAGTTAGGCTGGGACCTAGAGGAAGGGGACAGTTTTGTCTTCCTTAATACATGGCCTCCATTTCTATAGCATGTTTATTTTTTCCTATTTTCCAGACAGCTGGAAGGGAGAAAAGGAATGTAGATGTCAAGCAGCTTCTCTTTTAAGGGACATAATCCATTTCTACTTCCATCGCTTTGGTCACAAATTTTTTTTTTAGTGTTTATTATTCATTTTTGACAGAGACAGAGTGTGAGGGGGAGAGAGGGACACAGAATCCGAAGCACGCTCCAGGCTCCAAGCTGTCAGCACATGAGATCATGACCTGAGCTGAAGCTGGAGGACCAACCAACTGAGCCACCAGGTGCCCCCACAATTTTTGATATAACCATACTTAGCTGAAAGGGAGGCCAAGGAATTCTTCTCTTTAATTAGGTCACCGAGTGCCTTGCTAACATTTGGCTAACATATAACAGAATGAAAACTGGTGATGTCGAGCATATATTCTGGAAGCAGAAGAGAACTATAGGCAAATAATGAGCAGTTTTGGTGGTGCGGTGACATGAAGGCCTGAGAGGAGTGAATTCAGGGGAAAACAGGAAAATATAGGATTAGAGAGAGCCAGTATGGCCTTCTCCTTTGAGGAGAAAAATGGGAGTGACTTGAACACATGTTGAAAGTAAAAACAACAACAACAACAACAACAACAAAAAACAGTAGAAATAGGGACACACAGAAAAGAAGAAAATTGTCCCAGAAGAGGAGAAACATCTAGTCCCTCCTCTTCCTTTGTGTCAACTAGAAGAAGGAAAGAATGGGAGTGAATGATGATGTTGGGGGAAGGAGAGAGAAAATAGTAGAAGGCTGTGGGAAATTCCTACCAAATACCTTAAATTCTCTTTCTGAAGTAGGAAGCAACATCATCTCCTGACCATGAGGGGAGATGTTTTCCTTGGCTATGAATATGGTAGGAGTGGATAAGGAAGAGACTTGTATTGATCTGGTGTTTTGGGTCCAGGGCCTAAACCATTGAGAAGATTGGCAAGGTAGTGTTTGAGGTGATGGATCTTGTGGTATCTCCCCACAGCAGTACAGTACTTTCTCCAGCCGCCACTTCTCCAACAGCAGGAATGAAAAGGAGCCTCAGACCACTTCAGGCAATGCTCCTCCCAAACTCATCCTCTTGCCAAAACGATCTGCCTTGAAGATCATGGGGATTAAGCTCATTTTGCTATCTGTGCCAATCACTACAAGCCCCAAACCGCCCATTTTTAAGCATGGTTGCCAGATATCTCAAGGAAGCCTGTGTCAGATTTGTGACCCTTGTGGCTGCACCATTCACTCAGTTATGGGAACCAGAAACCTAGAACCCTCTCTGTCCCTCACTCATCTTAGTCAACCCTCAAGCTCTGTTCATTCCATCTTCTAAATATTCCCCACACTTCTCTCCATTCCCACTCTCCATATCACTGGTAGTATGGATTACCATAATCTCTCGTGGGGATACTTACCCTATCCTTTCCTTTCTCCTGGAAAAACCATCATACCACTTGCCTAGTTAAAAACATTCAATACTGCATCATTGTCTTTAGGACAAACCCACTACCGTGGTTTCCAAATGCCTTTCTGATACAGCATCTTAATCTCTCCCCACTTCCTCTGCTCATCCATCCATACTTGACTGCTTCCCCATTGAGATGCCATCCCTCCTCAACTTTCACTCTTCCTCTGCCCTAAAAGGCTCTTCTCTTCCAACCCCCTCCTCTCCCTTCCCTTCCCCATCTAATTCCCCCAGTCTCACCCTAGGGGTCCTCAAGGAAGCCTTCCTGACCTCCCTACACTAAGGAGGCGCCCCTTCGATGGAGCACGTATTAGCCTTACAAGGCATCCCTGTTTTCTTCCAGGACCACTTCTTTTTTGTTCACTTCAGTTCCCGAGCATTCCAGGACGGTGCTAGGTACACAAGGTCACTCAAGAGGTGTTTGTAGAATGAGTAAATTAATGAATAAATCTTGAACCAAACACCCTGGAGTTTCCACTACATGTATGGCCTGCATAAATTGTTAATGTAAATTTAACTGATCAAATGAGCTAAAGTGTGTGTAGTACTTGGGAAATTTCCTCTCCGAGAGTCGGTCCAGGTAAGCTTGCCCGCTTTACCTCTCGCAGGCCGCAGGGGCGGCGCCTCCGGGGCGCAGGGGAGCGCTCGAGCGGAAGGCGGGGCCTCCTGGGCAGTGGCCCCGCCCCAAGGCGGGGCTATTCCGGGGCGACGAAGGGCGGGGCTGACGGGCGGGGAACTATCCTTTCGAGGCCGAAGCACGTCCGCGTGTGCCGGAGGCGCGGTGGTGGGGTCGTGGGTCCCAGCCGGGTGGCCTAGGTTACTGACCGCGCCACCGCGGCCGCCATCTTGCCCGCGCCCGGACTCCCGCGGCGGGAGGGGCGGTGACCAAGCCGGAAGTGGCTGTGCGGTGGCCGCGCTGCCTCATCAGGTCAGTGAGCGCGGCTCGGGCCGCGCGTCTCAGCACCTCCGACGGAGGCCCGGGTAGTGGGCTCGGGAGTGCCGGGGCCGCCGCGAGGGGCCCGGGAAAGCCCGGTTGAAAGGCCCGGGCGGGGGCGTACCCGGGGGCCATCTCGGAGCCGAGGCACAGGGCGTCGCGTTCCGCGCTGCGGGATAACCGCGCCGGGCGGCCGGCAGGGCCTAGCTGGGAGCCTCGGAGCTGCAGGAGGCCTTGGGGCGCGCTCGGACCTCGTCGGGGACGCTGGGGCCGTGCGCCGCGCGGCGAGTTTTTGCGGAACTGCGTCCTCGCTTTGGACGGGCAGCTCAGCCAGGTGTCTAGAGCGTGGGAGTGGCCCTCAGATTCCTGATTTACCCGGAATAGCAAGAGCCTCGCTTTGGTTGTACTTTATTAAATACTTCCTAAAGGGCCTGTCACCCGGTTGGTTAGCTGTGTTCTGTGATTGTATGAGTAGTGAAAATTCCGTAAGAGGATGAATAAAGCCTTTCACGTGTGCCACGAGCAGTGCTAAAATGATTTGCAGATGCCTGCATTACAGGCCCTTTGTATAACTATATTTTAAGGGAAATTTGTGTAGTGCATCTCCTTGAAGATGGTGAGGGTGAAAACTTCCTGAAACTGCTGCTGTTGTTATTTGTTACGGTAAGAAGAGTAGAAGACAACAAAAGGATGTGAGAGGGTAGTTGGATACTTTGTACACTTAGTATTGTGGATCTTCACTGTCCAGTAGCCACACAGAGTTGAGATGTGCTCTGAGTGTAAGATAAAATACCCATTGGATTTACAGGACTTGACACCCCCCTCCCAAACAGACAAAAAAAAATTGAATAGTTTTTTAGTTTGATTGCATGTTGGAAAGGGATTTTTTTTTATATGTTGGGGAGAATAAAATATATTAATTTCATCTCTTTATACTTTTTCAGTGTGGCTACTAGAAACTTAAATCCTGTGGCTAACACTGTATTTCTGTCGGATAGTGCTGTTTACAGATGTTATGGTGAAGAATACAGGATCAGCATGGCTTTCCTGTGCTCAAAACCATTGAGGGGAAGTGAACGCTTGTAAAACTTGAAGGTGAAGATGTTAACATAAGCTGTAATTATTGCAGATTTCACCCCTTCCACTCCCACTTTTCAGTGTTTCCAACACTTGAAAACATTAACTTCAGGGTTGTGGAAGAAAATCATAGTGATACTAACAGCTGTGTGATATGAAGAACTCAGTTTGTCACAATTTTGTGACATGAAGGTAGGGTGTGTTCTATCTCTTACAGTCTTGGTGTATTAACAGACTTGTTTGTGTTTAGCCACTGCGTGGCTGGAGGTCCCCTGACTCCAGGTTCAGTTCTCTTTGCTCTTCACCTTATTCCTAGTCATCTACGTTCATGAGCCAGGATCCATCTATACCATGTGTTGGATTGTTAAAAAAAACATATTTCTTAAAAGGGTGGTTATGGATATATCTCTAGGTTGTTAATACAACCTATGCAGTCACATATGACCTGTTGTTTAGAAGGGCTGGCACTTGGTTTAATGTTCTTTGTCACCACCTTGAAATTCTTAATGATTTTTCAGTAAGAGGGCCTTGTTATTTTCATTTTGCACTAGGCCCTGCAAATGATGTAGTTGATTTTTTTCTTATACAGTGATCTGGGATGGGAGTTGGGAGGTTTTGGACAAGAACCAAAACGCCTGGTCTTCACTTTACTCCAGTGTGAAATGAGAGGGGTTTGCCAGTCTAACTCTCAAGTTTTGTACAAAAATTACTGTAATCAGATTTTATGGATATGAAACATTTTATGGATATAAACGTTGTACATGCATACTTACATCAGAAGAAATACTGATGGTCCTCCCTTGAGAGTCATGCAAATCAGAGTTTTTTAAATTATAGTAACACTTTCTATTTTGTGTGTTTCTTTTAATTTTTTTTTTAATGTTTACTTATTTTTGAGAGAGAGAGACAGAGTGCGAGTGGGGGAGGGGCAGAGAGAGGGAGACACAGAATCTAAAGCAGGCTTCAGGCTCTGAGCTGTCAACATGGAGTCTGATGTGGGGCTGGAACTCATAAACTGCTAGTTCATGAACTGAGCCAAAGTTGGATGCTTAAGTAACTGAGCCACCCAGGCACCCTCTGTGTTTTTTAAGGTGGATTTTTCAGTTTGCCACCAAGTTTTCTTACAGATCATCCATGTAAAGAATATGATTATGGGATGGAAGTCCAGATTGAAGGTGTGCTTAATAGAAGCACACTTTGAAAGTCCTATTGATAAGATAGGAAGATAGGCTAGATCTCCAGATACCTCCAGTTAAGAGGTTTCCTCTCTCCGTACAGGCATGAGTGTGAACCCTTACTTGGTAGTATCTGTTCCTGCTTTCTGTTGTCTTACCTACGTCCTACTGCAGCTACATCCGAGTACATCCTAACTTCACCTCTAGAACGCAGGCATTATTAGACCTTTATTAGTCTGCTTGGGCTGCCATAACAAAAGCCCCTAGACTAGATGGCTTAAACAACAGAAATTTATTTTCTTACAGTGCTCACAGGTTGGAGTCTGAAATCAGGGTGCCAGGTCTAGTTTTGGTGAGAGTTCTTTTCTTGGCTCACAGATAGCTGCCTTCTCACTGTGTCCTTCTTACTGTGTCCTCACTGTGTCTTCACATGGTAGGGAGAAAGCTCTGTAGCTCTCTCTCTCTTCTTGTAAGGGCACCAGTTCTATGAGTTTAGCACTCTACCCTTATGACCTCATTTCACTCTCATCACCCCCCTTAAAGGCTCTCTCTAATACTATCATATTGGGGATTAGGGCTTCAGTATGAATTTGGGGGAGAGGGCACAATTTAGTCCATAGCAGTCAGAGAGTTTATCTGTCCCTGTTTACTACCATGTTAGCATTTGAAACAGTGTCTAGCACATACACTATGCCCAATAAAAATTTATAGAATAAATGAAAGGTATTAGAATGATCCTTTCTTAGGATCATTGTGGCTCACTGTGGGCTCTTGCCCATCATTGGAACCAGTTATGACAGTGGGCACTTTGCTCTTGCCTGGAGCCAGTCTCTACTAGGAAGAGTATAGGTAGAAACATGAGGAGATTGGTAAAACTTGGATATAACAGTGTGGGAAATGTCAGATGGAGCATTTAACAAATGCATTCATTTAACAAATAATTGTTAAGTATCTACTAAGTGCCTGGCACTGGGCTGGGTATCAGAGGTACAAATAGAAAGCAAAAGGTACTTTTCCTGCTCTTATGGAGCTTATAATTTAGTAGGAGAGACAGGGTGATTTAAAGGGAAGGAATACTATTTACTGAGAGTACATAACTAAGTAACCTGACAGACTAGGGAGGGGCTAGAGGATGTTTGATGTCAACCATGATGGTTGAGAGATGGTCAAGCAGGTGTTAACTTGACCAAGAAGGGAGGGAAGAATGTTCTAACAAGAGGGAACGGCATTTGTAAGAGTGGTGATGGGGGGGTGATGAGGGGAGGGGACAGAGGGAGGTTATAATCTAGGAACTGAAAAGAAGACCGTGTCGCCAGAACACAGCAAGGAGGAAAATGGTGTGCCTTGAGGCAAAAGCAGTAGGTAGAGGCCAAAAGATTTAGGACTTTATAGGTTATATTGAAGATTTTGGAACTCTGTACTGAGAACAATTGGAAACCATTAGAGGGTTTTAAACAGAGATTGTATAACCTGGTTAAGTTTGCATTTTAGAAAGGTCCCTGTGATATTACATAAAGATGAATTTCATAAAGGCCTGAGTATACAGATAAGTAAAAGAATTGCAGAATCAGCACCATAGGCCAGACATGTTGTATACCTTAATTTCTGTGGAAACTGTCCTTAAGCTGTGAAACTTGGCAGCCTGAGTGGAGGAGAGAAGAATAAGGGTTGATCAAGGTTAGGGGAAGACAAGCCTAAAGTGGCAAGGAAATGAAGAAATTGAGGGTCTGTCTAGTAAGAATATAATTGAAATGATTGATATTGAGCTTCAGAACCCGAAGAAAGGAAATAAGCCAGTGTAAGTATTCTTAGTGGATTTTCCACTTAAATTGTATGAGTCTGTTGAATTCTGGACTAATAGTTCCTGACTAAAAGTTTTACAAGATCAAAAAGTAAAGCAAGTATGTTTGAGCTGAATTTATTTAGTTTATCTATATTAGGAGTCTGTGCCAGGTTCTCTATCTGGTATAGGGGATGAATGAATGAACCATAGCTTTACCTTTTAAGAAATGACACTATAGGGGCACCTGGGTGGCTCAGTTGGTTAAGCATTGGACTCTTGGTTTCAGCTCAGGTCATGATCTCATGGTTTGTGAGTTGGAACCCCAGAGCTTTGCGCTAACAGCACGAAGCTTGCTTGGGATTCTCTGTCTCCCTCTCTCTGCTCCTCCCCCTCCAAGAATAAGTAAAAGTTAAAAACAAAACAAAACAAAACAAAACCTATTAAAAAAAAAAAACTGAGAACATGGTTGTGCAGATACCATTTGCCATAAAGGTACTAAATGTCTTTGTTCCTTTTTTTTTTTTTTTAATTTTTTTTAATGTTTATTCATTTTTGAAAGAGACAGAGCACAAGCAGGGGTGGGGTGGTCCCAGAATCTGAAGGGGGACACAGAATCTGAAGCAGGCTCTAGGCTCTGAGCTGTCAGCACAGAGCCCGATGTGGGGCTCGAACTCATGAACCGGGAGATCATGACCTGAGCCAAAGTAGGATGCTCATCTGACTGAGCCACCCAGGCGCCCCATGTTCCTTTTTAATCCACACTATAGTCTCTAGCGAGAATTGGTTAAAAACAGACATTTACATTTACATTTTTGTTAAATAGCTTTTGTTTTTAAAATAACATTTTAACATAGTTATTTTTAGTTTGTGCTTAAATGACTGTCATATTTATCTTTTCAAAATCCCAAGTCAATATTAATCAAAATGTATAGAATTGAAATCTGAAAGAGCTTTTAATGATCACTTAATTCAGTTTTTCTCAAATGCAGTGTGTACTGCTGGTTGTAAACAGGATGATTTTAGGTAAAACATAAGCATTTTTAAAAAATTCCAGTATAGTTAACATATTAAGCATTTTAATAGTTATACATTTCAATGTATATTAGAAAAATACATTTAGCATACCATGCCCATGATCCATGGATTTTATGATAGGTTAAAATAGATTTTCTGATTTTAAAAATAGTCAATGTAAATAAAAATATTAAGTAAAAATAGATGGTATGTGAATGAAATTTGGCAAACACTAAACCAACTCTTTGGTTGTATAGACGAAAAAACAAAAGGACCCCCAGTCACAAAGGCCTTTCCCAGGCGTATAGCTAATATACGTCAGGGGTGGGAATAAAAGTCAGCTCTGCTCAATACATGCTGCTATTTATTCTGCCATATAGAGCTGCTTGTTATTGTTGAACCTTGAGAAAGAGACCTCTGTCTTTGTAGTGGCATTGTATTTTAAATCTTCATTGTCTATTATGCTGGCAACCTGTGGCTATTTATTAAAAATTAAAGGTAAATAAGATTTAAAAATTGTACTAGTCACATTTTTAGTGCTTGGTAGCCACATGTTGCTAGTAGCTACCCTATTGGACAGCAGTATAGCTAGAGAACATTTCTGTCACTGCGGAAAGTTCTGTTGGATAGTGTTGCTCTACACTGTTGCTTAAGAACATGATTCATAATTCTTTAAAGTTTTACCCCCTTCAAAGGGATGATGCTTATTAATTTGCTCACCATGCTGAAGTTATATTAATTCTGAGGTTAATGACGTTAGTAGTCACAGTGCAATTAAAATACTTGATCATGGGAAAAAAGGCCAAAATATAGTTCTCAGAATCTTACCACCTCATTTTATTGGGAGAAGTTCTTTTTCCTTATTTCTTCCTTCCTTCTTTCCTCCCCTTCCCCTTCCCTTCAAGCAGGGGAGAAGGGCAGGGGGACAGAGAGAATCCCAAGCAGGCTCCACACCCAGCATGGAGCCCAACATGGGGCTCAAGCCCACGATCCTGGGATCATGACCTGAGCCTAGATTAAGAGTCAGACACTCAACTGACTGAGTCACCCAGGCACCCTTCTTTTTCCCTCTTTAATTAATAAATATGGTCATGAATTCCTAGCAGTTGGAAGAAATATATTGAGAAACAGAGTACCTATATAGAGAATTTCCTGACTTTCCAAATAGCTTATTCATCTTAGATTTGTATTTTGTTAACATTTTAAAACTTTTTATTTTTAAACAGATTTTCAGTGAATGGACCTGACTGGACTACTTGAGCACATCACTAAACATGAGCGGTACCAAACCTGATATATTGTGGGCACCACACCAAGTTGATAGATTTGTTGTGTGTGACTCAGAACTGAGCCTGTATCACGTGGAATCTACTGTGAATTCAGAACTCAAAGCTGGATCTTTACGTTTATCTGAAGACTCTGCAGCTACATTACTATCAATAAATTCAGATACACCATATATGAAATGTGTTGCCTGGTATCTCAATTATGATCCTGAATGCCTCCTAGCAGTTGGACAAGCAAATGGTCGAGTTGTACTTACAAGTCTTGGTCAGGATCATAACTCAAAATTCAAAGATTTGATAGGAAAAGAATTTGTCCCAAAACATGCCCGACAATGCAATACCCTTGCATGGAATCCATTGGATAGTAACTGGCTTGCTGCTGGGCTAGATAAACATAGAGCTGATTTTTCGGTGCTGATTTGGGATATTTGCAGCAAATATACACCTGACATAGTTCCCATGGAGAAAGTGAGACTTTCAGCAGGTGAAACTGAAACAACATTATTGGTAACAAAACCTCTTTATGAATTGGGACAGAATGATGCTTGTCTGTCTCTTTGTTGGCTTCCACGAGACCAGAAACTTCTCCTTGCTGGTATGCATCGTAACCTAGCCATATTTGATCTTCGGAATACGAGCCAAAAGATGTTTGTAAATACAAAAGCTGTTCAGGGGGTGACAGTAGACCCATACTTCCACGATCGTGTTGCTTCCTTCTATGAAGGTCAGGTTGCAATATGGGATCTAAGGAAATTTGAGAAGCCAGTTTTGACTTTGACTGAGCAGCCAAAGCCCTTAACAAAAGTAGCATGGTGTCCAACTAGGACTGGTCTGCTTGCCACTTTGACAAGGGATAGTAATATTATTAGATTATATGATATGCAGCACACACCCACTCCCATTGGAGATGAAACTGAGCCCACAATAATTGAAAGAAGTGTGCAACCTTGTGACAATTACATTGCTTCCTTTGCTTGGCATCCAACGAGTCAAAATCGAATGATAGTTGTAACTCCCAACCGAACAATGTCTGATTTCACTGTTTTTGAAAGGATATCTCTTGCCTGGAGCCCAATAACATCTTTAATGTGGGCTTGTGGCCGTCATTTGTATGAATGTGCAGAAGAAGAAAATGATAATTCTTTAGAAAAAGATATAGCAACGAAGATGCGCCTTCGGGCTTTGTCCAGGTATGGACTTGATACAGAACAGGTGTGGAGAAACCATATTTTAGCTGGAAATGAAGATCCACAGCTCAAGTCACTCTGGTATACTCTGCACTATATCCTTTTCATTGTGAATTTCATGAGCTGAATCAGGTAGAAATGTTCTGAAAGTTTGCTGAAAAGTCAGCCTTTAAATTTTATTCCGAATGTTTTATATGCAAATACGAGTTACATAATGCTAAAATTACAGAGTAGAATTATTTAAAACTTGAGCTTGAAATACTGCTTTATATATTGTAGAGAAAGAAGAAAAGTATATCTACGATAAAGTAGAACTATCACTGATGCCTATTATGAATTGGCTCCGTATCAAAATAAATTCAGCTCTGACGTATTTTATTATACATCATCATTAGTATTTCCTATGCGTTTAAATACTTATGAAGCAGTATACAGAAGATATGGATCAGAAATCTCCAGGAAACAAAGGATCATTGGTTTATGCAGGAATTAAATCAATTGTAAAATCCTCTTTGGGTAAGAAAATTCAATTTTATTTTTTAAAGTTTTATAATTTTTGTACTCTATTTTCTACTTTTTCCTCGTTAGTTACTTCAGAATAGTATGCATACATACTTTGTTTTTTATTTTTTGTTGGGGGGGGTTCTGATTAGATATTTTAGTTGAGTTAAATGCATAATTGTTTTTATATCCAGAATTCTTTTTGGAGGGAGTCTTATTTCTTTCAAGTGATACTGTCTTTCTAAATCTATTCATTTATCCCATGTTATTTTTTGAAGATCCTGAGAGGTATTACATCCGATGACTTACAGGGTCATGGTGGTTGGTTTGGATTTTATCACAGTATTTTGCTTCTATAAAAACTAAATAAAAAGATGTATAATTGAAGGAGTTCCCTTTTAATTCTGCTGTCCAAACACTTTGTCTTAGCTATCTATGGCAAGATCTAAGTAACTATGTCAGGAAGTGTGGCCTTGCCTGAAGGAGCCTTACCTGAAAGAATCCTTGATAATTAAATTAATGTATGAATTAATACAGGGTTGAAATTGATCAACTATTTAAGAATAAGATAAAGATGACAAAAGAGCCAAACTTATCTTTTCATTGAACCGTTGTTCTTACTGTTTTTATTGGAATTGAATTGTGCATTTTACTATGGTACTTCCCCTGACCTAGTATTCAGTATCTAGCTTTTGATGGCAGTCAAATTTGGGCCACAAAGTCAGGCTGCTCGAAAAGTAGTTTATACTATTAGTCAAAGAGTGGCAGTTCAAATAATAAGTTCAACTTGGTCTTTAATAGGGTTTTCATAAATACTGTACAAATAATACCAAATAAAATATTATTTTTTAATAAGAATAGGTTAAGCATTTTAACTAAACTGTTATATTATTAAAAAGAAGCTTAAAGGACTTTCACGTTACTTTGTTCCACATTGCTGAACATGCAATAGACTATTATCTGATCAGTTCCGTTTTGGTATTTTATTACTAGCTTTCCACCAAAAAACTAACTTTTTAAATTTCTTTTTTTATTTAAAAAAAAATTTTTTTTTAAATGTTTATTTTTTGAGAGGGAGATTGACAGAGTGTGAGCAGGGGAGGGGCAAAGAGAGAAGGAGACACAGAATCAGAAGGAGGCTGCAGGCTCTGAGCTGTCAGCACAGAGCCTGACATGGGACTTGAATCCACAAAATGTGAGATCATGACCTGAGCCCAAGTTGGACGTTCAACCGACTGAGCCACCCATGCACCCCAAAAGTAACTTTTATTATAAATAAATTTATTACCAGGTGCCCCAAAAGTAACTTTTATTATAAATATATTATTGGGGTGCTGGGGTGGCTCAGTCAGTTGGGCATCTGACTTCGGCTCAGGTCATGATCTTACAGTTCGTGGATTCGAACCCTGTGTCAGGCTCTGTGCTGACAGCTCAGAGCCTGGAGCCTGCTTTCGATTCTGTGTCTCCTTCTCTCTCTGCCTCTCCCCACTTGTGCTCTGTCTCTCAAAAATAAATGTAAACAAATAAGTAAATTTATTATAAATAAAATGAGTCTACCTAGAAACTTCCATTTTTATTCATATAAATAAAAGGGCAGATAATACTATCATATCCCTGTAGATGAACCTGTGTACCATGGTTCATGACTTTGGAACTGCTGCTGCAAAGACTTAAACACCGAGTTTATAGAATTTTTAGTATTTTTGCCATATGGTAGGTGAGGGCACATTGCATTCTTAGTTATTCTGAGGTTTATTATTGTTGTTGTTGTATTTTGACATATTTTAGGGAAAAAACTTACAAACTACCTCTGAGGAAAAGCAAGGGGAAAAATAGACCATCATTATATATTTCTGGTGAAGTAGAAACCGAATGTCTTGAATCAAAAATAGTCTTTACCCACATTAAAAAACTATATGGGAGAGAGTTCCTCATTGTTAGACTTTTAGCTTTTTCTTTGTTTTGGTTTTGATATTTTTGTTTTTACAGCCCCAAAGTAAAAAGTAGAGAAATAACTGTCAAAGATGGCACTTGTGGACTTCAGTTTTTTATCTGGCCCTACTCCTTTCTCTAATTGTATCCCTAATGATTCAACACATAGTAAGTCAACACACTGAACCTTCTTGCTCACAGTAATCTCATATACAAGTTTATTAGACCACACAGTGAAATTTTAACTTTGGTCACAAATAATAGATACTGAGTGCTCTATGAATTAGGCATCATGCTAACTGCTTTCCCCATGTTACTTTATGTCATTCTTACAATTACAGTATGAGGTAAATTTGTTTATTCAGCAAATGCTTATTATTTGCTTGTTATATGCCAAGAATTGTCCTTGGAATAATAAAGGCATAACTGTCAACAAGATAAGTCTCTTCCTTTGTAGAGACTGAACAAAGTAGATATTACCCCTATTCCTGGGAAGTTTACATTCTAATTCAGAATATGGACAAGTACATAGGCAATTTAACATAAGGAAGAACAAACAATTATGTATAGAAGAATGCTAGCCTGGCTGTTAAGGATTGGAGAGGGTTCCCTGGAGGAGGTAACAGCGAAGACAAGGTCTAGACATGGAGCAGCATATGCGATTAACCCAGAGGAGAGGGACTGTAGCACATTTTAGTATTGCTGGAACAGAGTGTGAGAGAAAAAAAATAAGGAAAGAGTGCTGACTAGAAAGGTAAGCAGTGGGGCAGCTCAGGACTTAGAAATCATGGTAAGAATTTAGGGAGACTTACCCTGTAACAAGGGGAAGCAAGGAAAGATTTCAGAGTATTGACAAAATTAGATTTGTGTTTTAGAGCTGTCGCTATGTGTGGAATGAATTGGAAAGGATCAAACAGGAACCTCAGATAAAAGCTACAGTTATTAGGCAAGATATGAGGGTGTTCCTACCAAAGTTAGTGGCAGAGGAGTGAGAGAAATGTGGGTAAATTAGAGAGTGTGACAAAATTTAATGATTGAGTAAAGGAGACGGATGGGAAGGAAAAGTGAAAGCACACATATTTACCTTAGGAAACTAAGATAATACTGGTACTAGTTGATTAGATAGGAATAACCTAAGAGTGCATTTGAGAAGAAAACGTTCATTTTAGAGAAAGTTGAATTTGAGATAGCTAGGTGGAGCTGTGCAGTGGGCAAGAAATTTAGGGTAGGTTGAAGAAGTAAAGTCATCCATTTTAAATAATTCTTCCAAGGAATTTGACCACATGAAGGAGGATAAAAAGGGATACAATAAAAGCAGCACAGCAGGTGAATCCAGAGTCATAGGAAGGTTTTTGTGTTGCTTTGTTTTTAACGTGGGATTGATTTAAGCAAGTTTAAATGCTAATGTGAGGAAACCCATGCAAAGAAGTGATGATGCAGAGAGAAGGGAGTGAAGAGCAAAATTCCTAGGAATATGAAGGAATAGGATCCAGAGCACAGGTGAAAGATTAGCTTTAGACAGGATGTACACTTTCTCCATACTGCCAGAGGGAGAGGGAAAGGTATGTAGGTTGTATAAGGTTGAATGACTGGAGGCTGATGAGTTTACCACGCAATGGCTCTCTCTTCTCAGTGTGGTAGGTTTGCTTGTTGAAAAGGAGCAGGAAGGTGGTAGAAGACCTGGAGAAAAGGAGCCAGGGTTGTTTTGAGAAACATGAGAGGATTGTGGGGCAATTGTTTTAATCAGAAGATAAAATAAAGGACAGTATGGTGAGAGAATTAAGGGTACTGGCAAGAGAATGATTCATTTGTTGGTTTTGGGGAGGGAAATGACAGGAGGCTGGTAAGTAAAAATAAGAGGGTCCAAGAGATTGTAAGGTTGAAAAATTTAGAAGAGAGATTTCTGAAAGGCGATGAGGTTGTGGTAAGAAAGTGGCTCTTTTTTTTTTTTTTTTTTTTGTAACTTTCCTTTTAATGTTTATGAGAGAGAGAGAGAGAGAGAGAGAGAGAGAGAGAAAATGTGAGGGGTGGGGGGCAGAGAGAGAGGGAGACACAGAATCTGGAGCAGGTTCCGGGCTCTGAGCTGTCAGCATAGAGCCTGATGTGGAGCTCGAACTCACAAACTATGAGATCATGACCTGAGCTGAAGTCAGACACTTAACTGACTGAGCCACCCTGGCGCCCAAGAAAGTGGCTCTTTTGAAGGAGGATCAGTTTGGATGTGTTCATTAAAGGAGTGGGTAAAATCTTGGAGGCGTGAACCACTGGATATAAGGAAGCAAAGAGACAGACTGATTTATTGGACAGACTGAGTGTTGAAGTCAACCAGGATGAGAAGGCATGCTCTAAGGGAATGTCTTGTAAGTCTTGTGGAGTAGTGTTCATAATGTTAATTATAATTTCTTCCTTTTAAGATGGCAGAAAATTGTGTAATAAATACTGGTCAGCCTTCTACCCAATATGATGAAAATATTTTTCATACTTAAAGGGTAAATTCTGATCTATAGAACTTGTCTATTCAGAATTATTTTAACAGACAGAATAGCTAGGACTTAATGTTTTTAACAAAATGTTCTTATAAACACTTGATACTTTTACTGCTTTGTTATACAGATGTATAAATGCAACAAATTACTATCTGCAAATAGCATAGTGTCTGCTTGGTGTAGTATTTGAAACCAATTTTTTAAAAGTGTTTTTTTTTTCTTCCAAGATTTTATTTAAATTCAAGTTAGTTAACATATAGTGTAATATTGGCTTCAGGAGTACAGTTTAGTGATTCATCACTTACATATAGCACCAAGTGACCTCCTTAATGCCTATCACCCATTTAGCCCATCCCCCCCACTCATCTCCCCTCTAGCAACCCCTAATTGTTTTCTGTAGTTAAGAGTCTCTTACGGTTTGCTTCCCTCTTGTTTTTTTGTTTGCATTTTTTTGAGAGCAAGACAGAGCATACGTGTGAGCAGTGTAAGGGCAAAAGGGGAGAGAGAGAGAGAGAGAGAGAGAGAGAGAGAGAAAGAGAAAGAGAAAGAATATCTCAAGCAGGCTCCACAGCCAGCATGGACCTCAATGCAAGGTTGGATCTCATGACCCTGAGACCATGACCTGAGCCAAAATTAACAGTCAGATGCTCAACTGACTGAGCTGTCCAGGTGCCCTCTCCCTCTCTGTGTTTATCTTATTTTATTCTCCCTTCTCTTCCCCATGTTGATCTGTTTTGTTTCTTAAATTCCACATATGAGTGGAATCATACAGTATGTGTGTGTGTGCGTGTGCGTGTGTGTGTGTGTGTGTTTTCCATGTCTTCTTTACCCATTCATCAGTCGAAGGACTTTGGGCTCTTTCTATAATTTGGCTTGCTGTTGATGGTACTGCTATAAACATTGGGGTGCTTGTGCCTCTTCAGATCAGTATTTTTGTATCCTTTGGATAAATACCTACTAGTGCAATTGCTGAGTTGTAGGGTAGCTCTGTCTTTAACTTTCTGAGGAACCTTCACACTGTTTTTTAGAGTGGCCGCACCAGTTTGCATTCCCACCAACAGTGTAAGGTGAATCCTTGCCAACATCTCTTGTTTCCTGGGTTTTTATTTTAGCCATTCTGACAGGTGTGAGGTGGTATCTCATTGTGGTTTTGATATGTATTTCTCTGATGGTGAGTGATGGTGAGCATCTTTTCATGTGTCTGTTAGCCATTTGTATGTCGTCTTTAGAGAAACATCTCTTCGTGTCTTCTGCCCATTTCTGTTTTTTTTTCTTAAAAAATTTTTTTTAATGTTTATTTTTGAGAGAGAGAGAGACAGAGCATGAGTGGGAGAAGGGCAGAGAGAGACGGAGACATAGAATCTGAACCAGGTTCCAGGCTCTGAGCTATTAGCACGGAGCCTGATGCAGGGCTTGAACCCATGAACTGTGAGATCATGACCTGAGCTGAAGTCAGATGCTTACCCAACTGAGCCACCCAGGTGCCCCATCTTCTGCCTGTTTCTTAACTGTATTATTTATTTTTTGGATGTTGAGTTTGATAAGTTCTTTATAGAGTTTGGATACTAACCCTTAATCAGATATGTTAGTTCCATATATCTTCTCCCATTCCATAGGCTGCCTTTCAGTTTTGTTGAATGTTTCCTTCACTGTGCAGGTTTTTTTCTTGATGAAATTCACATAAGTCATGTTTGCTTTTGTTAACCTTGCCTCCAGAGATGTGTCTAGTAAGAAGTGCTACGGCTGAGGTCAAAGAGGTTGCTGCCTGTGTTCTTCTCTAGGATTTTGATGGTTTCCTGTCTCACATTTAGGTCTTTCATACATTTTGAGTTTATTTTGTATATGGTGTAAGAAAGTGGTCCAGGTTCATTCTTCTGCGTGTTGCTGTCTAGTTTTCCCAACACCATTTGTTGAAGAGACTGTCTTTTCTCGATTGGGTATTCTTTCTACTTTGTTGAAGATGAATTGACTATACAGTTGTGGGTCCATTTCTGAGTGCTCTGTTTTCTCCCATTGACCTTTGTGTCTGTTTTTGTGCCAGTACCATACTGTCTTGATGATTACAGCTTTGTAATATAGCTTGAAGTCTGGAATTGTGAGGCGTCTCGTTTTGCTTTTCTTTTTCTACATTACTTTGGCTATTTGGGGTCTTTTCTGGTTCCATACAAATTTTAGAATTGTTTGTTCTAGCTCTGTGAAGAATGCTGGCATTGTTTTGATAGGGATTGCATTGAATGTATAGATTGCTTTGGGTAGTATAAACATATTAACAATATGTATGTATTTTATGTATAATTTATTGTCATATTGGCTAATATACAGTGTGTAAAGTGTGCTCTTGGTTTTTGGGGTAGATTCCCATGGTTCATACAACACCCAGTGCTCATCCCAACAAGTGTCCTCCTCAATGCCCATCACCTATTTTCCCCTCTCCCCCACTCCCCTACTCCCCCATCAATTCTCAGATTGTTCTCTGTGTTTAAGAGTCTCTTATGGTTTGCCTCCCTTCCTATCTGTTTGTGACTATTTTTTTCCCCTTCCCTTCCCCCATGGTCTTCTGTTAAGTTTCTCAAGGTCCACATATGAGTGAAAACATATGATAACTGTCTTTCTCTGACTTACTTCACTCAACATAACACCTTCCAGCTCTATCCACATTGCTGAAAGTGGCATGATTTCATTCTTTCTCGTTGCCAAGTAATAAACCACATCTTTATCCATTCATCAGTTGATGGACATTAGGCTCTTTCTGTAATTTGACTGTTGTTGAAAGCACTGCTATAAACATTGGGGTACTTGTGCCCCTATCAGTGTGCACTCCTGTATCCTTTGGATAAATTCCTAGTATTGCTATTGCTGAGTTGTAGGGTAGTTCTGTTTTTAATTTTTGAGGAACCTCACACTGTTTTCCAGAGCGACTGCACTAGTTCTCATTCCCACCAACAGTGCAAGAGGGTTCCCGTTTCTCCACATCCTCACCAACATCTGTTGTTTCCTGAGTTGTTAATTTTAGCCACTCTGACAGGTATGAGGTGGTTGTCAGTGTGGTTTTGATTTGTATTTCCCTGATGATGAGTGATATTGAGCATCTTTTCATGTGTCTGTTGGCCATCTGGATGTCTTTGGAAAAATGTCTTTTCATGTCTTCTGCCTATTTCTTCACTGGATTGTTTGTTTTTTGGGTGTTAAGTTCTTTATAGATTTTGGATACTAACCATTTATCCGATATGTCATTTGCAAATATCTGTTCTTCTAACCCATGAGCGTGTTTTTCTATTTCTTTGTATCATCTTCAATTTTTAAAAATATTCTATAGTTTTTGGAGTACACATTTTTTACCTCTTTGATTAGGTTTGTTCCCAGGTATCTTGGTGGTTTTAGTGCAATTTTAAATGGGATTGATTCCTTGATTTCTCTTTCTGCTGCTTTATTATTGGTGTATAGAAAGGCAACTGATTTCTGTATGTTGATTTTATATCCTGCGACTTTGCTGAATTCATGGATCAGTTCTAGGAATTTTTTGGTGAAGTCTTTTGAGTTTTCTACATAGAGTATCAGGTTGTCTGTGAAGAGTGAAAGTTTGACTTCTTCCTTGCCAATTTGGATGCCTTTTATTTCTTGTTGCCTGATTGCTGAAGCTAGGACTTTCAGTACCAGTGGTGAGAGCAGACATCCCTGTTGTGTTCCTGACCTGAGGGGAAAAGCTCTCAGTTTTCCTCCATTGAGGATAATATTAGTTATGGGTCTTTCGTTTATGTCCTTTACGATGTTGAGGTATGTTCCTTCTATCCTTACTTTCTTGAGGGTTTTTAACAAAAAAGGATGTGCTTTTTCTGCATCTATTGAGGGAATCATATGGTTCTTATCCTTTCTTTTATTAATGTGGTGTATCATGTTGATTGGTTTGTGGTTATTGAACCAGCCCTGCAGCACAGGAATAAATCCTACTTGATCATAGAAAATAATTCTTTTAATGTACTGTTGGATTTTATTTGCTAGTATCTTGTTGGAAATTTTTGCATCCGTGTTCATCATGGGTATTGGTCTGTAATTCTCGTCTTTAGTGGGGTCTTTGTATGGTTTTTGAATCGAGGTAATGTTGGCTTCAGAGAATCAGTTTGGAAGTTTTCCTTCCTTTTTGTTTTTTTTTGAATAGGCTCAAAAGAATAGGTATTAACTCTTCTTTAAATGTTCGGTAGAATTCCCCTGGAAAGCCATCTAGCCCTGGACCCTGGATTCAGTTTCTTTACTGGTTATGGGTTTGTTCAAATTTTCTATTTCTTCCTGTTTCAATTTTGGTAGTTTATATGTTTCTAGGAATTCATCTGTTTCTTCCATATTGCCCACTTTGTTGGCATATAATTTTTCATAATATTCTCTTATAATTGTTTGTATTTTTGCAGTGTTTTGGACTATTGTGTTTTTATTTTCATTGGCTTCCGTGTATTTTTTAGTTTCTTCTTTAATTTCCTGCTTAATCCATTCATTCTCTAGTAGGATGTTCTTTAACCTTCATATATTTGTGGTCTTTTCAAATTTCTTCTTGTGGTTGACTTTAAGTTTCATAGTGTTGTGGTCTGAAAATATGCACGGTATGATCTCAGTCTTTTTGTACTGGTTGAGGCCTGATTTATGACCCAGTATGTGATCAATTCTGGAGAACGTTCCATGTGCATTTTGCTGCTTTAGGGTGAAATGCTCTGAACGTATCTGCTAAGCCCATCTGGTCTAGTGTGTCATTCAAAGCCATTGTTTCCTTGTTGATTTTCTGCTTAGATAATCTCTCATTTTGGTAAGAGGAGTATAAAAGTCCCCTACTGTCCCTACTATTATTGTATTATTATCAATGAGTTTCTTTATGTTTGTTATTAAATGATTTGTATATTTGGCTGCTTCCAGTTTGGGGACATAAATATTTAAAATTTTTAGATCTTCTTGTTGGATAGGCCCCGTTATTATGATGATATAGTTCTCTTTTTCATCTTTTATTATATAGTCTTTGGTTTAAAATATAGTTTGTCTGATATATGTATGGCTACTCCAGCTTACTTTTGATGTCCATTAGCATGATAGATGGTTCTTCACCCCCTCACTTTCAATCTGGAGGTGTCTTTGGGTCTAAAATGAATCTCTTGTAAGCAGCATATAAATGGGTCTTTTATATGTATGTGTGTATGTGTGTGTGTATACATACATACATACATACACATTTTGGTACCCTATGTCTTTTGATTGGAGCATTTAGTCCATTTACATTCAGAAGTAATTATTTATAGATATGAATTTAGTGCCATTTGTATTACCTGTAAAGTCACTGTTCCTGTATATTGTTCCTTTATCTTTGTTGTTTTTGGTCTCTCTTTCCCGCCCAAAGGGTCCTCTTTAACAGTTCTTGCATAGCTGGTTTAGTGTTCACAAACTCTTTTAGTTGTTGCTTGTTTTGGAAACTTTCTCCTTTCTGACTGACACCCTTGCTGTATATTCTCAGTTGATGGGGCGGCTGAGTGGCTCATTTGGTTGAGCATCTGATTCTTGATTGGTTGAGATCCTGATCTCATGGTCGTGAGATTGAGCCCCATGTTAGGCTCAGTGCTGACAGCATGGAGCCTGCTTGGGATTGTCTCTCTCCATCTCTCTCTCTCTCTCTCTCTTAAAATAAATAAACATTTCTGGAAAATGTGAAGTTAAAAAAAAAAAAAAATTCTTGGCTGCATTTTTTTCCTGACTAGCATGTTGAACATATGCCACTCTGTTCTGGCCTGCCAAGTTTCTGTGGACAGGTCTCCTGGTACTCTTATGTGTCTACCCTTGTAGGTTAAGGACCTTTTGTCCCTAGTTGCTTTCATAATTCTTTTTTTTGCAAATTTCACTATGATATGTCTTGGTGTTGACCTGTTTTTTTGTTTTGTGTGTGTGTGTGTGTGTGTGTGTGTGTGTTTTTGACGGGAATTCAGCATGCCTCTTGGACTTGAATGCCTGTTTTCCTTCCTCAGATTAGGGAATTTCTCAGCTGTATTTATTCAAATAAACCTTCTGTCTTTTTTCCTACTCTTCTTCTGGGACTCCTATGATATGATATTATTGCACTTTATAGAATTGTTGCATTCCCTAGGTCTGTATTCATGATCTAATAGTTTTCTTTCCTCCTTTTCAGCTTCATTATTTTCCATAGTTTTATCTTCTATATCACCTATTTGGTCCTCTGTTTCTTCCATCCTCATGATTACATCCAGTCAGTTTTGCATCTCAGTTATAGCATTTTTTATTTCAGCCTGAGTAGTTTTTAGGTCTTTGATTTTTGTAGCAAGTGTTTCTCTGGTGTCTTCTATGCTGTTTTCAAGCCCAGCTAGTATTCTTATGACTCTTGTTCTAAATTCTTGTTCAGATAAATTACTTATATCTGTTTTGAGCAAATCCTGGCTGTGGTTTCTTCTTGATTTTTGTTTGGGGGACAATTCTTCCATCTTGTCATTTTGTCTAGGTTCCTGTCTTTTGCATGTTATGAAAGCTTGTTATATTTCCTGGTCCTGAGAGTAATGGGTATATCAAGAAGGGGTCATACACTGTCCAGGGCCTGGCATTTCAGGAAGTGTTTCAGGTATATGCTGTATGTATGCACTGTGCTGTTGTGATACAGCTGCTTTTTCCCCCTGGTCCGTCCTTGGCAGAGTTCTTCCTTGCTTGTAGTGGGGAGTATTTGACCTTTAATTGGGTGTGCTTTGATCTATTAAAATAAGCCTACTGAAAAAAAAAAAAGGCCTGATCAAAAAAAAGAGAAAAGAAATAAAACAAACAAAAAACTATAAGCCTGATTTCAAAGGAATAGAAAACAAAAAAGAAGAAAAAGAAAGAGAAGCCTGATCCAAAAAACAAGAAAAGGAAACAAAAAACCAAAAGCAAACAAATGAACAAAAAACTAAGCCTGATTTAAAAAAAAAAAAAAAAAAAAAAAAAGTCGGGTCCTGTTTCCACCAGAATTGAAGCTGATGCTTTGGAGCACTCTATGATCAGTGGACTTGTGCACTTGGGGGTGGGGGAGGGGGGAGCTGTGTTGGTCCTTGGGGAAGAGGCCCACTGCACTGGCTTACAATCAGACCTGCCCTTGTAAAGATGTCCCTGCAGGGTGTAGGGGGGCGGGGTTTGGTGTAAACAGCTTCTGCCTTGACTGGGGGAGCTGTGTTATTTGCTGAAGTCAGACCCTGTTGATGGGTGGGGGAAGATGGCGCCACCCTGCTCTCTCCTCTATTCCTGGGTAGGAGAGCTGGTGCCCACCTCTGTTCTGGTAGTCCTCACAGACAAGCGAACAATTTCTCCTCCTGTGTCCCAGGCTTCTGTCAGATCCGTGCCCTCAACCCTTCTGTTCCCTGGGCCATAGACATGCTGGGCACCATAGCTTTCCAGTGTTATTGTTTGTTTGTTTTAATATTTCCCATTTATTTATATATATTTTTTAAGTTTATTTATTTCTTTTGAGAGAGAAGAGAGAGGGAGGAGAGAGAGAGAGAGAGAGAGAGAGAGAGAGAGAGAGAGAATGTAAGTGAGGAGGGGCCGAGAGAGAGAGAGAGAGAGAGAGAGAGAATGTAAGTGAGGAGGGGCCGAGAGAGAGAGAGGGGAGAGAGAGAGAGAGAGAGAGAATGTAAGTGAGGAGGGGCCGAGAGAGAGAGGGGAGAGAGAGAGAGAGAGAGAGAGAGAATGTAAGTGAGGAGGGGCCGAGAGAGAGAGGGGAGAGAGAGAATCCCAAGCCAGCTCTGCACTGGCAGGCTGGAGCCCAGTGCAGGGCTCAAACCCACAAACCACAAGAGTATGACCTGGGCCAAAATCAAGAGTCAAACACTTAACCAACTGAGCAACCCAGGTGTCCCTTCAGTGTTTTCATCTTTGGTGCAGGACTGAGATTCAAAACTCTGAATCTTAAAGGGCTCACCACAATGTGGACCTGCTCCCCTCTAAAGGAGAGGCTCGCCGTGCTGTGCCTTCTGTCCCAGTAAAGCAATTGCAGGGCTGTACAGGTGCCTGGAGTTTATGATGATGCACAGTGAAAAGCTGTGACCACTTTACCCACCACAGTGCACACCTCTGTTT